>NC_057800.1:184163581-184472371 GCF_018294505.1 Triticum aestivum
CATCCCAGAAGCAGCATCGATCGGCTTCAGTTAGCAGCAGTAGCGAAGGAATCGCTCGATCGGGTTCAGTTAACATCCATCCATCGATCGCTCAGGTTCAGTAACACGTAGCCTACAGTGCAATTGCTCGGGTTCAGTTAGAGCCCAACGCCTCGCTTGGGTTCAGTTAGAGCCAACGCCTCGCACACACGCGCATACGTGTACGAGAGAAACGCGCATCGCTCGGCCCTCGACCTCCCACCCTAACAGGGAACTCCCCGAAATTTTCCTCCCCCTCGCTTCTACCATGATTTTTTCCATCATGGACGGCCCAAAGAATGCCATGCAGCTGCGTCTCCGGCCCGCCCAGGACGAAAAATACATTTTTTGTCATGATTTTTTGTCATAGAAGTAGGAGCCCACCACATCTATGATGATACCGAATTTTGTCACAATTATCGTCATAGAAGTGTCATATGTATGACAGAAAAAATTTCGTTCGGCCCAAAATCTCATGGATGTGTCTTTTTTTGTAGTGTGGGTCGAACCAGAGGAGAAGGAAAGGGGAGGGATTCAGCCTCCCCTTCCTTCCCTCGTCCCTCCTCTTTCCTTCCCCCTCTGGCAGATAAGGAAGGGGGGAGGGGCACCGGCCATGGGGAGATCCCAAGTAGAATTTGGCCTACTTGGGCACCTCCGTGGCTACCTCCCCTCTCCGTCCCACCTATATATGTGGGGGGGGGGGGCTAGCACACCCCAGACAATTGTTAGCCATGTGCGTCGCCCCCCTCCACCGTTTACTCCCACGGTCATAGTTTCGTAGTGCTTAGGCGAAGCCCTGCGAGGATCACTTCACCATCACCGTCACCAAGTTGTCGTGCTAACGGAACTCATCTACTACCTCGATGTCTTGCTGGATCAAGAAGGCGATGGACGTCACCGAGCTGAACATATGCAGAACGTGGAGGTGCCGTGTGTTCGGTACTTGATCGGTTCAAGCGCAAAGAAGTTCGACTACATCAACCGCGTTAAGAAACGCTTCCGCTTACGGTTTAGGAGAGTACGTGGACAGACTCTTTCCCTCGTTGCTATGCATCTCCATGGATGGATCATTGCGTGTGCGTAGAATTTTTTTGTTTTCCATGCAACGATTCTCAACAATGGCATCATGAGCCAAGTCTATGCGTAGATGATATGCACGAGTAGAACACAAAGTGTTGTGGGCGGTGATAGTCATACTACTTACCACCAACGTCTTATTTTCATTCGTCAGTATTGTGGGATGAACCGGCCCGGACCAACCTTACATGTCCACGCACATGAGACCGGTTCCACCGACAGACATGCAACTAGTTTTGTATAAAGGTGGCTGGCGGGTGTCTGTTTCTCCTACTTTAGTTGAATCGAATTTGAATGTGGTCGGTCCTTGAAGAATGTTAAAACAGCAAACTTGACGAAACACCATTGTGGTTTTATGCGTAGGTAAGAGCGGTTCTTGCTAGAAGCCCGTAGCAGCCACGTAAACCTTGCAACAGCAAAGTAGACGATGTCTAACTTTTTTTGCAGGGCATGTTGTGGTGTGATATGCTCAAGACATGATGTGATAAACATTATTGTATGAGATGATCACTATGGTTGTCTATTTATTGTATGAAATGCAAATGCCATGTAATTGCTTTACTTTATCACTATGCGTTAGCGATACTTGTAGAAGCAATAGTTGGCGAGATGACCACGAAGCAACAATGGAGATCAAGGTGTCGAGCCGGTGACGAACAGGATCATGACGATGCTTTGGAGATGGAGATCAAAAGCACAAGATGATGATGGCCATATCATGTCACATATTTTGATTGCATGTGATGTTTATCTTTTGTGCATCTTATTTTGCTTAGTACGGTGGTATCATTATAAGATGATCTCTTAACTAATTTCAAGGTAAAAGTGTTCTCCTTGAGTATGCACCGTTGCTACAGTTCGTCGTGTTGAGACACCACGTGATGATCGGGTGTGATACACTCTACGTTCACATACAACGGGTCCAAGACAGTTTTGCACATGCAGAATACTTGGGTTAAACTTGACGAGCCTAGCATGTATAGACATGGCCTCAGAACACTGGAGACCGAAAGGTCAAACGTGAATCATATAATAGATATGATCAACATAGAGATATTCACCATTGATGACTACCCCATCTCACGTGATGATCGGACATGGGTTAGTTGATTTGGATCACGTATCACTTAGATGAATTCAGGGATGTCTATTTTAAGTGGGAGTTCTAAAGTAATTTGATTAATTGAACTTAATTTATCATGAACTTAGTCTTAATAGTTTTTGCATATCTATGTTGTACATCAATAGCTCACAATATAGCTCCCCTATATTCTTGATATGTTCCTAGAGAAAACTAAGTTGAAACATGATGGTAGAAATAATGCGGACTGGGTCCGTAATCTGAGGATTATCCTCATTGCTGCATAGAAGAATTATTTCCTTGATGCGCCGCTAGGTGACAGACCTATTGCAGGAGCAGATGCTGATGTTATGAACATATGGCAATCTCGATATGATGACTACTTGATAGTTTAGTGCACCACGGTTTACGGATTAGAAGCGGGACTTCAAAAATGTTTTAAACGCCACAGAGCATATGAGATGTTCCAAGAGACGAAATTGGTATTTCAGAGTCATGGTCATGTCGAGAGGTATGAGACCTCTGACAAGTACTTTGCCTACAAGATGGAGGAGAATAGCTCAACCAGTGAGCATATGCTTAGAATGTCTGGGTACTACAATCACTTGAATCAAGTGGGAGTTAATCTTCTAGATAAGATAGTGATTGACAAAGTTCTCTAGTCACTATCACCAAGCTACTAGAACTTCGTGATGAACTATAATATGCAAGGGATGATGAAAAATATTCCCGAGCTCTTCGCCATGCTGAAATCAGCGATGATAGAAATCAAGAAAGAGCATCAAGTGTTGATGGTTAACAAGACCACTAGTTTCAAGAAAAAAGGGGAAGGGGAAGAGAGAGAACTTCAAGAAGAATGGCAAGCGAGTTACCGCTCCCATGAAGAGGCCCAAAGCTAGACCCAAGCCTGGAACTGAGTGCCTCTACTTCAAAGGAAATGGTCACTGGAAACAGAACTACCCCAAATACTTGGCGGATAAGAAGGATGGCAAAGTGAACAATGGTATAACGGATATACATGTTATTGATGTGTACCTTTCTAGTATTAATAGTAGCCCCTGGGTATTTGATACTGGTTTAGTTGGTAAGATTAGTAACTCAAAACAGGAGTTGCGGAATAAACATAGACTAGTTAAGGGCGAGGTGACGATGTGTGTTGGAAGTGATTCCAAGGTTGATACGATCACCATCGCACACTCCCTCTACCTTCAAGATTAGTGTTTAACATAAATAAATGTTATTCGGTGTTTGTGTTGAGCATGAATGTGATTTGATCATGTTTATTGCAATATGGTTATTCATTTAAGTCAAAGAATAATTGTTGTTCTATTTACATGAATAAAACCTTCTATGGTCATACACCCAATGTGAATTTTTTATTGAATCTCGATCACAGTGATACACATATTCATAATATATTTGCAAAAGGATGCAAAGTTAATAATGATAGTGCAACATACTCGTGGCACTGTCGTTTAAGTCATATTAGTGTAAAGCGCATGAAGAAACTCCATGCAGACGGGATTTTGGAATCACTTGATTATGAATCATTTGATACTTGTGAACCATTCCTCATGGGCAAGATGACTAAAACTCCATTCTCCGGAACAATGGAGCAAGCTAATGACTTATTGTAAATAATACATACCGATGTATGTGGTCCGATGAGTGGTTAAGCACGCGGCGGGTATTGTTATTTTCTAACCTTCACAGATGATTTGAATAGGTATGGGTATATCTACTTGATGAAACACAAGTTTGAAACATTTGAAAAGATCAAAGAATTTAGGAGTGAGGTGGAGAATCATCGTAACAAGAAAATAAAGTTTCTACAATCTGATCGTGGAGGCATGTATTTGAGTTATGAGTTTGACCTTCATTTAAAACAATGTGGAATAGTTTCACAACTCACGCCACCAGGAACACCACAGCGTAATGGTGTGTCCGAACGATGTAACCGTACTTTATTAGATATGGTGCGATCTATGATGTCTCTTACTGATTTACCACTATCGTTTTGGGGTTATGCATTAGAGACAGTTGCATTCACGTTAAATAGGGCACCGTCTAAATCCGTTGAGAAGACATTGTATGAACTATGCTTTGGCAATAAACATAAGTTGTCGTTTCTTAAAGTTTGGGGTTGTGAAACTTATGTCAAAATGCTTCAGCCTAATAAGCTCGAACCCAAATCGGAGAAGTGCGTCTTCATAGGATACCCTAAGGAAACAATTGGGTACATGATGTTTGCTTGAACTACATCGGTATTTCCCCAAAGAGGAAGGGATGATGCAACACATCAATGGTAGGTATTTCCCTCAGTGATGAGACCAAGGTTATCGAACCAGTAGGAGAACCACGCAAGACCATGTAAATAGCTCTACACACAAAGAACAAATACTTGCAACTCGGCATAAGAGAGGGGTTGCCAATCCCTCACGGATAAAAATATAGCTAAAATTGTAGTAGATTGGATAAATGGATCTTGCGGGAACACGAGATAAAATTGTCGGGGTTCAATAACGACACCTATGGGATCACAGGGAATCCCTACTACGGTTGTCGGGGCGCGGGGCTGTAAAAAGAGCGGGTTTAGAAGATCAACGCAGGGGAATTTTATCCAGGTTCAGGCCGCAAGCGATGCGCAATACCCTAGTCCTGCTTTGGTGTATATTTGGTGTTCTTGAGATCTTGAAATAGCTGTGGTGCATGCCTAGCCCAAAAAGTCTGAATCCTTCCTCTGTACGCCTCGGGCCTCCTTTTATATGACAAAGGGGCTGCCACAGAGGCACACAGGAGGTGGAAAGTGTCTACAGTGTACAAGTCTATCCCTGACATCATGGGACAAAACACATTTAATGCGCCGCCGACATGCCCCCCTTGCTTTATCAGGGACGGCAAGGAAGCTCATTTGGTCTGTCACTGCCTCTCCTCGCTTTGACGCTCGTCCAAGCTGACGGGGCATGCAGCGCCACGCTGGCTGGCTGGCTGCTGCGCTGGTGCGGTGGTAGGGTCTTCACGAAGATCTGCATGCCACCACGCAGGTGCTTGCCTAGTTGGCCTAGAAGATGCATGCTGCCACATAGGTGCGTGCCTGGTTGGCAGGCTGGCTGCTGTGCTGGAACGGCCATGGGACAGTGAAACCTGGGTAAGTGTGGGCCTGGTTGTGACCCCACAGATGTTCCCAGTAAGGGTCTTACCAGGTCCCGGCAAGGATTTTGCCGGTGTCTTATGGGCGTCCCCGCCAAGGGTCTTGCCGGGGGGGGCCTTCGTCTTCTGGTTCTCGTCTAGTCTTCCAGGCCTCTGCTCATCACAAAGATTTGCATGCCACCATGCAAAAGCCCCCGAGCCTTGTTCTTGACGTTGTCGATGGTGTCATAATCCTCTGGCTCAAAGGTAGTGGTCTCGATGGTGTTAGGAAAGTTGCCCTGGCAAGGCTCTTGCCGGGGCAGCGTAGGTCGTCCCCGGCACGGCTCTTGCCGAGGGAAACTCATCTTGTCCCTTTGCTATTCGCGCATCTAGCTTCAGCGCTGCTCGGGTAGTCTTGTATCTTCGCTTCCTCCGCCCCGCCGAGTGTGGTCACAGGTGCGGCCAGAACTGCCCGTGCACAAGTAAAGGTGTATAAAAGGCCCCTACTTTTGTACACCGATAGGAGCCCCCGGGCCTAGGCCACACATAAGCGTAGAGAGTTGTTGAGCCAGGCCCAGAACGGTGCGCAGGCACGCGTGGCAGAGTTTTACTGTGGTAACTCCTTCGCCAATTGCGCTTCCCCATGACCCGCACTGAATGCGAGGCGTGGGGGATCATGTGTGGGGTGGTTGCACACGCGTGCGTCACATCATGGTGAATAGTAAAGAGGTGGCCCGTGTCTTCCCCATAAAAAGGAAAAACCGCAGGCACGCTGCTCATTTACCCTCCGTGCCTTTCCCAATCTCGGAACCGACGTTCCCCTTCTCTTCTTCCTCAAGCGCGAATCGAAGCTCTTAACTCTGCTCGCCGCCGCCGCGCCCCCCATTGCCCTTGATTCCCCACTCCTTCCCAGCCGCCATGGCGCCCAAGATGAGCAAGGACAAGGGTGCGGCCAAGGACGTCGTGGAGAAGGAGGCGCCGGAGAGCGAGTTGGTTGCACTCCGAATGCAGCGCGCCTTCTTCCCCTCGACAATCGATGTGATCACCCTCAGGGACTACTTCAGGCCCCTGTGGGGGAGGGAGACGTCGGGGCACCCCGCCACGCGCATCATCCCCGCCACCTTCGCCGAGGCCGGCCCAAACCGGTATCCCTTCTTAGTTGATTACTTCTCTTGCAGGCTCTGCCCCCCTTTCTCCGATTTCTTTAACGACATCATGCACACCTACGGCTTACACCTTTTGGACTTCATGCCGAACGCCGTGGCGTGCATGGCTTTCTTTGCTCACCTTTGTGAGGGCTTCGCCGGATTGCTCCCCAGCACGATGCTCTTCCGCCATTACTTCTATCCTCGCATCCAGCCAGGAGGAACCATCTCTGGCCGCGTCACCTGGATCCCGAGGACCCAGGAGAAGAGCATGTACCCGGAGGGTGCTTAGAGGAGAGATGGGAGGAGTGGCGGGGCCGATGGTGCTGGATTAAGGAGGAAGACCCACAAGAGTTCTGCCGGGTCCGTAGGAAACCGCCGGTCTGTGGCAAGGACTGGAGCAATGTCGACGCTGACGACAAGAAGCTCATGGTCGCCACCACCAGGATCCATCGCCTCACCTTGGCAGGGCTCACTCTTGAGATGATTGGGTCTGACTTCATCCAGCGCCCAATCACCCCTCTGCACAACAAGGGGAGGTCGGCCTGGGATTTCAGGAATGCGGCTGACATCATGAGGCTCCGCCCTAGCCTGAAGCACAATTTCACGATGCTGGGGCATGCCCATTTTTGCTAGAGGCTCTTTCAGCTCAAGGGGAATGAAGACGGCGGGGTCGAGAGGACCGGCAAGGCCGAAAAGGCCGGCAAGGCCGGCGGGTCTCTGTTTGGGTTGCCAGTGGGAGTGGTCTCGTTGAGCAACAACTCTCGCCAGACTAACATCATCTCCATGATGCCGGACTTCAATGCGCACGGCCTGGATCCAAGACGGGCCGAGCCAGAAGCGGAACGGGTGTAGGAGTTCTTCGACAACCTGTCGGAGAGGTACGTTCATGACGAGCCACTGCTTATTCGCGACACCACTAAGGCGGAGCTGTCATACATTGCCGCCAAGACAGAGGAGGCGGCACTCGCCAGAGAGGCCGGCAGCATGCTACGTCTTCAGCTTGCGTTGGTTTTCCCCGAAGAGGAAGGGATGATGCAGCAGAGTAGCGTAAGTATTTCCCTCAGTTTTTGAGAACCAAGGTATCAATCCAGTAGGAGCGCACGCTCAAGTCCCTCGTACATGCACAAAGTGATAGCTACTCGCAACCAACGCGATTAGGGGTTGTCAAGCCCTTCACGGTCACTTACGAGAGTGAGAACTGATAGATATAATATTTTTGGTATAAAGATGCAAAGTAAAAAGTAAAAGCAAAGTAAAAAAGCAAAGCAAGATTAAAGTGATGGAGATTGATATGATTAGAATAGACCCGGGGGGCATAGGTTTCACTAGTGGCTTCTCTCAAGAGCATAACTATTCTACGGTGGGTGAACAAATTACTGTTGAGCAATTGACAGAACTGAGCATAGTTATGAGAATATCTAGGCATGATCATGTATATAGGCATCACGTCCGTGACAAGTAGATCGAAACGATTCTGCATCTACTACTATTACCCCACTCATCGACCGCTATCCAGCATGCATCTAGAGTATTAATTTAAAAACAGAGTAACGCCTTAAGAAAGATGACATGATGTAGAGAGATAAATTCATGCAATATGAAATAAACCCCATCTTGTTATCCTCGATGGCAACGATACAATACGTGCCTTGTTGCCCCTTCTCTCACTGGGTAAGGACACCGCAAAAATAAGATTACATCGAATAGATCTCCACAAGAGAGGGGGAGAACTTTGTATTGAGATTCAAAGATAGAGAAGAAGCCATCTAGCTACTAACTATGGACACGAAGGTCTGAGGTAAACTACTCACACTTCATCAGAGGGGCTAGGATGATGTAGAAGCCCTCCTGATGACGACCCTCTTCCGGCAGAGCTCCGGAACAGGCCCCAAGATGGGATCTCGTGGATACAGAAAGTTGTGGCGGTGGAATTAGGTTTTTGGCTCCTGTTCTGATCATTTGGGGGTACGTGTGTATATATAGGAGGAAGAAGTACGCCGGAGGAGCAACGAGGGGCCCACGAGGCAGGGGGCGCCCTCCACTTTTGTTCCTTGGAGCAGGTTCCAAGTCTCCTGGATCACGTTCGGTGAGAAAATCACGTTCCCGAAGATTCTATTCCGTTTGGACTCCGTTTGATATTCCATTTCTTTGAAACACTGAAATAGGCAAAAAACAGCAATTCTGGGCTGGGCCTCCGGTTAATAGGTTAGTCCCAAAAATAATATAAAAGTGGAAAATAAAGCCCAATATAGTCCAAAACAGTAGATAATATAGCATGGAGCAATCAAAAATTATAGATACGTTGGAGACGTATCAGGCATCCCCAAGCTTAATTCCTGCTCATCCTCGAGTAGGTAAATGATAAAAAGAGAATTTTTGATGCGGAGTGCTACTTGGCATAATTTCAGTATAAATCTTCTTAATTGTGGTATGAATATTCAGATTAGAAAGATTCAAGACAAAAGTTTATATTGACATAAAAATAATAATACTTCAAGCATACTAACAAAGCAATTATGTCTTCTCAAAATAACATGGCCAAAGAAAGTTATCCCTACAAAATCATATAGTCTGGCTATGCTCCATCTTCACCACATAAAGTATTTAAATCATGCACAACCCCGATGACAAGCCAAGCAATTGTTTAATACTCTAACTTTTTCAAAACTTTTTCAATCTTCACGCAATACATGAGCGTGAGCCATGGATATAGCACTATAGGTGGAATAGAATGGTGGTTGTGGAGAAGACAAAAAGGAGGGGAAGATAGTCTCACATCAACTAGGCGTATCAACGGGCTATGGAGATGCCCATCAATAGATATCAATGTGAGTGAGTAGGGATTGCCATGCAACGGATGCACTAGAGCTATAAATGTATGAAAGCTCAACAAAAGAAACTAGTGGGTGTGCATCCAACTTGCTTGCTCACGAAGACCTAGGGAAATTTTGAGGAAGCCCATCATTGGAATATACAAGCCAAGTTCTATAATGTAAAATTCCCACTAGTATATGAAAGTGACAACATATGAGACTCTCTATATGAAGAACATGGTGCTACTTTGAAGCACAATATATGAGATTTGCTATATCATGGTGCTACTTTGAAGCACAAGTGTGGAAAAAGGATAGTAGCATTGCCCCTTTTTATTTTTAATTTTTTGGCCTTCTTTTTTTCTTTGGCCTTTCTTTTTTTTATTGGGACAATGCTCTATTGAATGATGATCATCACACTTTTATTTATTTACAACTCAATGGTTATAACTCGATTCTAAAACAAAGTATGACACTATATGGATGCCTCCAGCGGTGTACCGGGATATGCAATGAATCAAGAGTGACAAGTATGAAGAAATTATGAACGGTGGCTTTGCCACAAATACTTATGTCAACTACATGATCATGCTAAGCATATGACAATGATGAATGTGTCATGATGAACTAGATGGTGGAAAGTTGCATGGCAATATATCTCGGAATGGCTATGGAAATGCCATAATAGGTAGGTATAGTGGCTGTTTTGAGGAAGGTATATGGTAGGTGTATGATACCGGTGAAAGGTGCGCGGTATTAGAGAGGCTAGCAAAGGTGGAAGGGTGAGAGTGCGTATAATCCATGGACTCAACATTAGTCATAAAGAACTCATATACTTATTGTAAAAATCTAGAAGTTATCAAAGCAAAGTATTACGCGCATGCTCCTAGGGGGATAGATTGGTAGGAAAAAACCATCACTCGTCCCCGACCACCACTCATAAGGAAGACAATCAATAAACAAATCATGCCCCGACTTCATTACATAACGGTTCACCATACGTGCATGCTACGGGAATTACAAACCTTAACACAAGTATTCTTTAAATTCACAACTACTCAACTAGAATGACTTTAATATTATCACCTCCATATCTCAAAACAATTATCATGCTTCAATCTTTTCTTAGTATTCAACACACTCAAAAGAAAGTTTCACAAATCTTTAATACCAAACATATTATTATTAAGCAAATCACCATGCTATTAAAAAACTCTCAAAATAATTTAAGTGAAGCATGAGAGATCAATAGTTTCTTTAAAACAAATCCACCACCGTGCTCTAAAAGATCTAAGTGAAGCACATAGAGCAAAATTATAACGCTCAAAAGATATAAGTGAAGCACACAGAGCAAAATTATCTAGCTCAAAAGATATAAGTGAAGCACATAGAGCAAAACTACTTAGCTCAAAATATATAAGTGAAGCACATAGAGCAAAACTACTTAGCTCAAAAGATATAAGTGAAGCACATAGAGTATTCTATCAAATTTTAATTCATGTATGGCTCTCTCAAAAGGTGTGTACAGGAAGGATGATTGTGGAATACTAAGACACAAAGACACAAATAATACAAGACGCTCCAAGCAAAACACATATCATGTTGGTGAATAAAAATATAGCTCCAAGTAAATTACCGATGGAAGTGGACGAAAGAGGGGATGCCTTCCGGGGCATCCCCAACATTTGACTTTTTGGTGTCCTTGGATTATCTTGGGGGTGCCATGGGCATACCCAAGCTTAGGCTCTTGCCACTCCTTGTTCCATGATCCATCAAAAGAATTCACCCAAAACTTGAAAACTTCACAACACAAAACTCAAAATAGAAAACTCGTGAGCTCCGTTAGCGAAAGAAAACAAAAGACCACTTCAAGGTACTGTAATGAACTCATTCTTTATTTATATTGCTGTTAAACCTACTGTATTCCAACTTATCTATGGATTATAAACTATTTTACTAGCCATAGATTCATCAAAATAATAAAACAACACACGAAAACAGAATCTGTCAAAAACAGAATAGTCTGTAGTAATCTGTAGCTAGCGCAATATCTGAAGCACCAAAAATTCTAAAATAAATTTCTGGACGTGATAAATTTATCTATTAATCATCTGAAACAAATAATTAACTAAATATCACTTTCCAAATAAAAATTACAGCAGTTCTCGTGAGTGCTAAAGTTTCTGTTTTTTACAGCAAGTTCAACAAGACTTTCCCCGAGTCTTCCCAACGGTTCTACTTGGCACAAACACTAATTAAACACAAAAAACACAACCAAAACAGAGACTAAATAATTTATTTATTAAATAACAGTAAGTAAAAACATTGGGTTGTCTCCCAACAAGCGCTTTTCTTTAAAGCCTTATAGCTAGGCATTGATAATTTTAATGATGCTCACATGAAAGACAAGAATTGAAGCACAAAAGGAGCATCATAAAGCATGTGACAAACACATATAAGTCTAACATACTTCCTATGCATAGGCATCTTATAGGCAAACAAATTATCAAGGCAAGCAAAAACTAGCATATGCAAGGAAGAGGAAAGAAACAATAGCAATCTCAACATAACGAGAGGTAATTTAGTAACATGAAAATTTCTACAACCATATTTTCCTCTCTCATAGTAATTACATGTAGGATCATAAGCAAATTCAAAAATATAGCTATCACATAAAATATTCTCAACATGATCCACATGCATGAAAAGTTGGCACTTTTACGAAATAGTGGGATTAACATTAACTAAAGTCATGACCTTCCCAAACGCACTTTTATCAAAAACTTCATAAGATTGAACATTCTCTAAATATGTGGATCTAAAGTTGAAATTCTTCCAAACCCACTTTCAATATTATTGCAAACATTATAATCAATCTCATATTCATCATGGGGTTTAAATAAATTTTCAAGATCAAAAGAGGAATCACCCCAATCATGATCATTGCAACAAGTAGAGGACATAACAAAACTAGCATCCCCAAGCTTGGGGTTTTGCATATTATTAGCACGATTGTCATTAATAGAATTTATAATAACATCATTGGAATCATGCTTTTTATTCAAAGATCTATCGTGAATCGTTTCATAAAATACTTTATCACAATTTTTAGATTCACGAATTTCAGGCAAAACCTCATAAAGATAATCTACTGCACTCAACTCACTAGCAATAGGTTCATCATAATTGGATCTCTTAAAGAGATTAGCAAGTGGATGAGGATCCATAAACCCTTAGCAAGCGAAGATGCAAGAAAAAAGGAAGCACATGGTAACACAAGATTGAATGGAGGAAGGGCGAATAAAATGGCAAGGGTGAAGTGGGGGAGAGGAAAACGAGAGGCAAATGGCAAATAATGTAATGCGGGAGATAGGGATTGTGATGGGTACTTGGTATGCTGACTTTTTGCGTAGACTCCCCGGCAATGGCGCCAGAAATCCTTCTTGCTACGTCTTGAGCTTGCGTTGGTTTTCCCCAAAGAGGAAGGGATGATGCAGCAGAGTAGCGTAAGTATTTCCCTCAGTTTTTGAGAACCAAGGTATAAATCTAGTAGGAGCCCATGCTCAAGTACCTCATACCTGCACAAAGCGATATCTACTCGCAACCAACGCGATTAGGGGTTATCAAGCCCTTCATGGTCACTTACGAGAGTGAGATCTGATAGATATAATATTTTTTGTATTTTTGGTATAAAGATGCAAAGTAAAAAGTAAAAGCAAAGTAAAAAAAGCAAAGCAAGATGAAAGTGATGGAGATTGATATGATGAGAATAGACCCGGGGGCCATAGGTTTCACTTGTGGCTTCTCTCAAGAGCATAAGTATTCTACGGTGGGTGAACAAATTACTGTCGAGCAATTGACAGAATTGAGCATAGTTCTGAGAATATCTAGGCATGATCATGTATATAGGCATAACGTCCGTGACAAGTAGATCGAAACGATTCTGCATCTACTACTATTACTCCACTCATCGACCGCTATCCAGCATGCATCTAGAGTATTAAGTTAAAAATAGAGTAACGCCTTAAGCAAGATGACATGATGTAGAGAGATAAATTCATGCAATATGAAACAAACCCCATCTTGTTATCCTCGATGGCAACGATACAATACGTGCCTTGCTGCCCCTTCTGTCACGGGGTAACACTAGTAGAAAACGGGCCTATTGTCCCGGTTCATAAGGGCCTTTTGTCCCGGTTCCTGAACCGGGACTAAAGGGTCAGTACTAATGCCCTGTCCCTTTAGTCCCGGTTCAATCCAGAACCGGGACAGATGGGCCTCCACGTGGCCTGTGCGCGGAGCCCAGGCAGGAGGGCCTTTGGTCCCGGTTGGTGGCACCAACCGGGACCAGTAGGCATCCACGCGTCAGCATTTCTGTGGCTGGGGTTTTTGTTTTTTTTTTGAAAGGGGGGGGGGTTGGGGGTTTTGGGGGGTTAATTTAGGTGTTTCATATATTGTGTTAGCTAGCTATAATTAATAGAGAGAAGTGTCCTCTCTTATGTCCATGCTTGGTCGACGCTAGGTACTATACATACGTATAGAGAGGACTAGACATGCTAGCTAGCTAGTAAGCAAATGAAGGAAACATAAGATCGTCATGAACTTATATGCATACAGAGAGAAGTGATATCGACCACCTCTCCTTCTCCGATAGATTGGTCGGAACAACAAGTTCTCGTATATCTATCCGACACTACCGACTACATATATACAATAATTATCTCTTACAAATATAATCTCCTAACATATGGACGCATGGTCCACATAGTATTCTTCGTCTTCAGCGATCACGTGGTCAAGAAAGAATGCCGCCAATTCCTCTTGAATTGCTCGCATGCGAGCTGGTGCTAGGAGTTCATCCCGCTTCCGAAACATCTAATTTGAAAAAGGGGGTCAATACATACATATATATATATATATATATGAAACTCAACACAAATGATGATAATAAAATAAAATTGTGAATGTTGTTATTTATGCACTTCATATTGTTCGTCAGAGTAGCCCCGCTCACAGGTCGTGTGGCGGATGGACTTGCAAACGTAGTATCCACAGAAATCATTCCCTTGTTCCTGCCACAACCACTTTACAAGAAATAGAGGTCAATCAAACTGATAAGCAAGAATGCCAAATGGTATTGATGAAACTAGCGCTTGAATCACTAGGAGATGCGCGGAACATGCTACTATAGTACTTACTTTCGGGTGTCTAAATTGCAGCTTCTTCGGCAGTCCCGGAGCTTTTTTGGTGAATTTTCTCCAAACCCTGCCAGACAAAGAAAACAATTACTTGATATATCAGGAAATGAACAAAGTTGCTGATATGGTGGATAATGGTCGATTTAACTTACTTCTCGAGCATTTGAGTCATGTCCGCGTAGTCCTAGGGATCTTTTCGTCTCGAGTCTAAGACGTTTACTAGTCCCTGCTCAAGCTTAATCTCTAGGAGAATATAGTGGAAACTGCACACGCATGCATAACTCATCAATTACATTACTATAACCTTGACTAATATATAAGGGAAACCGAATATGCACAAGACAGTAACACTCACTTGAAGATGTAAGGAAGTAGTATTATATCTTTGTTTTCATTTATTACCAATGATCGTAGCAAGTTGGCCTCGGTATCTGTGGCATGAAATTTAACCTGAGTTGCATCTATGAGATTTGTGTTAATGAACTCAATATCACCGATTTATCTTTTCTTCAATTCGACGATCTTCAATCTACATAATATAGTGAGGATAATTATAAATACATGCAATGAAAGATCTGAGCTAAATAGAGAGACTTAATGACAGAAGTAGTACTACTTACAGACAATAGCAGGTGACCGTTGCTTTATCGAGGGCCAATTGATTGAAAAACTGAAAGAACTCAAATGGAACATGCAATAGTTCAATTCCAACGAGGTCATGCTCCTTTTTAACTCTCACATACAAAGTACTCCTCCCCCCAGACTCTATGCAGATTTTCAAGTACCAATCATGCAATCTTCGCATCATCGTTGATAGAGATCTTTCATCTTTGATGAGAGGCTTCCCGTACTCGTATCTTTGTATCTGCACCTCAATGAAATCATAATGTACATCGTCGGGCAGGTAATCTCCAAGATTGCCATAACCGGGCACCATCCTCGGATCATTGGTGACGATGTCGCTAGGCACCTTGAGCGGGGGTCACGATTGCTTCGCTTGTTCGCCGAGCTGGGCAATTTGTTTCCCAGCTCGTCGTTCTTTCAGCCTTTGATCACTGCCAGTACTTCCCGACCGCTCCGCTTGGGCAAATGCCTTTCCAATAATGCGCTCATAGTTGCCTTTCGGCAGAGACTTGGGTGGTTTTGTCAGGGCAGCCAGAGTGTGCTTCGCTTTCACCAGATCTACCTTCTCCTCCAGAGGTGGATGTTTCTTTGCTTTCACCCCTTCAAAGAAGTTCCTCACTTCTTCTCGCGCGATCTCGACGTTCTCCTCCGGGGTCCTCTCGTATGGTAACTTCTCTGGAGTCTTCAGAGAAGGACCGAATCTGTATGTCCTCCCGCCTTTGGTTGTACTGCCCGACGCCGGCAGAGCAGACGGAGCGGCTGTCTTCTTTACTTGCTTACGAGGCAGAGGAGCAGGACTAGGATGCGCCGGAGCAGCTGGAGCGGCGGCAGGTCTCTTCCGCCCTTGCTGACGAGGCGGAGAAGGAGGAGGCTGGCTTCTCGGGCGCGCAGGTGCAGGCGGAGAAGGAGGCGGAGTGCCGCCATGCGCCGGAGAAGGAGCCGACCGAGTGCCCTGATCGTCACTCGCCGGAGGAGGAGGTGGTGGAGGAGGCGGAGTGCCCTGACTCGCCGGAGGAGGAGGAGGAGGCAGAGGCGTCCAGTTCGGAAGGTTCATGAGCTCCTTCTGCCATAGGCATGGAGTCTTCAGAGCAGAAACCAGCCGAGTCTCCCCTTCACCGGTAGGGTGGTCAAGCTGGAGGTCCTCAAATCCCTCCGTTATTTCATCGACCATCACCCTAGCATATCCTTCTGGAATCGGCCGGCAGTGAAAAGTTGCGCCGGGTTTAGTAGGAAAAACAGAGCCAACAGCCGCCTTGACCTTCATATTAATCCATTGCGTCATAAGGTGGCAATTTTGAGACTCCGTGATAGCATCCAGGGGATAGCTGGCAGGAGCCGTCAAGACATGCTCCGGCTGAAGCATCTTGGTGGAAGCCACTCTTCTTCTCCGCTGAGATGGCGGGGTAGCTTCGGGGGAAGCTTCGGCAATTCGTTTGCTGCGATTTGCTTCTCGTTCCTCTATCGCTTGTACCCTAGCGTGCAGCGCCTGGAGTTGGGTCTGCTCCACTTTCTTCCTCGTCTCATGGCATTTGTAACCGCCTGGGTTCGGAAACCAAGCCTTCCACGGAATGGAGCCTGGCGTGCCTCGTGTCCGTCCAGGGTTCTCAGGATTACCGAGGGCCATTGTGAGCTTGTCATTCTCTCTATCTAAAACGAACGTCCCTTGCTACGCTGCTTCGATATAGTGCTTAATCCTCTTGACTGGTATTTCCATTTGCTCGTCCGTCCAAATGCACTTCCCTGATACAGGGTCCAAGGTTCCGCCAGCCCCGAAGAACCAAGTCCGGCAATGGTCTGGCCAGTTAATTGTCTCTGGTTCGATCCCTTTATAAACCAGATCATTCTCAGTCTTGGCCCACTTAGGCCGGGCTATGAGGTAGCCACCTGACCCTGTGCGATGGTGATGCTTCCTCTTCGCAGCATTTTGCTTGTTTGTCACTGACATCTTCTTACTCTTTTCCGATGTCTTGTGGGACACAAATGCGGGCCAGTGATCTCTGATCTTCTCATATCTGCCCTTGAATTCTGGTGTCTCTTTTTTATCGACAAACTTATTCAGCTCTTTCTTCCACCTCCTGAATAGTTCTGCCATCCTCTTAAGAGCAAAAGACTTGATTAATTGCTCTTTAACTGGCTTCTCCGGATCATCCTCTGGCGGTAGGGTGAAATTTGACTTCAGCTCAGTCCAAAGATCATTTTTCTGCATATCATTGACATAAGACACCTCAGGGTCTTCTGTAGCCGGCTTTAACCATTGCTGGATGCTGATCGGGATCTTGTCCCTAACCAGAACCACGCACTCAGCAACAAATGCGCTCTTTGTCCGAATGGGTTCAATCGGTTGGCCATCGGGCGTGATTGCTATGATCTCAAACCTTTCATCCGAGCTCAACTTTTTCTTCGGGCCTCGTCTCTTTACCGAAGTTGTGCTCGATCCGGAGGGCTAGAAAAAAGAACAAAGACTTAATTAATATGTGTACATACCAAAACAATGAATGCATCAATTAGCTAGTCAGCACAGGCTTAACTAATATATATACCAGGCCGGACTCGGTTCGGTGAAAGTGCAACTATCCCTAGGTGGTTTTGGTAATTCATAACAACATATAGCTCATTGAGCTAATGCTATTCCAAGATGATTATTTCAGGAAAGCTCAATGATTGGCATGGCATGGATGTGAAAGTGGAACCCTCAAAATGCTAAGGACAAAGGATTGGCTCAAGCTCAAAAGCTCAAGACTCTTCATTTTATATTTTAGTGATCCAAGATCACATTGAGTCTTTAGGAAAAGCCAATACTATCAAGGAGGGATGAGGTGTTGCTTAATGAGCCTCTTGCTTCATGTGCTTAGTGATATGCTCCAAAACCCTCAACTACTTTCCCACTTCCACAAATGACCTAAACCCTAAGACAAACTCGGTCCAACCGATTCTTCCTATCCGGCGCCACCGAGTTTCACTTGTCATAAGCCACTGCCAAACCCTAGCAATTCGGTTCTACCGATAGGGATCTCGGTCTCACCGAGATGGGATTGCAAACTCTCTGTTTCCCTTTCGTAACTTTTCGGTCTCACCGAAAGAGCGAATCGGTCCCACCGAGATTGCAATGTAAATTCAGTGTTTCCTTTTTGTAACTTTTCGGTCTCACTGAAAGAGCAAATCGGTCCCACCGAGTTTGCCTGACCAACTCTCTGGTTAGCTGATTACCAAATTCGGTCTCACCGAGTTTGTGTAATCGGTCTCACCGAGATTACGTTATGCCCAAACCCTAACCATATCGGTCCCACCGAGTTGCATGTCAGTCCCACCGAAAATCTCTAACGGTCACTAGGTTTACATTTTCGGTCCGACCGAGTTTATTGATTCGGTCCGACCGAGACTAGAAAACTGTGTGTAACGGTTGGATTTTGTGTGGAGGCTATATATACCCCTCCACCTCCTCTTCATTCGAGAGAGAGCCATCAGAACACACACACAATTCCAATTCATATGTTCTGAGAAAGAACCACCTACTCATGTGTTGAGACCAAGATATTCCATTCCTACCATATGAATCTTGATCTCTAGTCTTCCCCAAGTTGCTTTCCACTCAAATCTTCTTTTCACAAAATCCAAATCCTATGAGAGAGAGTTGAGTGTTGGGGGGACTATCATTTGAAGCACAAGAGCAAGGAGTTCATTACCTACACACCATTTGTTACTTCTTGGAGAGTGGTGTCTCCTAAATTGGCTAGGTGTCACTTGGGAGCCTCTGACAAGATTGTGGAGTTGAACCAAGGAGTTTGTAAGGGCAAGGAGATTGCCTACTTCGTGAAGATCTACCGCTAGTGAGGCAAGTCCTATGTGGGCGATGGCCATGGTGGGATAGACAAGGTTGCTTCTTCGTGGACCCTTTGTGGGTGGTTGCTTCTTCGTGGACCCTTCATGGGTGGAGCCCTGTGTGGACTCGCGCAACCGTTACCCTTTGTGGTGGAGCCCTCCGTGGACTCTCGCAACCGTTACCCTTTGTGGGTTGAAGTCTCCATCAACGTGGATGTAGGATAGCACCACCTATCCGAACCACGGGAAAAACATCCGTGTCTCCAATTGCGTTTGAATTCTCCAAACCCTTCCCTTTACATTCTTGCAAGTTGCATGCTTTACTTTCCGCTGCCAATATACTCTTTGCACGCTTGCTTGAATTGTGTGATGATTGCTTGACTTGTCCTACAATAGCTAAAATCTGCCAAGAACTAAATTTGGGAAAAAGGTTAAGTTTTTATTTGGTCAAGTAGTCTAATCACCCCCCTCTAGACATACTTTCGATCCTACAAGTGGTATCAGAGCTTTGGTCTCCATTTGCTTTGATCTCCATAGCTTTTGGTGGTCATAGCCTTGGTTTCACAACCTAGGATAGTATGGCGTCTAGCGAGGGAAATTATCACCGTAGAGGTCCTTACTTTGATGGTACTAATTTTGCTAGTTGGAAGCATAAAATGAAAATGCATATTCTTGGACATAACCCCGCCGTTTGGGCTATTGTGTGTGTTGGTTTGCAAGGTGACTTCTTTGATGGGAAAGAACCAAACCGTGAAGCTACCGCGGATGAGTTGAAGATGTTGCAATACAATGCTCAAGCTTGTGATATTCTCTTCAACGGATTATGCCCCGAAGAATTCAACAAAATCAGCCGTCTTGAGAATGCAAAGGAAATTTGGGACACTTTGATTGATATGCACGAAGGTACCGACTCCGTCAAGGAATCCAAGTTGGGTGTGCTTCAAAGTCAACTTGACAAGTTCAAAATGAAGGATGGTGAAGGTGTCGCTGAAATGTACTCTAGGCTTGCTCTCATCACAAACGAGATTGCCGGCTTAGGAAGTGAAGAGATGACCGATAGATTCATCATCAAGAAGATTCTAAGAGCCTTGGATGGAAAATATGATACCGTGTGCACATTGATCCAACCAATTACAAAGATCTCAAGCCAATGGAGGTGATTGGAAGAATTGTTGCTCATGAGATGTCACTTAAGGATAAAGAGGAACTTCACAACAAATCAAGTGGTGCCTATAAAGCCTCATGTGAAGCCCCTACATCATCAAGTGAGAAACAAGACTTCAATGAAGAATTGAGCTTAATGGTGAAGAACTTCAACAAGTTCTACAAGAGTAGAAGCAAAGATAGAAGCTTCAAGTCAAGGTCCTACAATGACAAAAGATCTTCTAGTCGAGAGCGAAACTGCTACAGCTGTGGAAGACCCGGACACTATTCCAATGAGTGTACGGCTCCCTACAAGATAAGAGAAGATTCTCCAAAAAGAAGAAGCAAAGAATCACCACCAAGAGAGAGAAGGAGTAGAGATGATCGTTATGAACGAAGATACTCACGGAGAAGCAAGGACTCGGAAAGGAAGGAAAAATCATCAAGGAGCTACACAAGACGAAGACATCAAGCTCATGTTGGTGAATGGGTATCCGGCTCCGACTCCGACAGCCACTCCGAGAGAAGTTATCACTCCGACTCCGAAGATACTCAAGATGAAGGTGTTGCCGGTCTAGCACTTGTGTCAACCAACTCCTATGACATATTTGACTCACCAAACGAAGGAATTGGAAGATGCTTCATGGCCAAAGGTCCTAAGGTAACACACCCCGAGTATGTTGATTTCAATAGTGATGAAGATGACTTGTTAGGTGATGATTTGCTTGTTGACAACTCTAGTGATGAATACTATGATGAAACGTCAATTAATCATGCTAATCAAGATAAAACGAATGACAATGATAAGGAGAAGATTGAGTCTCTAACTAAAGAACTAAACACTCTTAAGTTAGCTCATGAAACTATCTTCGAAGATCATCGAGAACTTTTAAGAGCTCATGAGAAATTACGCTTTGAAAAGCTCAATCTTGAGCAAGAGCATGAGTTCTTAAAAGCAATCAATGATGATCTCCGCAAGAAAAGTTCTTCTTACATTGCCAAGCGTTTACTCTTATCCACTTACATGCCTCAAGTCAAGTCTAGTAACAAGAACAAGAAAGATTCTTCCTCTAGCAGTAACAATGATCATGCTAAATCCAATATTGTTGCTTCTAGTAGTTCTCTTGATTCCACTAATGATTCTCTTAGCCAAGTTACACTTGAGCAAGAAAATATCTTACTGAAGGGAATTATAGAGAAAGGAGTGTACAAAAGCCTTGCCGGGAGCAAGCAATTCGAGGAAATTGTGCGCAAGCAAGGAATGCACCGGAAGAATCAAGGTGTTGGTTTTGAACAAAAGTTCAATGCCAATGGAGTTGAGTGGGAAGAAGATCAATACCCCAAGACAAAGTTTGTTCCTCAACAATAGAAGTATGATACTTCTTTCAAGGGGACACAAGCTCAAGATGATCTTCCACCACAAGACTACAAGCAAAGGCAAGGACAAGCTTCAAGAGGAAATTGACGCATTTGAAGAAGCTCCTAAGACCTTAGTCAAGTGGATTCCCAAGACTACTTCAAGTTCCACTTCATCAAGTCCGACTACAACTCCAAGGATTCCCATCAAGATGATGTGGATCCAAAAGAAGAAGAACTAGGGAGTTCTTGAGGGTGACTCCACCAACATACTTCACTCTTATCATTTTGGCAAGAACAAGTGCAATCAACTTCCACATCTTGCACTAGTTCGAGGAGTCACAAACCCTCTTGTTGGTAAGACAAGGGACAAGGTAACCTAAAAGTTTTCATGGACATCATCTTGTGTTTGCATCACTCTATGTCTATGGATATCCTTGTTTTTTCCTTGTGGGACTAACCCATGTAGGTATTGAAAGTGCAATTCACTCAAATGGATAGCTCCAAGTGATCTACATCAACATTGAGCATCCACATCTTCAACATCTACATGAAGTCATCATCGACAAAACCCGAGGTTAGTTCATCCCTCTAAGGGGGGATATCACATCTAGGGGGAGCTTTACTCTAAGGCTTGAGCTAAAGCAACTCTAAAGATGTGAACACAACAATGCTTTATGTAAAAGTGGTAACCCCACTTGAGCTTAAACGATGAGTATGACCTATGATCAAGTGTTCTAACTTGACTCCTAAGTCAATATACTCATATATAGATGACCTAGTCATCGCAAATTGCTTGATAGATGCTAGAATTGGTTGTGCATGCCTTGTCACATATTTCATTTGCCATCTTATTGTGTGAGCATGCTGGTTGCATATTTTACTCATTCGAGGACATCCACTTGTTGTTTTGATTGTTTGGTTTTATTTCCTTTTGCCAAGTGGATGGACAAGAGTGCCTAAGAACCTCCTCTAGCTATCTATGCTTTTCTCGTCTCAAACTCTATTCATGCTGCATCACAAAATTTGATCAAGTCAGATTCGAACCACTCTGTGTGAGGAGCGCTCGGAGTCCCCAATTCGTCATAGACTTAAACTTCCAAAACCTCTTTATGATTCTCGGTCTGACCGATACCCCACTTTCGGTCCTACCGAGATCATTAAGTTGACCTAGGTTTTCAATCTCGATGCAACCGATTTGAACCTTTCAGTCACACCGAGTTTCAGTAACTGCTTGCAGTTATGAATCTCAGTGCCACCGAGTTGTTCCACTCGGTCACACCGACAGGGTCGGGCTATATATAGTCACGGGCAAAATTTTGGAAATTTCTCTGAACCCCTTCGCCCGCGCGATAGCCTGCTCTGCCAACGTGGTCTCCGGATCGTCTCCTCGCCGCCAGCCGCCTCCAGTCGCTGGTCTCCATCGCCGTCAACGGGAATTCTACCCCGCCATTGCCGTCGTAGCGAGTCTCCGCCGAACTAGGGGTCAGCAGTCAGAGTTTGCAACATGTCTGATCAGAGTGACAGCCAGAAGTTGTCAGAGCAGCAAGTGCAGATGAGTGAGGGCACTAGTCCCTCCAGCTCTTCAGATGATGGCAGCAGAAGTACCCCAAGCAATCTGCCAAAAGCTGCCACTAGACAGAGGAAGAAGAGAACTTCAGACTCTGAAGATGAAGATTATGTGGCAGAGGAAGAGGCCACATCAAAGAGAGTTGAGCCAGCTCAAGGCACAAAGCCAGGCTTAAAGATCAAAAGGCCAGCAGGCAGGCAGCCTATGTCAAAGGCGAGAGCTTCAACTGAAAAGCCTGCACCCAAAGAGCCAGTTGCTGCTGAAGGCAAGAAGAGGAAGGAAAGGGTCAAGAAGACCGTAGCCAGAGTGCTTGGAAAGGCTTCCATCATGGAAGAGGAAGAGGAAGAAGAGGTTGCTGCACCAGCACCTAAGGCACCCAAGCTAATGGGTGATGCTATCAAATCAGGGGCTACTGCATCTAAGCCCAAGGCTGCATCAAAGGTCAAGACAGCACCAAAGAGAAATACAAGGAGCATACCTGCAACTGAAAAGAACAAGGCCCCAGTGCCTGAAGCTGCTGAAGAAGAGGATGAAGAGCAAGTTCTCAGAAAACTCAAACCCAAGATCCCAGACCACAATGATGCTCATCCTGTGGCTGAGGACATGAAGCTCAGGAGAGACTCAGGGCTGAGGAAGTGGAGAGAAGCAGATCCGTATGCTTCAAGGAGAAGGACTGCTGTGGATTACGGATTTCACACCAAGGAACAGCAAGATTTCTATGAGACAGTACTGCTTGACAAGAAGCCCATTGTTTGTGACATGAGATGGGTCGACTGGACCTACATGAAGGAAAATGAGGAACACTACCCTGGAGTGTATGCCAGCTTTAGTGCTTGTGGAGTTGCAGACTTTGTTGGGCAGAAGCTCACAAAGTGGAACGAGGAGCTCATTATGCAATTCTACTCCACAGCACACTTCTACCCAGATGGAAGGATCACATGGATGTCTGAAGGTACGAGGTACCAATCAACTGTTGAGGAATGGGCAAAGTTGATCAATGCCCCAGAGGAGCAAGCAGATGACTTGGACATTTATGCCAAGAAGAAGATGGACCACAACTCATTGTCCAATATGTACAAGGAAATTCCAAATGAAGCACTTGACACTTTCAAATTTGGCTCAGTGCATTATCTTCTGTCAAGGCTGCCAACCATCAATTGGATACTGAGGCACACCTTGTTTCCCAATTCTGGAGATCACAAGATGATCAGAGGCCATGCAATCAACTTGCTACATGTATTTGATGTACCTCAGAAATTCAAGGTCATGAGCCTCATAGTAGAGACTATCAAGAGGACTGCAGCAGATCAGAAGAGGAGTTGTGGTTATGCCCCTCAAATTCAGGAGCTCATTAACTCCAAGATGGGCACGGGCATATACTTGTTGGACAAGGAACACTTGCCCATCCGTCCAGATTTTGAGGACAATCAAGTTGTGATGACTGAAAATGAACCATCTTCTGCCCAAGCACAAGCAAAGAAGGAGAAGGCAAGGAAGGCGAAAGCTGCCAAGATGCCAACTCAAGAGGAGGCATCTGAGTATTTCTTGAAAACCAAACAAGAGCAGCTTGGTTACCTGATTGCATCCACCCTGCGGATTGAGAAAGGACTAGCCACCCTAACTCAAAACCAGGCAAGCCTAGAGAGAATCATGGAACAAAAGTTCTATGACTTGGATGTCAAGGTGACAGAGATTCAGACTGCAGTGGAGCAGCTCTAGGATGACATGCAGGAGAGGAGAGGGAAGACAACAACTGATGCCTTTGCCAGAGTGCCACGAGGTCCGAGGTCGTCTGCTGTGCCAGTTGCTGACACCAGAGCCACCACTTCAGCACCAGCTACAGCCTCAGTTCCACCAGCTCCAGCGTCTACTTCAGCTCCAACTCCAGCGTCTACAGAAGCCTTCGTCCTTGGAGTGATCCGGACTCCACCACCACCTGAAGATCAAGCCTGAGTGTCGATCTAGCACTATGCATTTTCGAGGAACTTTTTGGTAACTTGTTGCCAAAGGGGGAGAAAAATGTATAGATCATAGGCTTCAAGAGAGAGAGTGTTGCTTTTTTCTCTCTTGCTTTATTTGGTGGTTTTTCGAACTTTGTTTGCTTTTGAGTGCTTGAGATACTACGTCATTATCTGTGAGACATTGATGATCATGTGTTTGATCATAAGCTACACTTAATGTTTGTTTAATGCTATTATCTTATCTATCTTATGTGATCATTCACTATTCTTGGTGATGAGTGCATGTATTTCATTCTTATCATTTTAAGCGCTCCACCAAGATGTATGTGACATGAAAGAGTAACCCATGACTCTAACTCCTTGTGCATTTGCAGTCCAAAGCAAATTTTAAATATGCACAAATTTAGGGGGAGCTCTTACTTGTCACATACTTCTCAAAGCGACGATATATTACATGCTTATTATCATTTGTCGAAGCTTTGATCTATATGTTGTCATCAATTACCAAAAAGGGGGAGATTGAAAGTGCAACTATCCCTAGGTGGTTTTGGTAATTCATAACAACATATAGCTCATTGAGCTAATGCTATTCCAAGATGATTATTTCAGGAAAGCTCAATGATTGGCATGGCATGGATGTGAAAGTGGAACCCTCAAAATGCTAAGGACAAAGGATTGGCTCAAGCTCAAAAGCTCAAGACTCTTCATTTTATATTTTAGTGATCCAAGATCACATTGAGTCTTTAGGAAAAGCCAATACTATCAAGGAGGGATGAGGTGTTGCTTAATGAGCCTCTTGCTTCATATGCTTAGTGATATGCTCCAAAACCCTCAACTACTTTCCCACTTCCACAAATGACCTAAACCCTAAGCCAAACTCGGTCCTACCAATTCTTCCTATCCGGAGCCACCGAGTTTCACTTGTCATAAGCCACTGCCAAACCCTAGCAATTCGGTTCTACCGATAGGGATCTCGGTCTCACCGAGATGGGATTGCAAACTCTCTGTTTCCCTTTCGTAACTTTTCGGTCTCACCGAAAGAGCGAATCGGTCCCACCGAGATTGCAATGTAAATTCAGTGTTTCCTTTTTGTAACTTTTCGGTCTCACCGAAAGAGCAAATCGGTCCCACCGACTTTGCCTGACCACCTCTCTGGTTAGCTGATTACCAAATTCGGTCTCACCGAGTTTGTGTAATCGGTCTCACCGAGATTACGTTATGCCCAAACCCTAACCATATCGGTCCCACCGAGTTGCATGTCAGTCCCACCGAAAATCTCTAACGGTCACTAGGTTTACATTTTCGGTCCGACCGAGTTTATTGATTCGGTCCGACCGAGACTGGAAAACTGTGTGTAACGGTTGTATTTTGTGTGGAGGCTATATATACCCCTCCACCTCCTCTTCATTCGAGAAGAGAGCCATCAGAACACATACACAATTCCAATTCATATGTTCTGGAAAAGAACCACCTACTCATGTGTTGAGACCAAGATATTCCATTCCTACCATATGAATCTTGATCTCTAGTCTTCCCCAAGTTGCTTTCCACTCAAATCTTCTTTTCACAAAATCCAAATCCTATGAGAGAGAGTTGAGTGTTGGGGAGACTATCATTTGAAGCACAAGAGCAAGGAGTTCATTACCTACACACCATTTGTTACTTCTTGGAGAGTGGTGTCTCCTAGATTGGCTAGGTGTCACTTGGGAGCCTCCGACAAGATTGTGGAGTTGAACCAAGGAGTTTGTAAGGGCAAGGAGATTGCCTACTTCGTGAAGATCTACAGCTAGTGAGGCAAGTCCTGTGTGGGCGATGGCCATGGTGGGATAGACAAGGTTGCTTCTTCGTGGACCCTTTGTGGGTGGTTGCTTCTTCGTGGACCCTTCGTGGGTGGAGCCCTGTGTGTACTCGTGCAACCGTTACCCTTTGTGGGTGGAGCCCTCCATGGACTCTCACAACCGTTACCCTTTGTGGGTTGAAGTCTCCATCAATGTGGATGTAGGATAGCACCACCTATCCGAACCACGGGAAAAACATCTGTGTCTCCAATTGTGTTTGAATTCTCCAAACCCTTCCCTTTACATTCTTGCAAGTTGCATGCTTTACTTTCCGCTGCCAATATACTCTTTGCATGCTTGCTTGAATTGTGTGATGATTGCTTGACTTGTCCTACAATAGCTAAAATCTGCCAAGAACTAAAATTGGGAAAAAGGTTAAGTTTTTATTTGGTCAAGTAGTCTAATCACCCCCCCTCTAGACATACTTTCGATCCTACATTCGGTCACCGGAGACGTCATCACGGTCTCCTTCTTGCACCGGCATTGGGTCACCGGAGCCGTCCTCACGGTCTCCTTCTTGCACCGGCATTGGGTTACCGAAGCCATCATAATCATAGCCAGCTGCTTCCAGACCATCGGTGTCATTGAGAAACAATGAGCAAACGGCATCACTTCCTCGTGCGATTATGTCCCCAACAACTCTTCTTGTACTTCGTCTCGGGCGATGTCCATAGTTTCTACAAATATTTACAACATGGCAATTATTATTCAAACATGATAGATGAATATTTTAGTGGCAAATGTAGAACTAATATTAATGAGTGGCCTCGACGCTGCTTCTCTAGGGTTTGGGGTGGCCTCGACAACGCTTCAAGGATAAAAAAAGAAGAGGAAGAAGAAAAAAAGAGGAGAAGAAAGAATAGATGAGTTCTTCTCCTCTATTCTTTCTTCTCCTCTTTCTTTTCTTCTTCTTCCTCTTTTTTTTATCGGGAACGAAGGTCGTCGAGGGTCGCCGAGCGGTAGAGGAGAAGACCCTCGATGACCCTCGTTCCCGATAAAAAAAAGAGGAAGAAGAAGAAAAAAAGAGGAGAACCTCTATTCTTTCTTCTCCTCTTTTTTTTTCTTCTTCTTCCTCTTTTTTTTATCGGGAACGAGGGTCGTCGAGGGTCGCCGAGCGGTAGAGGAAACCCTAAATAGCAAGTATCGTCGGTGTGAGATACATGTGGCCGTCGGTGTTGGACACTACATCCACGTCCCACAAGTGACGCGGGCCGAGTGGTAGAGGAGAAGACCCTCGATGAACCTCATTCCCAATAAAAAAAGAGGAAGAAGAAGAAAAAAAGAGGAGAAGAAACAATAGAGGAGAAGAACTCCTCTATTCTTTCTTCTCCTCTTTTTTTTTCTTCTTCCTCTTCTTTTTTATCCTCTTCTTCCTCTCATGTTCGACGACCCTCGACCCCTCGGCAACCCTAGACCCCCTCTCGACCCTCGACCGCTCGGCGACCGTCGACCCCCTCTCGACCCTCATATATAAAACCTTTTCTTCCTTCTTCTTCCTTCTATTCCTTCTTCCTAAATATATAAAACTTTTTTTAAAATGAAACTAACCTAAAATGTACTAAATCAGAGAACATATATAGAGAACTTTTTTAATTAAAAATCTAACTTTTCCATATATGTATTTTTAAAACATCATTACAATTGAAAAAATACATACATACATACAAAAAACATGTAAAAAATACATGCATGCATATATGAACATACATCAAAAAATACATATATCTAAAAAATACATACATATATATATATATATGAAAATGTAAAAACATGTAAAAACAACATGTATAATTAAAAAAATTACACAGCGGTGGCAGGGGCGGCAGACGCGCGGTGCTCACAGAGGGCGCGGGCGACGGCCGGCGAGGGCGACGGCGACGACGGGCGCGGGCGACGGCGACGGCGGGGGCGAGGGCGACGGCCGGCGAGGGCGCGGGCGACGGTGACGACGGGCGCGGGCGACGGTGACGGCGGGGGCGGCGGGCGGCGTCGGGGCAGCCTGGCAGCGTCGATGTGCTCGGCGTCATCAGGGGCAACTGCGAGGGAAATATGAAAATTTCCTAAGTGCTGGCTTATATAGCAAAGGCATTGGTCCCGGTTCATGGCTCAAACCGGGACCAATGCCCCCCTTTAGTCCCGGTTGGTGCCACCAACCGGGACCAAAGGCCTCTTTTCAGCAGGCCAAAGGGTGGGAAGCGGCGGCCTTTGGTCCCGGTTGGTGGCACCAACCGGGACTAAAGGGGGGCATGGTCCTGGTTTGTGCCACGAACCGGGACCAATGCCCCCTTTAGTCCCGGTTGCTGTCACCAACTGGGACCAAAGGCCTTGTGCTACCCCGCGCCAAAACTTTAGTCCCACCTCGCTAGCTGAGAGAGCTCGAGAGTGGTTTATAAGCGCTGTTGCGCCTTCCCTCTCGAGCTCCTCTCAAATGCAGGCTTTTGGGCCTAACCCTGCGCTGTGTGCCTGTGGGCCTACTGGGCCTCCTGCGGGCCTGAATCCTGGCCCATGGTAGGGTTTCTAGTCGTATTCAGGCCGTGGGGCCCCAGTAGGTGGCACTTTTTTTCTTTGTTGCTTTATTTATTTTATTTTGTTTCTACTTACAACAAAATACTTATTGTTGCTATTTTTTTCCAGTTTTTTTGTTTTGTTTTCTGCATTATTTATTTTCTTTTGTTTTTTACTTTATTTTTAATTCTTTTTTTCTTTTAGTGTTAGAAAAATTATGAACTTTCTGTTAGTGCCATTAGTTTTAAAATTTGAAAACACTTTTTTTTTGTTTTTTTCTTTGTTGCTTTATTTATTTTATTTTGTTTCTACTTACAACAAAATACTTATTGTTGCTATTTTTTCCAGTTTTTTGTTTTGTTTTCTGCATTATTTATTTTCTTTTGTTTTTTGCTTTATTTTTTAATTCTTTTTGCTTTTAGTTTTAGAAAAATTATAAACTTTCTGTTAGTGCCATTAGTTTTCAAATTTGAAAACACTTTTTTAGTTTTTTGTTTTCTTTGTTGCTTTATTTATTTTATTTTTTTCTATTTACAAAAAAATACTTATTGTTGCTATTTTTTCCAGATTTTTTGTTTTGTTTTCTGCATTATTTATTTTCTTTTGTTTTTTGCTTTATTTTTTATTTCTTTTTGCTTTTAGGTCAGCAAAATTATAAACTTTCTGTTAGTGCCATTAGATTTAGAAAAATTAAAAACTTTCTGTTAGTGCCATTAGTTTTCAAATTTCAATAGTTAAAATTTGAACTTTTTGAAATTTGTGTGAATCACAAGTTTGTGATTAACTTTACTAAAAAATGAACATAGATGCACCTATAGAGAAAATTCGACCTAAATTCATAGTTTTCAAATGAACTCTGAAAAAGTTGGCATGGTATCATCATAATAGTTGCGGGAGAAAGTCTTCACTTTTTCTTCGCTTGTGTCATTTGCTTATTGCGCCGTAACCATGGATAATCTTCATCGTTTATCAGGATGCTTGGGTCAGCCTTGACATTGAAGGGCGGAATTTCATGAAACTTTTCATAATCTTCAGACATGTCTGTCTTGCCCTCCACTCCCAGGATGTCCCTTTTTCCTGAAAGAACTATGTGGCGCTTTGGCTCATCGTATGATGTATTCACTTTCTTATCTTTTCTTTTTCTCGGTTTAGTAGACATGTTCTTCACATAGATAACCTGTGCCACATCATTGGCCAGGACGAACGGTTCGTCAGTGTACCCAAGATTTTTCAGATCCACTGTTGTCATTCCGTACTGTGGGTCTACCTGTACCCCGCCTCCTGACAGATTGACCCATTTGCACTTAAACAAAGGGACCTTAAAATCATGTTCATAGTCAAGTTCCCATATGTCTACTATGTAACCATAATATGTGTCCTTTCCACTCTCGGTTTCTGCATCAAAGCGGACACCGCTGTTTTGGTTGGTGCTCTTTTGATATTGGGCAGTCGTGTAAAATGTATTCCCATTTATGTCGTATCCTTTGTAAGTCAATACAGTCAAAGATGGTCCCCTGGACAACAAGTACAGCTCATCACAAATAGTGTTGTCACCTCTGAGACGTGTTTCCAACCAACTGCTGAAAGTCCTGATGTGTTCACATGTAATCCAGTCGTCGCACTGCTCCGGGTGTTTGGAGCGCAGACTGTTCTTGTGTTCATCGACATACGGGGTCACCAAGGTAGTGTTCTGTAGAACTATGTAGTGTGCTTGAGACCAAGAATATTCGTCCATGCATATTATTGAGTCGCTTCCAAGAGTGCCTTTTCCAGTCAGTCTCCCCTCATACCGCGATTTAGGGAGACCTATCTTCTTAAGGCCAGGAATGAAGTCAACACAAAACCCGATAACATCCTCTGTTTGATGGCCCATGGAGATGCTTCCTTCTGGCATAGCGCGGTTACGGACATATTTCTTTAGGACTCCCATGAACCTCTCAAAGGGGAACATATTGTGTAAAAATACGGGCCCCAGAATGACAATCTCGTCGACTAGATGAACTAGGACGTGCATCATGATATTGAAGAAGGATGGTGGGAACACCAGCTCGAAACTGACAAGACATTGCGCCACATCACTCCTTAGCCTTGGTACAATTTCTGGATCGATCACCTTCTGAGAGATTGCATTGAGGAATGCACATAGCTTCACAATGGCTAATCAGACGTTTTCCGGTAGAAGCCCCCTCAATGCAACCGGAAGTAGTTGCGTCATAATCACGTGGCAGTCATGAGACTTTAGGTTCTGAAACTTTTTCTCTGGCATATTTATTATTCCCTTTATATTCGACGAGAAGCCAGTCGTGACCTTCATATTGAGCAGGCATTCAAAGAAGATTTCTTTCTCTTCTTTCGTAAGAGCGTAGCTGGCAGGACCTTTATACTGCTTCGGAGGCATGCCGTCTTTTTCGTGCAAACGTTGCAGGTCCTCCCGTGCCTCAGGTGTATCTTTTGTCTTCCCATCCACGCCCAAGAAGCCTAGCAGGTTCACGCAAAGGTTCTTCGTCACGTGCATCACGTTGATTGAAGAGCAGACCTCTAGGTCTTTCCAGTAGGGTAGGTCCCAAAATATAGATTTCTTCTTCCACATGGGTGCGTGTCCCTCAGCATCATTCGGAATAGCTAGTCCGCCGGGACCCTTTCCAAAGATTACGTGTAAATCATTGACCATAGCAAGTACGTGATCACCGGTACGCATGGCGGGCTTCTTCCGGTGATCTGCCTCGCCTTTGAAATGCTTGCCTTTCTTTCGACATTGATGGTTGGTCGGAAGAAATTGACGATGTCCCATGTACACATTCTTCCTGCATTTGTCCAGGTATATACTTTCAGTGTCATCTAAACAGTGCGTGCATGCATGGTATCCTTTGTTTGTCTGTCCTGAAAGGTTACTGAGAGCGGGCCAATCGTTGATGGTCACGAACAGCAACGCCTTTAGGTTAAATTCCTCTTGTCTGTGCTCATCCCACGTACGTACACTGTTTCCATTCCACAGCTGTAAAGTTCTTCAACTATTGGCCTTAGGTACACATCAACGTCGTTGCCGGGTTGCTTAGGGCCTTGGATGAGAACTGGCATAATAATGAACTTCCGCTTCATGCACATCCAAGGAGGAAGGTTATACATACATAGAGTCATGGGCCAGGTGCTGTGATTGCTGCTCTGCTCCCCGAAAGGATTAATGCCATCCGCGCTTAAAGCAAACCATACGTTCCTTGGGTCCTTTGCAAAGTCATCCCAGTACTTTCTCTCGATTTTTCTCCACTGCGACCCATCAGCGGGTGCTCTCAACTTCCCGTCTTTCTTACGGTCCTCACTGTGCCATCGCATCAACTTGGCATGCTCTTCGTTTCTGAACAGATGTTTCAACCGTGGTATTATAGGAGCATACCACATCACCTTTGCAGGAACCCTCTTCCTGGGGGGCTCGCCGTCAACATCACCAGGGTCATCTCGTCTGATCTTATACCGCAATGCACCACATACCGGGCATGCGTTCAGATCCTTGTATGCACCGCGGTAGAGGATGCAGTGATTAGGGCATGCATGTATCTTCTCCACCTCCAATCCTAGAGGGCATACGACCTTCTTTGCTGCGTATGTACTGTCGGGCAATTCGTTATCCTTTGGAAGCTTCTTCTTCAATATTTTCAGTAGCTTCTCAAATCCTTTGTCAGGCACAACATTCTCTGCCTTCCACTACAGCAATTCTAGTACGGTACCGAGCTTTGTGTTGCCATCTTCGCAATTGGGGTACAATCCTTTTTTGTGATCCTCTAACATGCGATCAAACTTCAGCTTCTCCTTTTGACTTTCGCATTGCGTCCTTGCATCGACAATGACCCGACGGAGATCATCATCATCGGGCACATAGTCTGGTTCCTCTTGATCTTCAGCAGCTTCACCCGTTGCAGCATCATTGGGCACATCGTCTGGTCCCTCTTGATCTTCACCAGCTCCCCCTGTTGCAGCATCACCGTATTCAGGGGGCACATAGTTGTCATCATACTCTTCTTCTTTGCCGTCTTCTATCATAACCCCTATTTCTCCGTGCCTCGTCCAAACATTATAGTGTGGCATGAAACCCTTGTAAAGCAGGTGGGAGTGAAGGATTTTCCGGTTAGAGTAAGACCTGGTATTCCCACATTCAGTGCATGGACAACATATAAAACCATTCTGCTTGTTTGCCTCAGCCGCATCGAGAAACTCATGCACGCCCTTAATGTACTCGGAGGTGTGTCTGTCACCATACATCCATTGCCGGTTCATCTGCGTGCATTATATATAATTAAGTGTCCAAATTAATAGAAGTTCATCATCACATTAAAACCAAAGTACATACATAGTTCTCATCTAACAACATATAGCTCTCCAGAGCATCTAATTAATTAAACCATGCATTGAAACTATGTAAAACATTTCAATGCGAAAACAAATACGATCATAATCGCAACCAAGGTAACAATTGATCCAACGGCATAATGATACCAAGCCTCGGTATGAATGGCATATTTTCTAATCTTTCTAATCTTCAAGCGCATTGCATCCATCTTGATCTTGTGATCATCGACGACATCCGCAACATGCAACTCCAATATCATCTTCTCCTCCTCAATTTTTTTTATTTTTTCCTTCAACAAATTGTTTTCTTCTTCAACTAAATTTAACCTCTCGACAATAGGGTCAGTTGGAATTTCCGATTCACATACATCCTACATAAATAAAATCTATGTCATGTTGGTCAGCATAATTTTCATAAACAATAAATGAACCAATAGTTATAAAGATAATATATATACCACATCCGAATCATAGACAGGACGAGGGCCGACGGGGGCGGATACCAAAACCATCGCACTATATAAGATGCAATAATAAAAGTAAGAAAATAATAAAAGTATCTATGTAAACATACAAGTAAGAATATTTTTTCATTTCAGAAAGAAGATAAGAACAAGAGGCTCACCACGGTGGTGCCGGCGATGAGCTCGGCGCGGGTGATCGACGGCGGTGAAGACGGGGACGGGGCGTGACGGACCGCTAAACCTAGACAAATATTGAGGAAAATGGAGCTTGGAGGTCGAGCTTGGAGAGGAGAAAGCTTAAGTAGTGTGGCTCGGGCATTCCATCGAACACCTTGTGTGCATAGGAGGTGAGCTAGAGCACCACCAAGCCCTCTCCCCCTCGGCCAGAAAAAACAGAGCAGTGTGCTCTGCTCTTACACGAAGGGGTATATATAGGCACCTCATTGGTCCCGGTTGGTGGCATGAACCGGGACTAAAGGGGAGCCTTTGGTCCCGGTTCAAGCCACCAACCGGGACCAATGGTGGTGGGCCAGGAGCGAGGCCCATTGGTCCCGGTTCATCCCACCAACCGGGGCCAAAAGGTCCAGACGAACCGGGACCAATGGCCCACGTGGCCCGGCCGCCCCCCTGGGCTCACGAACCGGGTCCAATGCCCCCATTGGTCCCAATTCTAGACTGGACCGGGACTAATGGGCTGACCCGGCCTGGACCTTTGCGCCCTTTTCTACTAGTGTAAGGACACTGCAAAATAAGATTACATCAAATAGATCTCCACAAGAGAGGGGGAGAACTTTGTATTGAGATTCAAAGAGAGAGAAGAAGCCATCTAGCTACTAACTATGGACCCGAAGGTCTAAGGTAAACTACTCACACTTCATCAGAGGGGCTAGGATGATGTAGAAGCCCTCCGTGATGATGGCCCTCTTCCGGCGGAGCTCCGGAACAGGCCCCAAGATGGAATCTCGTGGATAGAGAAAGTTGCCGTGGTGGAATTAGGTTTTTGGCTCCTGTTCTGATCGTTTGGGGGTACGTGTGTATATATAGGAGGAAGAAGTACGCCAGAGGAGCAACGAGGGGCCCACGAGGCAGGGGGCGTGCCCTAGGGGGGCACCCCCCACCCTCGTGACCGCCTCTTTTGTTCCTTGGAGCAGGGTCCAAGTCTCCTGCATCACTTTTGGTGAGAAAATCACGTTCCTGAAGATTTTATTCCGTTTGGACTCCGTTTGATATTCCATTTCTTCGAAACACTGAAATAGGCAAAAGAAAGCAATTCTGGGCTAGGCCTCCGGTTAATAGGTTAGTCCCAAAAATAATATAAAAGTGGAAAATAAAGCCCAATATAGTCCAAAACAGTAGATAATATAGCATGGAGCAATCAAAAATTATAGATACGTTGGAGACGTATCACAGCGTCGACACCATTGAGGATGAGGCCGACATGGCCGCAGAAGAGAAAGAGCTCGCCGAATGGGCGGGGTCTGCCAGGGAGGCCAGCAACGCCGGCGTCGGGGCCCCTCTTGTTGAAGACGCGGCCGAGGAGTCGGTCGAAGAGGAGACCAAGGCGGATGACCCTTGGCCTCGGGGAGAAAATGTGTCCTGCGATGGGCTAGCTCCGGCGAGCTGGTCCGGCCCGGCAGGACCACGCAGCGACAACAGGCCCAGGCGCAGCCCGGGCGGCAGACGAGGGCCGCGGTAGCAAAGAAGAAGGCAGTGGTCGCCGCCTCTTCCTCGTCCAAGAAGCACAGGACCCCATCCCCCTCTCCTTCCCCTTCGGACAGCGATCCGGAGACCGATTTCTACCTCGGGTCCTTCAGCCTAAAGAGGAAGAGGAGACCAAAGGAGGAGGAGGAGTAAGCACCTTGCCCTTTATCATTTATGACTCTCAGTCAGTTTTGTTTCTCCTGACTTGACCTCGTCTTTGCAGGGAGACGGAGACACTGGCCTAGAGGGAGGCAAATAGGGCCAATGCCTCGATGGGCGACAAGCCCCCGGGGAGCAGTTCGCGCACGCCGGAGGTGGTGGACATCAGTCCAGACGCCAGCCCTCGACACAACCCCCGCTTCAGCCCCCAGCGTAAGTTCATTACTCACTCCTTGTCGACAGGCGTTGGGGCGTGAATCCTTAGTGCTGACCCTATCGGGCTCGTTGGAGGAGAGCGGCAGCAGGAGGATCCGCTAAGGGACGCCCCTGACATGCTGATACGTCTCCGTCGTATCTACTTTTCCAAACACTTTTGCCCTTGCTTTGGACTCTAACTTGCATGATTTGAATGGAACTAACCCGTACTGACGCTGTTTTTAGCAGAATTGCCATGGTGTTATTTTTGTGCAGAAATAAAAGTTCTCGGAATGACCTGAAAATCAACGGAGAATATTTTTGGAATATATAAAAAATACTGGCGAAAGAATCAAGGCCAGGGGGCCCACACCCTGTCCACGAGGGTGGGGGCGTGCCTACCCTGCTGGGCGTGCCCCCTGCCTCGTGGGCCCCCCAATGCTTAATTCCTGCTCGTCCTCGAGTAGGTAAATGATAAAAATAGAATTTTTGATGTGGAATGCTGCCTAACATATTCATTGCATATTCTTTTCTTTGTAGCATGGATATTTGGACTTTTATATGGTTCAAAGCAATAGTCTAGTTTTGATATGTGGACTTAAATACACAAGAATATCAACAAGCAACCATGTCTTTCAAAATATCAACACTAAAGCAAGTTATCCCTAGCCCATTATGCTTAATCATTATACATTCATGAAACACACTCGCATATTAGCTACAACCAATGCTCAAGTACGATCATAGTGCCCCTTAGTTGGTGCTTTATAAGAGAAGATGGAGAAAAAATTACATAAAGTAAAAGAAAGGACCTTCACAGAGGGAAGTAGGAATTTGTAGAGGTGCCGGAGCTCAAAGCGAAACAGATAGAGATAAAACATTTTGGGAGGCATGCTTTTCCTGTCAACGAAAATGATCGAGTAGTTCCCAATACTTTCCATACTAGATGTATCATAGGCAGATCCCAAACAGAAAATAAAGTTTATTCCTTTTTCCACCATACTTTCACTTTCCATGGCTAACCGTATCTAGGGGTGCCTTCCATACCAACACTTTCCAAGGAATTTATTAGTTGAAAACATAAAGTAAATTCATTTTTCATTTCGGGACTGGGCATCCCTAATACCTTTGTTGTACTCTCGTGCAATGACAAGTGAATAAACACTCATCGTACACGGAAATATATTAGCCACCCCCTACCATTTCATGAGCGGTACGAGCACACAAAAGAGAAGTTTATTTTGAAAATTAGAGATGGAACATACAAATTTGCTTAGAACGGCACGGAAATACCGCATATAAGTAGGTATGGTGGACCCATATGGCAAAAGTGGTTTAAAGGATTTTGGATGCACAAGTAGTGATCATACTTAGTGCAAAATGAAGGCTAGCAAAAGATTGAGAAGCGACCAACCAAGAAACGAAAAATCACACAAGCGAGCATTAAGTGTAATTAACACCGAATAACACGCCACAAGTAGGATGTAAACTCATTGCATAACTATTTAATTACGTGCTTGCATAGGGGATCTCAAACCTTAACACCAATATTCTTACTAAAGCATAATTACTCACCAACATGACTCACATATCACATCATCATATCTCAAAACTATTACAAGGAATGATGTTTATTTTGTCCAATGATCTTCATGATTTTTTTACTATATCCTCCTTGGATATCTATTACTTTGGGACTAGTTTCACATGTTGCTTTTAATAAGCTCAAACAAATATAAGTGAAGAACATGAGCATCATATTTCTTTCTCTCAAATTAATTTAAGTGAAGAAAGAGAGAATTTCTTAAAATTTTACGAACTCTCAAATAAATCTAAGTGAAGCATGAGATCATTTCTTCAAAAATATTAAAGCACACCATGCTCAAAAAGATATAAGTGAAGCACTAGAGCAATTCCATAGGTCATAAAGATTTAAGTGAAGCTTAGAGAGCAATTCTAACAAGTCATAGCATAATTTTGGTTCCCTCAAATAGGTGTGTCCAGCAAGGATTCATGACTTAAAACACAGAGCAAAACAAGAAAAGACTCATATCATAGAAGATGCTCCAAGCAAAACTCATAATATGTGACGAATAAAAATATAGCTTCGAGTAAAATACCGATGGTCGTTAGGAGAAAGAGGGGATGCCACTCAGGGCATCCCCAAGCTTAGTTGCTTTCTTCTCTTTGGATAATAGCTTGGGATGCCATTGGCATCCCCAAGCTTAGGCTCTTCTTACTCCTTATTCCTTCATCCATCGTAATATCACCCAAAACTTGAAAACTTCAATCACACAAAACTAGACAAAACCTCCGTGAGATCAGTTAGTATAAAAAAGCAAATCACTATTATAAGTGATTTTGCAAACCCATTCATATTTTATTCTTGCATTATATATACTGTATTCCAAATTTTATATGGCCAAAACCCTTCAAAGAAAACCATAGAATCATCAAAACAAGCACACAATGCAAAGAAAACAGAATCTGTGAAAACAGAACAGTCTGTAGTAATCTGGATATTTTGAATGATTCTTTAACTCAAAAAATTCTGAAAAAATAGGAAGATGTGAGCAATGTGTACACTAAACTTCTGCAAAAATAATTGGTATTTTATCGCTCTTCTGGTAAAAAAGAAAATTATTTTTGTGAGCACAAACGTTTCTGCTTTTCAGCAAGATCAAATCAACTATCACCCAACATAATCCCAAAGGCTTTGCTTGGAAAAACACTAGTTGAAACACAAAAAACACAATCATAACAGTAGCATAATTGTGCAAACACTCAAGAACAGAAAGAAAAAGACAAAAATAAATTTTATTCATTGGGTTGCCTCACAACAAGCGTTGTCGTTTTACACCCCTAGCTAGGCAGAAAGCAAAGGATCTAAGTGTTGTCATCTTTATTCTCCAACTCTTCAATCAAACACTTAGGATTCTTCAAAGATTTAGCATACAAATTTTCAATGACAATACTCCTAGGAACAAGTTTGAAGAATTCATTCTTGCACAAAGGATCTCTTATAACTTCAACAAAATTCGGGTGAATACTAATCATATTAAGATCTTAGTGCCTTGAGTAATCTTGCCAATCTTTACGGGAGTTTTTTCAATAGTTTTAGTAGAAGCAGAAGCCGTACTTAGGTTACTAAAGATTTCTTCCAGTTTATCAATCCGAGATAGGCTTTCTTCAATTCTTTCATTAATTACGACCCCCTTTTCTTTTAACAACTTAAAAACTTCTCCCGCTTTTGACCCAATTTTAGTAGAAAAAGTATGTATCTTTTTGTCCAAGTTTTCAATATGCTCTCTGATAAGCATTTCCTTTTCAATAGCATCTAGTCTTTCCATAACATGCTCAAGAGTCAAAGTTGTTTCATTAATCATAAGCGTTGGTGAGCTAACTAGATTTCCCATAGCATTAAAAGCATCAAGAGAGGGACACATCAAAAAATTTCCAACTGTAATTGTATCAAGGACGAATCTATACCAGGTGGTGATACCCACATAAAAACAACGAAGAAGAACAATGGTGGATTGCTTACGGATGGATGGATCTATTATGAGTGTTGCAAATCCTATACCAAACATCTTTTAAATTCTCCCCTCCCCTCTGTTTAAAGTTAAGAACCTCGTTCTCGGGAGTGCACGCAATAGAGGAAGGACTATCCATAACTACAAAAGTAGCAACAAGATTGCACACAAAAACAGATCTGACGAGAAAAATGGCGAACTGAAAAGAGGGCGAATAAAACGACATTTTTTGTGAAGTGGGGGAGAGGAAAACGAGAGGCAAATGGAAAATAATGTAAATTGCAAGGAGATCAGATTTGTGATTAGGAACCTGGTAGATGTTGATGATGTCTCCCCAACAATGGCGCCAAAAATTCCTTTTGATGTTTGCTTGAACTACGTCGTTATTTCCCCGAAGAGGAAGGGATGATGCAGCACAACATCGGTAGGTATTTCCCTCAGTGATGAGACCAAGGTTATCGAACCAGTAGGAGAACCATGAAACACCACGTAAACAGCTCCTGCACATAAAGAACAAACAGCCGACGTAAGAGAGGGGTTGGCAATCCCTCACGGGTAAAAATATAGGTAAAATTGTAGTAGATTGGATAAATGGATCTCGCGGGAATGTGAGATAAAATAAATATAAATAAATTGCAGCAAGGTATTTTTGTATTTTTTGGATTAATAGATCTAGAAATAAAAGCAAATAAAAAAAGATCGCGAAGGCAAATATAATAAAGAAGAGACCCGGGGGCCGTATATTTCACCAGTGGCTTCTCTCGAGAAAAATAGCATACCGTGGGTAAACAAATTACTATTGGGAAATTGATAGAACTTCAAATAATCATGACGATATCCAAGCAATGATCATTATATAGGCATCACGTCCGAGACAAGTAGACCGACTCCTGCCTGCATCTACTACTATTACTCCACACATCGACAGCTATCCAGCATGCATCTAGTGTATTAAGTTCATGGAGAAATGAAGTAATGCAATAAGAACGATGACACGATGTAGACAAGATCTATTTATGTAGAAATATACCCCATCTTGTTATCCTTAATAGCAACGATACATATGTATCAGTTCCCTTCTATCACTGGGATCAAGCACCGTAATATCGAACCCATCACAAAGCACATCTTCCCATTGTAAGATAAATAGATCAAGTTGGCCAAACAAAACCCAAATATCAGAGAAGAAACACGATGCTATAAACAATCATGCATATAAGAGATCAAAGAAGACTCAAATAACTTTCATGGATAAAAAGATAGATCTGATCATAAACTCAAAGTTCATCGGATCCCAACAAACACACCGCGAAAAGAGTTACATCATATAGATCTCCATGAAACCATTGTATTGAGAATCAAAAGAGAGAGAGGAACCATCTAGCTACTAACTACGGACCCGTAGGTCTACAAAAGACTACTCTCACATCATCAAAGAGGCACCAATGGGCATGATGAACCCCTCCATGATGGTGTCTACATTGGATCTGGTGGTTCTGGAACTTGCGGTGGCTGGAATTGATTTGTGTCAACTCCCCTAGGGTTTCTGGAATATTGGGGTATTTATAGAGCAAAGAGGCAGTGCGGGAGGCCACCGAGGTGGGCACAACCCACCAAGGTGTGCCCTCGTGTCTTGTGCTCATGTCGGGCTCCCTCTTCGGTACTTCTTTGGCCCACTGGATGTCTTCTGGTCCAAAGAAAATCCACAAAAAGTTTCGTGCGTTTGGACTCCCTTTGGTATTGATTTCCTGTGATGTAAAATACATGCAAAAAAAACAACAACTAACACTGGGTACTATGTCAATAGGTTAGTACCAAAAAATGATATAAAATGATTGTAAAACATCCAAGAATGATAATATAACAGCATGGAACAATAAAAAGTTATAGATACGTTGGAGGCGTTTCAGTACATCTTCTACCACAGATCGAAAGCCAAGATCTTTGTTGCCAAGAATGGAACATTTCTAGAGAAGGAGTTTCTCTCGAAATAAGTGAGTGGGAGGAAAGTAGAACTTGATGAGGTAATTGTACCTTCTCTCAATTTGGAAAGTAGCACATTAGAAAATTTTGTTCCCGTGATGGCTACACCAACTAGAGAGGAAGTTAATGATGATGATCATGAAACTTTGGATCAAGTTACTACTGGTCACTACTGCAGGATGCTGCTAATGCGACACTACAATTAGAGACCCTTTAACGAAATTGTGTGCGATGAAATAATCGCAAACGGTGGTGTAAAAACTCATCAAAAAAGGTGCAAAACGTTTGCAATGACGGATGCATCGAATACGGTTCATATTTTAGTTGCGTGTGCGATGCAAGGCATACAGTTCAGTTCAATTAACTATTTGCGATGAGGAGGAACAAAAGAAATAGGCAGCCAGATGAAAGTGTGTGCGACATATAGCATACGGTTCACTCGGATGAACTGTTTGTGATTAGGAAACACAAAAGAAACAGGCAGCCAGATGAAGGTGTGTGCGATGTACAGCATACGGTTCACTCGGATGAAATGTTTGTGATTAGGTAACACAAAAGAAACTGTCATCCAGATCAAGGTGTGTGCGATATACGACATGCGGTTCACTCGGCCTTGTCGTCAGTGTGTGACCTCTGTGGCAACCATTCGCTCCCCACTAGCCTCTTCTTGTACCGTGTCAACCATCCACTGCCTTTTTCACCTTCCCCTCTCGATTTGGAACTGCTGTCGCACGCTCTTCCTCCTCCATTTGCCTTCACCCTTCCTTCTACCATTGTTCGATCATCTTCTCCATGGAGGGAACAGGCCGGAAACGACCCCGTTGTTCTTGCCCCAATCTGAAAGATGACGTGGTGGAGGAACTCATTGATTGGTGCGACATCATCACCTTGGCTAGCATGGCAGGTTCGTTCAAGACCATTCTCGACTCAACTAATAACATCAATACAAGCAACCCAAGGGTCCAGGAGCGGTTTGATCTCCCCTATCTTCTTTGCCGTGACCCTGTTGACTGACGCGGGGACAACAAAAGCCTCACCTTGTGCAAGTTGATGCCACTTGATAATGATACGTGTGATGTTAAGATGCCATCGCTTGAGGGCAAGGCTTGGGCAGGCGCAAATGAAGATTGGGTTGTTTATATTGGGTACAACTGTGAGTGGGAACTTGTAAATGTGTACACTCGTCACTGGGTTTCACTTCCAATACGAGGGTCTAGTGTTTGCTGCCACCACTCGTGGCACTGTTTTGCATGGAATCCTAATGCTTTCGGTACGTTTGTCTTCCATCGTAATTATAATTGCTTCATCCACATGCATGCGGGTTAGCTAGTTTCCCTTTACTAATTAACCTTCTTGTGTTTCCAAGGTCCTATGAACATTCCACCACCTATACTTGAAAAATTTTATAACCAAGGGGGAGATGATGATGCTGATGATCACGAGCATGAGGACGAGAAGGACCCATATACTCAGTGGCACCTGGAAACTTATTCCGATGGATCACCTCTTCTTGTTTGTATACAGGGCACTGCTGATGTTACTAAGGAAGCAGGTGTTGTCTCGCATGGTCGCACTCTCCGGACCTATTCCAACATCCGTTGCAGGGTATTCAGGGTGGATACTAGTGTACTAGCATCAACACCTTCTCCCTGCTTCTGTATTGAAAGTCTTGAAGGAAACTCGTCGACGAGTGGTTGAGCTGAAGTTCATTTCATCACTTTGTCATTTGTTCTGTGAGAAAAACTTTACTTTACTAGATTGTTTTGTTGGAAATGATCTATAATCCAACGTGTATACTTGTTGTCATTGTGGGTTGATGACTTGTTATATGTAATCAATGGTACATTTGCATATGTATCCATCAACTCACGCATGCTAGTGGTGTACATATGAACAGTGCTAGTGATTTTAGTTGCAAAAATTAGATAGTGCTAGTGATTTTTAGCTGCATATTTTGAAAAATCGCATTGTTACAAGGTTGATGAGGGAGTCCGGGATTATGGGGTCTCCGGACAGCTGGACTCTATCCTTCGGCGGGACTATTGGACTATGAAGATACTAAATTGAAGACTTCGTCTCGTGTCCGGATGGGACTCTACTTGGCATGGAAGGCAAGCTAGGCAATACGGATATGTATATCTCCTCCTATGTAACCGACCTTGTGTAACCCTAAGCCCCCTCCGGTGTCTATATAAACCGAAGGGTTTTAGTCCGTAGGACAACATACAATCATACCATAGGCTAGCTTCTAGGGTTTAGCCTCTCCGATCTCGTGGTAGATCAACTCTTGTAATATCCATATCATCAAGAATAAATCGAGCGGGACGTAGGGTTTTACCTCCATCAAGAGGGCCCAAACCTGGGTAAAACATCGTGTCCCCTGCCTCCTGTTACCATCTGCCTTAGACGCACAGTTCGGGACCCCCTACCCGAGATCCGCCGGTTTTGACACCGACATTGGTGCTTTCATTGAGAGTTCATCTGTGTCATTGCCGTTAGGCTTGATGGCTCCTTCTATCATCGATAGCCATGCAGTCCAGGGTGAGACTTTTCTCCCCGGACAGATCTCTGTATTCCGCGGCTTCGCACTGCGGGCCAACTCGCTTGGCCATCTGGAGCAGATTGAAAGCTACGCCCCTGGCCATCAGGTCAGGTTTGGAAGCTTAAATTACACGGCTGATATCCGCGGAGACTTGATCTTCGACGGATTCGAGCCACTGCCTTGTGCGCCACGCGGTCATGATGAGTACGATTTAGCTCTACCATCGGACCATATTCAGGAGATCGCACCAGCAGCCGCTCCGAGCCTCAATTCGGAGCCGGTTGCGCCATCCATGGATGGGTGGATAGACCACATCACGGAGGTCGTATCCTCAGCGGCGATCGAGCCGAATATCAACCTTACCCTTCACGAGAGCCGTGTTGCCAAACTGCCGGATCCTTCCCCGGCCACGGACTCCGAACCTCCTGTGCCCGTGCCTATCAAATCCAACTGGGTGCCAATCATGGAGTTCACCTCCGCGGATATCTTTCAGCACTCCCCCTTCGGCGACATACTAAATTCATTAAAGTCTCTCTCCTTGTCAGGAGAGTCCTGGCCGAACTATGTTCAGCAGGATTGGGATGCGGATGACGAAGAAATTCGCCGCCCACCCACCACCCACTTAGTAGCCACTGTCGATGACTTAACCGACATGCTCGACTTCGACTCCGAAGACATCGACGGTACGGACGACGATGCAGGAGATGAACAGGAACCACTGCCCATAGGGCACTGGACGCCTGCTTCATCACATGACGTATACATGGTGGACACACCAAAACAAAACGATGACGAGGAACGGAAGGACGCAACGAAGGGTTGTCCCCCTGAGAAGCAGTCAAAGCGGCGGCGTAAGCGCCACTCCAAATCCCGCCTCGGCAGAAACAACGATCATATAGACCCAGCGTTAGAGCAGGGTAAACCATCGCTGGACCACGACAACACGGAGAATCAAACCGAACAACCCGACTCTATCAAAGATAATAGTCCGGACGACATCACACCGGACAGACACCCGGAGCAACAGAATGCCCGTCAAAGGCTTGTTGCCACCGCAAGGAGTCTAAAAAGCAGAAGCAAAGGCTCAAGGCTGCGCAAGACACACTCAGAATAAGATGGAGTAAAGTACTCAACACAACAGCGAAGTACGGCGGTAATCGCCCCACCAAGAGCTACCCGAAGCGGAAGTTGCTACCTGAATTCGATGAGGAGGGCTTAGATCCCCCGCAACCAAAAATTAAAACGGCCATCTGGCCGGATAGACGACCTCACGGCCAACATAGAGCGGCGAACAATGCCGCACATAAGCCAATACGCGATCCACGAGAGGGCTCGCATCAAAAGGACGGCGCAACCAGATCCATCTATGGACCATGCAAGGGTGCTCCAGCGTATGATGCAACACAACAAACATCCAAACAACGCGGTACACCCAGATATAGGGGTGCCGCACACCCCCTATGTTTCACCGACGAGGTGCTGGACCATGAATTTCCAGAGGGATTCAAACCCGTAAACATAGAGGCATACGACGGAACAACAGACCCTGGGGTCTGGATTGAGGACTATATCCTCCATATCCATATGGCTCGAGGAGATGATCTCCACGCCATTAAGTATTTACCCCTCAAACTCAAAGGGCCAGCTCGGCACTGGCTTAAAAGCCTCCCTGAAAGCTCCATTGGAAGCTGGGAAGAGCTCGAAGACGCTTTTCGGGCAAATTTTCAAGGGACTTATGTCCGACCTCTGGATGCAGACGATTTAAGTCATATAACTCAACAGCCCGGAGAGTCAGCCCGAAAGCTTTGGAACAGGTTTCTTACTAAAAAGAACCAAATAGTCGACTGTACGAACGCCGAAGCCTTGGCAGCTTTTAAACACAGCGTCCGAGACGAATGGCTTGACAGACACCTCGGCCAAGAAAAGCTGAGAACAATGGCAGCATTAACAGGCCTCATGACCTGCTTTTGCGCGGGCGAGGACAGCTAGCTAGCCCGATGCAGCACCAGCGACCCAAGTACATCCGAAGTTAGAGATGGAAACGGGAAATCACGACACAGCAAAAATAATAAGCGCCGGAATAAAGAAGACAACCCGAAGAGCACGACGGTAAACGCCGGATTCAGAAGCTGTCGGCCAGGTCAGCAAAAGTCGCCCTCTAAAGGCGCCAGAGATGAACTGTCCAGCCTAAACAAAATTCTGGACCAAATATGTCAGATCCATAGCATCCACGATAAACCTACAAATCATACCCACAAAGAATGTTGGGTCTTCAAGCAGTCCGGCAAGCTCAAAGCCGAACATAAGGGGCAGGATACACCAAGCGAAGACGAGGATGAGCCTCGCAAGCAAAGCACTGGGGAACAGAAGAAATTTCCACCAGAAGTCAAAACAGTAAACGTGTTACACGTGATAAAGGGGAGAAACAAAGCGGCACTCCCAGATAAATATGCCCAAGGGCCTATCACCGCGGAGTTCTTCCACTGGTCGTCTCAACCGATCACCTTTGACCATCAGGATTACTCGACAAGTATCCGGCGCGCAGGATGGGCTGCCTTGGTATTAGATCCAATAATTGACGGATACCACTTCACACGAGTCCTGATGGACGGTGGCAGCAGTCTAAATCTGATATATCAGGACACAATCCACAAAATGGGGATAGACCCAACGAAAATTTGCCACAGCAATACTACCTTTAAAGGAGTAACGCCAGGCCCAGGGGCTCATTGCACGGGCTCCCTGCTACTAGAGGTTATATTCAGCTTCCTCGATAACTTCCGTAGTGAAAAATTAACCTTCCACATTGCTCCGTTCCAAAGTGGCTATCAAGCACTACTTGGATGCGAAGCTTTCGCTCGTTTTAATGCAATACCGCATTACACTTCCCTCACGCTTAAGATGCCCGGTCCACGTGGCATCATTACAGTAAATGGAAATACTGAGCGATCCCGGCGCGCCGAAGAGAGTGCGGCTGCCTTGGCAGCCGCACACTAAAACGGCCTCACCAACTAAAGCATTTGATAGGTCGTCAAGACCACGGACACGGTTAGACGAGTCCGGCGCAGCTATATGTAATTCATACAGGTTTGATGGCCACACCCCTATTACAATTACAAGGGGCTCAACGCGCGCAGACAAGTGGCAAGGCAGCCGCACACTAAAACGGCCTCACCAACTAAAGCATTTGATAGGTCGTCAAGACCACGGACACGGTTAGACGAGTCCGGCGCAGCTATATGTAATTCATACAGGTTTGATGGCCACACCCCTATTACAATTACAAGGGGCTCAACGCGCGCAGACAAGTGGCAATTTTTACTCATCTTGAATTATACATGGTTTCTTTAAACCTACCTTTTTGCATGACAACTTTTCACCTAAGTTCCTCTCTTTTACAGATGACCATCATGCTACACCCGTCCAGGATACGGCACAACAGAGACACAGGCGCAGACGTGCAGCAGGGACCCGTTCCAAGGATTCTTTTTAGATTAAGACCCTGCGTCAACCTTTTTTACTGTCTCTTGTTGATACACATCCCTCGGATTCTCAGTACAATTGAGAAGGATGCCGACGTCTTGGCATGTGGCCACGTCAGAATAATGCACGTACCCGGACACCAGGGGCTTCTTACAAAGGGCACTGTTTAGGCCCGGTTTATACCATAAAGACCGAATACCTTAGGGAGTGTTTGGCGTCGCGAGCTTGGCCTTATATGCACCAACTCTGAATCATGTCTTTGGTTAAATGTTGGGTTTTCCCGGCTCCTGTGTTTTGCTGCCTTACGTTCTGCTCTATCAGCTAAGGCGACACCAGGAGAACTACTGCGATTGTGCCTCGGGTCATCCGGATGAGCACCTCAGTAGAGAAAGCCGAAAACTGACTGTCATGATATAGCGCGAGACTGGTCAACCACTCGATGACCTATCGGAATGTTAGCATTCCTCCGCCTTAACGAAGGGACGTTTCCCGTCCAAGCATGTATGCACCTCGAGTTCGGGAGAGTGCGGAGCCACCAGGGGCTATATAGTAGCCCCACCATCAAACTCCTATGGCTAAGTGAAAGTGTTAAAGCATTATAGTCCGGTTGCCTCGTTCGCTGCGCTATCACCTCCTTAAAAGGACCAAGATGTTGGATTAAGTGTGAACACACATCTTCTGCGAACACCTCCGCATTATATGCGTGGGGGTTGAAGCCGACGACTGCAATCTTTCAGGTTATATACATATATACATAAACGGCCGCACATGAGGCATCATATTACTTTCAGGCAAAAGTATAAATCCAGCCTTAATAAATTTCATAAACATTGTTTTTACAATGGGAATACATGTCACTCAAACATAATATTCTTCGAGCACTGGGCCTCTATCAAACGAGCACCCTCAAAAACTTCTTCAAAATAGTGCTCGGCAGCCACTTGGCCTATGGCCGAACCCTGCGCCACAACAGTGGCAGCATCCATCTCTGCCCAGTATGCTTTGACACAGGCAAAGGCCATCTGCGAGCCTTCTATACACGCCGACCTTTTCATCGCATTGATGTGCGGCACCACACCAAGGAACTGCTGCACTAAGCTAAAATAGTTGTTCGACTTCGGCTTTTTCGGCCACAGCTGATCCACGACAGACCTCATGGCGAGTCCGGACAACCTATTGAGTTCGGCACATTCGGCTAGCTGATCAGTCAATGGAAGCAGACGCTCTGGAACGTTAAACTGCGACCAGAACAGCTTGTCCACTTCATGATCTGTTTGATCTTGGAAGAATTCGTCCGCATCGACAGCACTCTCCACCAAGTCCATATATGTGTCTGCCGAACTCCACAGCCGATCTAGAGGGGCATATCGCGGATCTCCGAACTTCCTCCTTAGCATAAAGGGCTTCCCAGCCGCAATATCCCGGGCTTCACGCAGTTCCTCCTTCTTCGCTCTCATGGCAGAGCGGCTGTCCTTGGTCGCCATTGTGGCCTTCTCGAGGTCCGTCGCCCTCGCCTGGTTTTCTTCTTCAAGGAACTGGCAACGGTCGGCAGTGTCTTTTAACTTTACAGCCATCTTGGCCATTTTATCTTTGCTCTCGCAATGTGCAGCCTTTTCGGCTCTTAACTCTTCGGCCGCCTTTAAAGCGGCCGCATTACTAATCCTTGCTTGTTCTTTGGCTCGGGCAAGCTCCGCCCAAAGGGTCCCCACGGTGGCAGCTCCATCTGTAGTCACAACATATTAAAGATACTGGCGTTACGCTGCTCTTACTATGTGACATTCACTAGAAAATATCACTTACCCCGTTCCTCGTCAAGCCGCTTATTAACAAGCTCGATGTCGGCATCCACCGCATCCAGTTGCCGCTTTAGTTTGGCAATCTCATGAGTCCGGCCAGCCACCGGAGCTCGAGCCACCTGCACATAAAGGCGGTTTAGTTATTACCTAGGACTACGATCCTCCGTTCACCACCGTTCTCGGCGACAACCAGAGTCTCAGGGGCTACTATCTACACAGGGCACACCTGAAAATGTGCGGTACTATCAAAAAGTATATCATTTCATGTACCTCAAAGCCCGTCAGTAGACTCATAAAGGCCTCATGCAATCCGCTTTTGGTGGATGAAATTCTTTCCAACACCGTACCCATCAACATACGGTGCTCTTTTGAGATGGCCGCTCGCTCCAACAGCTCCCTCACTACGTCCGACCGCATACCAGACGGTGTCAGACTCTTCTGTTTGCTCTCTTCAAGAGCCGGATACTGGGGACTTCGGGTGACCATAGGATTATCTTTTGGCCTCACCGGATCTGGGGAGGCCCTCCGAGACGACACTTCAAGGTCGCCCGCTTCTTGAGCGGAGGAGTCCGGGGGAGGCGTTTCGCTCTCCATCATCTCTGGAAGAAGATCCCCCGAAGAGGAGCTTTGCTGAGAAGGGCTGAGATCCGAACTGCAAGATAAATGCTTCGGTCATTTTCCTTGGAATAAAGGTAGAATATCTTTACTATCAAGTATTTTTCAATAACTTACAGCTCGTTAGAGGGCTGATCTCCGCACGGACTTTGTGTGGCAAGAGCACCCTCCAGGGTCGGACCCTCTGGTGGAGATTTCTTCTCCTGTTTGGAAGCCTTGGCTTTCGGATCTTCAGAGGCGGTCCTCTTCCTTCCCCGGGGCAACAGAATGTCGGATTCTTGCCCTTTGTTATCCTCCCTCGCGGAGGCGCTCAATCCCTCGGTTGGAATTGGTAGCGATGGGGGCCCGCTTTCGCCCTCATTATTCCCCCCTTTATCTTCCTTTGAGGGCTCCGGGCAAGGTGCTAGCTCGAGCATCTTTTCCAGTACCGGATTATCGAAACCCTCAGGAAGGGGGGCCAAACACCGAATCATCTTCGCCTTTGTTAGCCAGACCTGGTCAAAGAGCGATTTCTCAGAATGACGTCATGATAAATGAAAGACGGTGTGTTCGGCTAGAGGATTACTTACTTGGTCGGCGGTGCGGTTGCTGCTCAGGCCCACATCCTCGGTAGTATCCGGACACTCTAGTTGGGGTCCGAAGAATGATTTGTACATCTCCTCGTGTGTCAGGCCGAGGAAATTCTGAACAGTGCGCGGTCCTTTGGGGTTGAACTCCCACATGCGGAGGGGCCGGTGTTTGCAAGGCTGGACTCGACGAACCAGCATGACTTGCACCACCGTAACCAGACTGAAATCTCCTTCAAAGAGATCTTGAATGTGGCTCTGCACTATAGGCACGTCCTTGGCTGGACCCCATCTCAGCCCTCTGCTAATCCATGACATCAGTTGTGGTGGAGGGCCCGAGCGGAAAGTAGGGGCAGCCACCCACTTGGCACTTCTGGGAGCTGTGATGTAAAACCACTCCCGTTGCCATAATTCGGACACCTCTGGAAAGGAACCCTTTGGCCACGGAGCTCGAGCGATCTTGCTTATTAATGCGCCTCCGCACACTACATGCTGCCCCTCGACCATCTTCGGCTTCATGTCGAAGGTCTTGAGCCACAGGCCGAAGCGAGGGGAAATGCGGAGGAAGGCCTCACATACGACAATAAATGCCGAGATGTGGAGAAAGGAGTCCGGGGCTAGATCGTGGAAATCTAGCCCGTAATAGAACATCAAACCCCTGACGAAGGGATCCAGAGTGAGGCCTAGACCTCAGAGGAAGTGGGAGACGAACACAACGTTCTCGTTGGGTTCGGGAGTAGGGACGACCTGCCCTCGGGCAGGCAGCCGATGCGAAACTTTAGCGGTCAGGTATCTGGCCTCCCTCAACTTCTTCATATCCTCTTCCGTAATGGAGGAGGCCATCCACGGGCCTTGAAGGCTAGATCCGGACATGATTGAAGGTCCAAAACACCTAACCTGGGCTTTGGGTGTTAGAACTCGAGGTGGGGGAAGGATTCGATTGAGCACGGGAGGGAAAAAAGTAAAAGCCTTGTCCCTTTATAAAGAGGGTGAATATCAAGCGTCCTCCTAGTGTCCGTTTGGGACTTGCCTAAAATCTAGGAGTCCTAGGCACGGTTGGGTTACCCAAGACCGTATTGATGAGAATCCTGTAATTAGGGGAACACGATCTCTGCTTTGACAAGACGTGTCAAGAAACCGCCTCGCGTTATGTGTGGAGCCAGTCGAATAAAAACGGTTTGAATAAATCACCGAGCCATGGCCTGATGTCATGTTGCCAAAGTGTGTCAGTAGATTAAGATTTGTGGGAATATTATTCTCTCTATGGTGGTATGTGGAATTTATTTTGCATGGTCGGACACTATCCTGGTATTCAAACTCTTCTGTGATGTGTTCGGAGGAGGAACCCGCCTTGCAATGCCGAAGACAACACTGCGCGCCAAACTCATCGTCATTGAAGCCTGTTTTAGGGGCTACTGAGGGAATCCGTGATTATGGGGTCTTCGGACATCCGGACTCTATCCTTCGGCCGGACTAGTGGACTATGAAGATACTAAATTGAAGACTTCGTCTCGTGTCCGGATGGGACTCTACTTGGCGTGGAAGGAAAGCTAGGTAATACGGATATGTATATCTCCTCCTTTGTAACCAACCTTGTGTAACCCTAAGCCCCCTCCGGTGTCTATATAAACCGGAGGGTTTTAGTCTGTAGGACAACATACAATCATACCATAGGCTAGCTTCTAGGGTTTAGCCTCTCCGATCTCGTGGTAGATCAACTCTTGTAATATCCATACCATCAAGAATAAATTGAGCAGGACGTAGGGTTTTACCTCCATCAAGAGGGCCCGAACCTGGGTAAAACATCATGTCCCCTGCCTCCTGTTACCATCCGCCTTAGATGCACAGTTCGGCACCCCCTACCCGAGATCTGCCGGTTTTGACACTGATAGTTGACAAATGGAAATGTTAGTAGATAAACAAATTTCAATCTTTCCAGTTTGACAAATGGCAACATACCCAAAATGACAGATGCAAATCTTACACAATTGTTTCTATGTGATTGCACATGGGTCATGCAAAACAACCGTTTGCGTTGAAGGGATGCACAAATCCTGCACTGTGAGGGAAGACCATAGCTCTCACTTTGCATACGGGTGTTCTATCTAAAATGTTTGCGATCAAGAGCTGCAGAAATCCTGCTCGACACATTTTCCCTTGGCTTCATGGGGAAGCTGTCGGTTTGCATACAGGTGTTCTAACTAAAATGTTTCCGATGAGTGTTTTATATTTAAAAACCATTGACATTTTTTACAAAATAAAATCGTTTGATAAGTCTGTACATTAAGAGAGAAAAACACAAGTTCGTTCAAACCATATCTTTCATTCAGTCACACAGCGAATTTATATTCATATGATCGAGAATTCGAGATACAGTATTAATCCCCAAAAAAAACTATTTCCGCGGTGACGGAGGCGGCGTGCCGCACCGTCGTTGTCGTCCTTCGGGACGCCGTTGTTGAAGTCTTCAAGGCAGCACAAAATGCGCTTCACTTGTAAATCAAACATCATGTCGTCGCGCGATCAACATGTGGGGCGCGGGAGGACGGCAACTGGCACCGCTGAGAGGTAGCGGTCGACGGCAGCGTCTGATACGTCTCCAATGTATCTATAATTTTTGATTGCTCCATGCTATATTATCTACTATTTTGGACATTATTGGGCTTTATTATCCACTTTTATATTATTTTTGGGACTAACCTATTAACCGGAAGCCTAGCCCAGAATTGCTATTTTTTGCCTATTTTAGGGTTTCAAAGAAAAGGAATATCAAACGGAGTCCAAACGGAATGAAACCTTCGGGGACGTGATTTTCTCACCGAACATGATCCATGAGACTTGGACCCTATGTCAAGAAATAAAGGAGGAGGCCACGAGGTAGGGGCGCGCCTACCCCCCCTCCCCAGGCGCGCCCTCCACCCTCGTGGGCCCCTTGTTGCTCCACCGACGTACTCCTTACTCCTATATATACCTACGAACCCCTAAACGATCAGATACGGAGCCAAAACCCGAATTCCACCGCCGTAACTTTCTGTATCCACGAGATCCCATCTTGGGGCCTATTCCGGAGCTCCGCCGGAGGGGGCATCCATCACGGAGGGCTTCTACATCAACATCATAGCCCCTCCGATGAAGTGTGAGTAGTTTACCTCAGACCATCGGGTCCATAGTTATTAGCTAGATGGCTTCTTCTCTCTTTTTGGATCTCAATACAATGTTCTCCCCCTCTCTTGTGGAGATCTATTCGATGTAATCTTCTTTTGGCGGTGTGTTTGTTGAGACCGATGAATTGTGGGTTTATGATCAAGATTATCTATGAACAATATTTGAATCTTCTCTGAATTCTCTTATGTATGATTGTTTATCTTTGCAAGACTCTTTGAATTATCAGTTTGGTTTGGCCTACTAGATTGATCTTTCTTGCAATGGGAGAAGTTCTTAGCTTTGGGTTCAATATTGCGGTGTCCTTTCCCAGTGACAGTAGGGGCAGCAAGGCACGTATTGTATTGTTGCCATCGAGGATAACAAGATGGTTTTTTTTATCAAATTGCATGAATTTATCCCTCCACATCATGTCATCTTGCTTAAGGCGTTACTCTATTTTCATGAACTTAATACTCTAGATGCATGCTGGATAGCGATCGATGAGTGGAGTAATAGTAGTAGATGCAGGAAGGAGTTGGTCTACTTGCCTCGGACGTGATGCCTATATACATGATCATACCTAGATATTCTCATAACTATGCTCAATTCTGTTAATTGCTCAACAGTAATTCGTTCACCCACCGTAAAATACTTATGGTCTTGAGAGAAGCCACTAGTGAAACCTATGGCCCCCGGGTCTATCTTCATCATATTAATCTTCCAATACTTAGTTATTTCCTTTGATTTTTACTTTGTTTTTATTTTACTTTGCATCTTTATCACAAAAATACCAAAAATATTATCTTATCATATCTATCAGATCTCACTCTTGTAAGTGATCGTGAAGGGATTGACAACTAGTTATCACGTTGGTTGCGAGGAGTTATTTGCTTTGTGCAGGTACGAGGGACTCGCGCGTAGCCTCCTACTGGATTGATACCTTGGTTCTCAAAAACTGAGGGAAATACTTACGCTACTTTGCTGCATCATCCTTTCCTCTTCAAGGAAATCCAACGCAGTGCTCAAGAGGTAGCAAGAAGAATTTCTGGCGCCGTTGCTGGGGAGTCTATGCAAAAGTCAACATACCAAGTACCCATCACAACCCTTATCTCTCGCATTACATTATTTGCCATTTGCCTCTCGTTTTCCTCTCCCCCACTTCACCCTTGCCGTTTTATTCGCCCTCTCTCTCTATCCTCCCTATCTTTCTCTATTTGCCTCTTTTTGCCCGCTTGCTTTTTGTTTGCTTGTGTGTTGGATTGCTTGCTTGTCACGATGGCTCAAGATAACACTAAATTGTGTGACTTTACCAACACCAACAACAATGATTTTATTAGCACTACGAGTGCTCCTCTTACCGATGATGAATCTTGTGAAATTAATGCCGCTTTGCTGAATCTTGTCATGAAAGATCCATTTTCCGGCCTTCCTAGTGAAGATGCCGCTACCCATCTAAATAGCTTCGTTGATTTGTGTGATATGCAAAAGAAGAAAGATGTGGATAATGATATTGTTAATTTGAAGCTATTTCCTTATTCACTTAGAGATCGTGCTAAAGCTTGGTTTTCGTCTTTGCCTAAAAATAATATTGATTCTTGGAACAAGTGCAAAGATGCTTTTATCTCTAAGTATTTTCCTCCCGCTAAGATCATCTCCCTTAGAAACGATATTATGAATTTTAAGCAACTTGATCATGAACATGTTGCACAAGCTTGGGAGAGGATGAAATTAATGATACGTAATTGCCCTACTCATGGTTTGAATTTGTGGATGATTATACAAAAAAAATTATGCCGGATTGAATTTTGCTTCTAGAAATCTTTTAAATGCGGCCGCGGGAGGCACTTTTATGGAAATCACTTCAGGAGAAGCTACTAAACTCCTAGATAATATTATGGTTAATTATTCTCAATGTCATACTGAAAGATCTACTAATAAAAACCTGCATGCGATAAAAGAAATTAATGTTTTGAGTGGAAAGATGGATGAAGTTATGAAATTATTTGCTAGTAAGAGTGTTTCTTCTGATCCTAATGATATGCCCTTGTATACTTTGATTGAGAATAATAATGAATCTATGGATGTGAATTTTGTTGGTAGGAACAATTTTGGTAACAACGCGTATAGAGGAAATTTTAATCCTAGGCCTTATCCTAGTAATCCCTCTAATAATTATGGTAATTCCTACAACAATTCTTATGGAAATTATAATAAGATGCCCTCTTATTTTGAATCTAATATTAAAGAATTTACTACTTCACAAAAGAATTTCAATGCTTTGATTGAAGAAAAATTGCTTAAGATTGATGAGTTGGCTAGGAACGTTGATAGAATTTCTCTTGATATTGATTCTTTAAAGCTTAGATCTATTCCTCCTAAGCATGATATCAATGAGTCTCTCAAAGCCATGAGAATTTCCATTGATGAGTGCAAAGAAAGAACCGCTAGGATGCGTGCTAAGAAAGATGCCTTTATAAGAGCGTGTTCTTCTAGTTCCTATGAAAATAAAGATGAAGATCTAAAAGTTATTGATGTGTCCCCTATTAAATCTTTTTTTTGCAATATGAATCTTGATAATGATGGGACTGAATATGATCCACCTTTACCTAGAAGGCATTCCAAAAATTCGGATTTTTTAGATCTTGATGCTAAATTTGATGAAAGTGGGATTGAAGAAATTAAAACCCTAGATGTTGCTAAACCCACTATTTTGAATTTCAAGGAATTTAATTATAAAAATTGCTCTTTGATTGATTGTATTTCCTTGTTGCAATCTGTGCTAAATTCTCCTCATGCTTATAGTCAAAATAAAGCGTTTACTAAGCATATTGTTGATGCCTTGATGCAATCTTATGAAGAAAAACTTGAGTTGGAAGTTTCTATCCCTAGAAAACTTCATGATGAGTGGGAACCAACTATTAAAATTAAGATTAAAGATCATGAGTTCTATGCTTTATGTGATTTTGGTGCTAGTGTTTCCATGATTCCAAAGACTCGGGTGCCATTATTAAGAGGAAGGCGGGCAGCCATGGAAGTCAAAGGGCTCGCTTCCAAGTGAGCTTGCGCAGCGTACAGCTCACACGCTTCCTGATGAGCCTACACATTGGAGGATAGCTTGCACGCCTCTCGGTCAGCCTGCGCACCAGACTCCGCTAGCACGCCTCTCGTTCGGTCAAGGTCATGCAGCTGTCCGCACGGCACCACCTATATCCATTAAAACGAAGACACATGGCGTCATGTGAATGGTTAACAGAACGCACATGATTCGAATTATACAAACGCTTGAGATATTAAAGTGGCAGCTATTTTTTCAAGATGTCTTTGTTGGCTGTTATTCGAATGCGCCTTCTCACAAAATGGACACGAAAAATACCACAGCATGTCGGGTGCCATTCCATGAAAGCATGCCAAGTTTCATGAATTTCAGACAAGTTTTGGATTTATTAGAATTTAAAAACAAAGTATCTCAATGTTTTGTCGGCAATCAACGGTGCCCTGGTGTTTGAAATTCATTCCCATTTCTTGCATGGGACCTAAGCACGCACCCAAGGACACATATTTGATTTTTCAACCAATTTATATGCATTAGAGCATGTGCATGTAGTTCAAATTTGAATTATGCACATAAATGCATTGAAAACTCAATTAATGAATAAAAATGTCCAAACGAACCCCGAGAAATCCCAAAAATTGACACAACACTCCTGTTGTTCTATGTTGACACGAGAAAAAATTTGAAAACAATAGGAGGCAATGGATATCGTTTCGTCCCCAAAGGTGGGACGTTCCCTACCGAAACCATCAAGCTTCTTGTGAGAAGCTCTGGTTTGTGAGAAGTATATCCCCAAACCTGCCCCAAATGGGACAAAAAAAATTACCATGGCATGTTGATGCTGCTCCATGATAGCATGCCGAGTTTCATGAATTTCAGATGAGCTTTGGATTTACTAGAATTTAAAAACCAGGTATCTCAATGTTTGCGGTTGAGTGACTGTGGCAGGGTGTTTGACATTCATTCTCATTTCTTGCATGAGACCTAAGTATGCACCCAAGGACATAGATTTGATTTTTCAACCAATTTATATGCATTAGAGCATGTGCATGTAGTTCAAATTTGAATTATGCACAGAAATGCATTGAAAAGTCAATTAATGCATAAAAATGTCCAAACGAACCCCGAAAAATCCAAAAAATTGACACAACATTACTGTTGTTCTATGTTGACACGAGAAATTTTTTGAAAGCAATAACAGGCAATGGATATCGTTTCGTCCCCAAAGGTGGGACGTTCCCTACCGAAACCATCAGGCTTGTTGTGAGAAGCATATCCCCAAACCTATCCCAAATGGGACAAAAAATTTACTATGGCATGTTGATGCCGCTCCATGATAGCATGCCAAGTTTCATTAATTTCATACGAGCTTTGGATTTACTAGAATTTAAAAACCTGGTATCTCAATGTTTGTGGACGAGTGACTATGGCAGGGTGTTTGACATGCATTCCCATTTCTTGTATGGGACCTAAGCATGCAACCAAGGGCACAAATTTGAATTTTCAACCAATTTATATGCATTAGAGCATGTGCATGTAGTTCAAATTTGAATTACGCACATAAATGCATTGAAAACTCACTTAATGCATAAAAATGTACAAATGAACCCCGAAAAATCCCAAAAATTGACACAACACTCCTGTTGTTCTACGTTGACACGAGAAATTTTTTGAAAGCAATAAGAGACAATGGATATTTTTTTGTCCCCAAAGGTGGGACGTTCCCTACCAAAACCATCAGGCTTGTTGTGAGAAGCTCTAGTTTGTGAGAAGCATATCCCCAAACCTGCCCCAAATGGGACAAAAAATTTACCACGGCATGTTGATGCCGCTCCATGATAGCATGCCAAGTTTCATGAATTTTGGAAGTTTTGGATTTACTAGAATTTAAAAGCCAAGTATCTCAATGTTTGCGGCCAAGTGACGGTGGCAGGGTGTTTGACATTCATTCCCATTTCTTGCATGGGACCTAAGCAGGCAACCAAGGACCCAGATTTGAATTTTCAACTAATTTATATGCATTAGAGTATGTGCCTGTAGTTCGAATTTGAATTATGCACATGAAAGCATAGAAAACTCAGTTAATGTATAAAAATGTGCAAGCGAACTACGAAAAATCCCAAAAATTGACACAACACTCCTGTTGTTCTACGTTGACACTAGGATAAAAAATTGAAATCGAGAAGAGGCAACGGATATCGTTTCATCTAGAAAGGTGAAACGTTCCCTACCGAAACCATCACACTTGTTGTGAGAAGCTCTGGTTTATGAGAAGCTTATACCCAAACCTGCCCCAAATTGGACAAAAAATTTACCACGACATGTTGATGCCGCTCCATGATAGCATGCCAACTTTCATGAAGTTCAGACGAATTTTGTATTTACTAGAATTACAAAAACAAGTACGTCAACATTTGCCGGAGAGCTACGGTGCCGTGGTGTTCGAATTTCATCCCCATTTCTTGCATGGGACATAAGCATAAAGTCATGGACACATATATGATTTTACAACCCATGTTGGTGCACCGGAGCATGTGCATGTAGTTTCATTTTGAATTGTGCACCTTAAATGGCTAGAAACCCAATTTAATGTATGAAGTGTTCAAACGAACCCTGAATAATTCCAATTCTTTTACGACACACATATAGTTGCATGTTCACTGCAGATAAAAGGTCTAGCAATTCAAACACCATCCATTGCCACTGTGACCCCATTATGTAATTCAAATCAAGTAGATCGCACATAGTTTATTATCACCAACTGTGTGAGATAAAGCATAAAATATCCTGGAGCACCGTCGGTGTATAGTACGCCTATGGCTGACGTGAGAAGGTGTGTCGGATACAGTTCATAGCCGGCAACTCAAGCACACTAGCTCGATTCCGAAATATCATTTCACTATTTAATCATCGTCGGTGAAAGATAGGCATGTGGACCCGCGTCATGCGGGCAACTTCGGTGGCCCACTCCGGCGAGAGCGTGGCCGCAGCCGCCATGGGCGTGCTAACAAGGTGCATGAGCGCGGCCGCAATCTACGACCGAACGGCCAAGGCAGCCCAAACAATCGTTGTTGCTTCTCGGGTGGCGACGGCAACATCTGCCTCGGGGATAGCAACTGGCGAGAGAGGCACAGCAGCTGTCCGTTTCGCAGCGGCGGCCTTAGCCCTAATGGAGGACGCCCACGACCATGTCGAGGCCGCCCATGCCTAGCTCCTGGGGGGTCACCGCACTAATCGAACGAAGCTTATCCGACAGCGGTTGGCAACCCACGGCCGAAGAGCTGGCAATCACCAAGAGCGTTCGAGCAGCCGTCCGTTCCTCCGCCACATACCTTGCGATGATGGAGTCCATCTAAGCCCAGACCGTGGCCGCCCATGCCCAGCTCATGGCAGCCTTTTCCAAAGAGATGGAGGACGCGGATGGCGAGATGCTTGTCAATTATGGTGTGATGGATGCCATGGAGCCCCTTCCCCAGGAGACCGTCAGGCGCGAGCTGAACATGGAGGCAGCGGCGGAGATCGATGAGCACCAGCCGTAGTAGTACTCTTTGTTTTGTTTAATTAAGAGTACTGGTATTTAATTTGTTAGAGTAATGTTTAGGTCAGCTAGCTTTGTTTAATTGTTGAACTTGCTCGATTAAGAAGTGTGGGTGTGCTGTAGTCTCCTTTGTGTACCCAAATTATGCAATGACGTGGATGACCACTGTAACCATGGAAATTCGAACCAAAGTTTTTTATGTTCAAACTCATCACACACGGGTTAAGCTATCTGAATTGTTTGTGATGTTCACATATCATACACAGTTCTGAATAATGGACCGTGTCTGATGACACTTTGCGCGCCAGTTTTTTCGCTGAAGCGATTCCAAATTTTCGGCTTCTGCAGAAATATCTACCTCCCCCTCCCCCTTACGAAAAGCCACATTTCCCCCATTTCCGCCTTCCTTTCCAAGTTGAAACCTTCACTCATTGCTTTCAACTCTGCCTCCTCTCCAGCGACCCTCCGTCATGCTGCTCAGCCTCGCCTATCCAGGCAAGTAATCCACACCCGACCCCCATCCTCCTCCGCCTTCCACACCCCACATGCCCCGACCGCAGGTGCGAGCGTGGTACCTTCCACCAAAATCACCGACCCCTCCACCAAATAAGCGCCGCGCTAAGCCATGGTGCACACAGTATAGCCAGGATCTCAAGGAGCATTTGGCAGCGGAGAAGCAAATCGCGGCCGCACACGCAAATGAGGTCGCGATGGCTGCCATTCGTGACGACCCCCAGATCTTGGAGGAGCACCTCGCCATCGAGGCCCCCGTCGACGCCTCACGCACTGACACCGTGATGCGGTTGACTGCTTTAAATGACAGTTCGTGGCATTTTCTCGAGGCCACCATCGGTGCCTTCGACAAAGACTACGAGGTGTTTTCTCAGCGTGCACGTGCTTACCTCATCTCGAGAGCCAGCAGGTTGGTGCCCGGAGCGGCTCAGGCAACTCACCACTACGACGAGGGCACCCACGAAGCGGAGGCCTCGCCCTCTTCCATGTCTAAGGAGCCAATCATCATTGATATCTCCGACAATGAGGAGTAGCTTGTCTTATTAGCTCACTATAAGGACCCATGTTCATCTTGCTAGCTACCACCTTTCCTTGACAAATTCTAGTGAATTTTGATATCTACTTTTACCATGCAATATTCTGCTCTAGAGTATATGTTCTATATGTCGAGCAATGTGGTGTTCAGTTAACTGTTTGGTTCAATTCTGCAAATGTGATGTTCAATTCTTCAAGGTGCACTTTTCCAAGTTGTCTAGCATGCTTGGTTTGGTTAACTGTCCGATCTTCTGTTAGGAATATGTTATATTGTGCAATGTGGTGCTCAGTTAACGTTTGGTTCATTTGTTGTGGTGTTTAGTTAACTGTTTGGTTCAATTCTGCAATGGGATGTTCAATTGTTGTGGGTGCATTCTATTATTGTATACCATGTGAGAAATAAATCAAATTTGGTTGTACTAATACATGACAAACAAATACAATTGCTATATTTCCAAGTTGTTAAGCATGCTTGGCTTGGTTAACTGTCTGATCTTCTATTAGGAGTATGTTATATTATGCAATGTGATGCTCAATTAACGTTTGGTTCATTTGTTGTGGTGTTTAGTTAATTGTTTGGTTCAATTCTGCAATGCGATGTTCAATTGTTGTGGCTACATTCTGTTATTATATATCATGTGAGAAATAAATCGAATTTGGTTGCACTAAATACATGAGAAACAAATACAATTTCTATATTTCCAAGTTGTTAAGCATGCTTGGTTTGGCTAACTATCTGATCTTCTATTAGGAGTATGGTATATTTGTGCAATGTGGTGCTTAGTTAACGTTTTGGTTCATTTGTTGTGGTGTTCAGTTAACTACATGTGCATGGTCCATTGTCTAATAGCACATTATTGTGCAATTGTAGGAACCATTCTAATATTTAGATTTTTTTAACAATTTGGTCTTGCACATGTAGGTTCTGCTGTCAGAGGTTTTGACCCACTGTTAAACCCTTCTGCATAGGGGAAAATGAGTTGTCCATGAATATCAATCAAGTCAAGAAACTCAGAAAGATTGTTCGGATAATGAAATTAGTGACAAAAAACAAGAAGATCTTTGTCTGCACAATGCACAAGACATCAGTTCACTACAAGATGGTACTAACTATTATACCTTGCCTTTTTTATTCCTTTGCCCCATTTCCAAGATAGAGAAGATATTTATGCATATCCTTGTTTTCAGGCCTTTCCAAAGCAGTTCACTGATGATTACCTCTCGAACCACCTCTATGGTCAGGAGGCGAGGAAGGTTTTCATAAAACACTTGTGGTTCAATATTGAAGTGTTTCTGAAGAGGACGAAGGACGGATGGTCAATCATCCACACGCACTTGCCTAAAGTTGCAAAGACCTTCAACATGAATGAAGGATCAATATTCGCCTTCCGCTTCAGCGGTTTTCCAGATGAGATGGATCGATCTATATACCGTCTATGATGCTAATTTCGAAAGGTTCTACATGTTGCATGTGAAACTTGGTGCTGGTGCAGTTTTGTAATGGGGTAGCTGAGTGCTGAAGCTATATCATGTTGTACTCTGATGTATTTAAATTATGAAATTCTGCTTCCTTAATATGGAAATGAAATATATTATGTGCTTAATATGAATGTTAATTAGATTAATAAATGTATTATTAATAATAGGGCAATTAGCCTGCTAATTTGGGTTTTTCTATTGCAAATGGTTATTGAAAAAATACCGTGGGCGATGACCTCATGAAACGCACATAGTTTCTAGGAACAAACCATGTTGGATCAATGAACAATCACACACGACTTTCTCTTGAAAATTGTTTGCGTTAGGCCACCTTGCGCAAATGTTTACCACATAAAAACAATGTGTGATGGATAGCCTTTGCCAGATAGTTTCTTCTATGGACCGTGTGTGATGCATTCAATAATGCAAATGATAATTTTTTTAATATCGTGTGCAATGGCAACGCTATCACAAACGATTTAACGGGAAAAATTGTGTGTCATATACCTGTGAACAGAAACGTTTTCCTTGAACGACTATGTGGGATGTACATACGAACAGAAACATTTGGCGGGGACTGACTGTGCGGGATGTACTTGGGACCGGAAACAATTTCGCCTGTATAATTGTATTTTTTAGCTCTACTGTACGTATTTCTGTATTTGAGCGCTCGTGGGTTGCACACGACCTCATTTTGCCAAGCGTGTGTGCTCGGAGGGCATATCCCCAATGGTTTCTGGGTCATGTGGGAAGGACCCCCCTATCGCCGTCGCTCACTAGGCGACGGTTCCAAATGCCATCGCGGAAAGGGGTTAAAAACTGTTTGTATAGCACTGACGCATACCAGTGGGATCTCGTAGGTCGAACAGAGGACATTCCGCACCAGAGTGGTATGTTAATCCTGTTCTAGAAGTCATGTTACTAGACCATGACGAACCTACGAATTATGAAGAAGCTATGATTGAAGGAAATATGCCCTGGAAGCAATAATAAAGTTGTTATTTTATATTTCCTTATATCATGATAAATGTTTATTATTCATGCAATAATTGTATTAACCGGAAACTTGATACATGTGTGGATACATAGACAAAGCACCGTGTCCCTAGTAAGCCTCTACTAGACTAGCTCGTTAATCAAAGATGGTTAAGTTTCCTAACCATAGACATGTGTTGTCATTTAATGAACGGGATCACATCAACAGGAGAATGATGTGATGGACAAGACCCATCCATTAGCTTAGCATATTGATCATTTAGTTTTATTGCTATTACTTTCTTCATGTCATATACATATTCCTTTGACTATGAGATTATGCAACTCCCGAATACCGGAGGAATACTTGTGTGCTATCAAACGTCACAACGTAACTGGGTGATTATAAAGATGCTCTACAGGTATCCCCGAAGGTGTTTGCTGGGTTTTCATACATCGAGATTAGGATTTGTCACTCCGAGTATCGGAGAGGTATCTCTGGGCCCTCTCGGTAATACACACCATAAGAAGGCTTGCAAGAAAAGTGACTAATGAGTTAGTTGCAGGATGATGTATTACTAAATGAGTAAAGAGACTTGCTGGTAATGAGATTGAACTAGTATGAAGATACCAACGATCGAATCTCGGGCAAGTAACATACCGATGAGAAAGGGAATAACGTATGTTGTCATTATGGTTCGACCGATAAAGATCTTCATAGAATATGTAGGAACCAATATGAGCATCCAGGTTCCACTGTTGCTTATTGACCAGAGAGGTGTGTCTACATAGTTCTCGAACCTGTAGGGTCCACACGCTTAACATTCGGTGATAATTTAGTATTATATGAGTTATGTGATTTGGTGACTGGATGTTGTTAGGAGTCCCAGATGAGATCACGTACATGAATAGGAGTCTCGAAATGGTCGAGAGATAAAGATTGATATATAGGATGATAGTATTCGTACACCGGAAGCGTTCTGGATCGTATCGGGTATTTATCGGAGTACCGGGGGGGTTACCGGAACCCGCGGGGGAAAGATATGGCCCCTATAGGCCATAGGAGGGGAGCACACCAGCCCACAAGGGGTGCCCACCCAAGAAAGGAGGTCTTATAGGAGAAGGGAAAGAGGGGGTTCGCCCCCTTTCCTTCTCTCCCTCCTCTTCCCTTTTCCCCCTTCCGGAAATAAGAAAGGGGGAGGCCGAATTGGGATAGGCCCCCAAGTAGGATTCCTCCTACTTGGGGTGCCCCATGGCTAATCCCCTCCCCTCCCACCTATATATACATGGGGAGGGAAAGCCTAGAAGACAGACCAACAATTGTTAGCCGTGTGCGGCGCCCCCCTCCATAGTTTACGCCTCCGGTCATATCTTCATAGTGCTTAGGCGAAGCCATGCGCAGATCACTTCACCATCACTGTCACCACACCGTCGTGCTGAAGGAACTCATATTCTTCCTTGACACCTTTGCTGGATCAAGAGGACGAGGGACGTCATCGATCTGCACGTGTGCAAAACTCGGAGGTGTCGTACGTTTTGTGCTTGATCGGTCGGATCTAGAAGAAGCTCGACTACATCAACAGCGTTGTCAAACGCTTCCGCTTTCGGTCTATGAGGGTACTCTCCCCCTCTCGTTGCTATGCATCTCCTAGATAGATCTTGCGTGAGCATAGGAATTTTTTTTGAAATTGCATGCCACTTTTCCCAACAATGATGAGCCCAGATTTCGATAAATGGCTCTAGGCCATGATACATATCCAACATATCTATAAATTTTGATTGTTCCATGCTGTTATATTATCATTCTTGGATGTTTTACAATCATTTTATATCATTATTTGCTACTAACCTATTGACATAGTGCCCAATGTCAGTTGCTGTTTTTGCATGTTTTTTACATCGCAGGAAATCAATACCAAACAGAGTCCAAATGCAGCGAAACTTTTTGTGGATTTTTTGGACCAGAAGACATCCAGTGGGCTAAAGAAGTACCAAAGAGGGAGCCCGAGGTGAGCACAAGACACCAGGGCACGCCCTGGTGGGTTGTGCCCACCTCGGTGGCCTTCCACGCCGCCTCTTTGCTCTATAAATACCCCAATATTCCAGAAACCCTAGGGGAGTCGACGAAAATCAATTCCAGCCGCCGCAAGTTCCAGAACCACTAGATCCAATCTAGACACCATCACGGAGGGGTTCATCATGCCCTTTGGTGCCTCTTCGATGATGCATGAGTAGTCTTTTGTAGACCTACGAGTCTGTAGTTAGTATCTAGATGGCTTCCTCTCTCTCTCTTTCTCTCAATACAATGGTCTCTTGGATATCCATATGATGTAACTCTTTTTGCGGTGTGTTTGTTGGGATCGGATGAACTTTGAGTTTATGATCAGATCTATCTTTTTATCCATGAAAGTTATTTCAGTCTTCTTTGATCTCTTATATGCATGATTGCTTATAGCCTCATATTTCTTCCTCGATATTTGGGTTTTGTTTGGCCAACTTGATCTATTTATCTTGCAATGGGAAGAGGTGCTTTGTGATGGGTTCGATCTTATGGTGCTTGATCCCAGTGACAGAAGGGGAACCGACATGTATGTATCGTTGCTATTAAGGATAACAAGATGGGGCCTATTTCTACATCATGTCATCGTTCTTATTGCATTACTCGTTTCTCCATGAACTTAATACACTAGATGCATGCTGGATAGCGGTCGATGTGTGGAGTAATAGTAGTAGATGCAGGCAGGAGTCAGTCTACTAATCTTGGACGTGATGCCTATATAATGATCATTGTCTAGATATCATCATGATTATTTGAAGTTCTATCAATTGCCCAACAGTAATTTGTTTACCCATCATATGCTATTTTTCTCGAGAGAAGCCACTAGTGAGATCTACGGCCCCGGGTCTCTTCTTTATTATATTTTCCTTACCTATCTATTTTATTTAGTTTTATTTTCAGATCTATTAATGCAAAAAACCCAAAAATACATCGCTGAATTTTATTTGCTTTTATTTGCATTTATCAATCTATCACAACTTTTATCCTGTCTACTTGCCAATTACTGGCGCCATTGCCCGAAAGGGATTGACAACCTCTTTAATATGCCGGGTTGCGAGTATTAGTTATTCATGTGCAGTTGTCGTTCATGTAGTGTTGCGTGGTTCTCCTACTGGTTCGATTACCTTGGTCTCATCACCGAGGGAAATACCTACCGTGGCTGTGCTGCATCATCCCTTCCTCTTTGGGGAAATACTGACGTAGTTCAAGCAGACATCAAAAGGAATTTCTAGCGCAATGCCGGGGAGACATCATCAACATCTACCAAGTTCGTAATCACAAATATCATCTGCTTGCAATTTACATTATTTTCCATTAGCCTCTCGTTTTCCTCTCCCCTACTTCTCAAAAAATTGCCATTTTATTTACCCTCTTTTTCGTTCGTCATTTTTCTCGTCAAATCTGTTTTTGAGTGCAATCTTCTTACATAGTCACAATGACTCAAGAGGACACCAAGTTTTGTCATTTCTGCAATACCAACAACAATGATTTTATTGGCACTCTGATTGTTCCTCCCGCCACTAGTGCGGAGTCTTGTGATATTAATACCACTTTGCTAAATCTTGTTATGAAAGATCAATTCTCCGGTACTCCTAATGAGGATGTCGCGTCCCATCTTAACACATTCGTGGAATTATGCGATATGCAAAATAAACATGATGTGGACAATAATATTGTGAAGTTGAAATTATTTCCTTTTTATTTGCGAGATCATGCAAAAAATTGGTTTTCTTATTTGCCTTGCCATAGTATCGATTCTTGGGATAAGTGGAAGGATGCTTTTAATACTATGTATTTTCCCCTCACAGAAATTATTTCCCTTAGAACCCAGATCATGAATTTCAAGCAACTTGAACATGAGCATATTGCACAATCTTGGGAAAGGATGAAATTGATGCTAAGGAATTGCCCTACTCATGGGTTAAATCTTTGGAAGATGATACAAAAAATTTATGCGGGTTGAATTTTATTTCTCATAATCTTTTAGATTCCGCCGCAGGTGGTACTTTTATGGAAATTACTTTGGGCGAAGCCACCAAATTGCTTGATAATATCATGGCAAATTATTCACAATGGCATACCGAAAGAGCTCCTACTAGTAAAAAGGTTAATTTGGTTGAAGAAATTTCTCCTTTGAGTGAAAAATTGATGCTCTTATGAAATTGGTTGCTAATAAAAGTGTTCCTATTGATTTTAATGATTTTCCTTTGTCTACATTGATTGAGAAAAATAATGATGCCATAGATGTGAATTTTAGCTCGCGAAACAATTTCAATAACAATACTTATAGAGGTAATTTTAATCCTAGGCCTTTTCCTAGTAATTCCTCTAATAATTATGGTAATTCCGATGGTAATCCGTCTTATAATAATAATAGGAACACCTCTGATCTTGAGAATAATATTAAATAATTCATCACCACTCAAAAGGTTTTCAATGCTACAATGGAAGAAAAGTTGAATAAGATTGATGATTTGTCTAGAAGTGTTGATAGAATTTCTCATGATGTAAAAAATCTCAAGATGAAATATTTTGTCCCTAAGTTTGAGGAATCAATTAAGGCTCTTTATGTTTCTAGGGATGAAAGTAAGAAAAGAACCGCTATGCTTAGAGCTAGAAGAGAATTTTAGAAAAAGTGTTTGTTAGTGATTGTTTTGATATAAGTGATGAAGATCTTAAAATGATTGGTGTTTCTTCTATAGATTCTTTGTTTAGTAAAATTACGATTGATGATAAAGGGACTGAAGAAGAGTGAACTTTAGCTAGAAGGCGTCCCGATAATTCGGAGGGTGAAAATCTTGATGGAAAAATTGATAAAAGTGGGTTTGAAGAGGTCAAAACTTTAACTAGTGATGTGCCCACTCATTTGGATTACAAAGACTTTAATTATGATAGTTTCTCTTTGATTGATTGTATTTCTTTGTTGCAATCCATGATAAATTCACCCCATGCTTATGAACAAAATAAAGCTTTTACTAAACATATTGTTGATGCTATGATGAAAGCTTTAGAAGAAAAGTTGGAATTATAAGTTTCAGTTTCTAGAAAATTGCATGATGAATGGGAACCCACTATCAAAGTCAAGATTAAAAATTATGAGTGTATTGCTTTGTGTGACTTGGGTGCTAGTGTTTCTACAATTCCAAAATCTTTATGTGATGTCCTTGGTCTTATCTATATCGAAGAATGTTCTTTGAATTTGCACTTGGCGGATTCTACTATTAAAAAGCCTATGGGAAGAATTAATGATGTTCTTATTCTTGCAAATAGGAATTATGTGCCCATAGATTTTATTGTTCTTGATATTGATTCCAATCCGTCTTGTCCAATTATTCTTGGTAGATTGTTTTTACGTACTATTGGTGTTGTGATTGATATGAAAGAAGGCAATATTAAATTTCAATTTCCACTAAGGAAGGGTATGGAACACTTCCCTAGGACAAGAATTAGGACACCACATGAATCAATCATGAGGGCATCTTATGGATCTAGAAACAAAGATGAAACAATTAGATCCTTGCTTTATGCCTAGCTAGGGGCGTAAAACGATAGCGCTTGTTGGGAGGCAACCCAATGAATAAAATTTATTTTTGTCTTTCTCTTTCTGTTCTTCAGTGTTTGCACAATTATGCCACTGTTATGATTGTATTTTCTATGTTTTAATTAGTGTTTAAGCCAAGCAAAGCCTTTGGGATTATGTTGGGTGATAGTTGATTTGATCTTGCTGAAAAACAGAAACTTTTACGCTCATGAAAAATAATTTTAGTTTTTAACAAAAGAGCGATAAAATACCAATTCTTTTTGAAGAAGATTCATATACAAATTTCTCACGTCGTCCTAATGTTTCAGAATTATTGGAGTTACAGAAGTATTCAAAATATCCAGATTGCTACAGACTATTCTATTTTTGACAGATTCTGTTTTCTTTGCATTGTGTGCTTGTTTGGATGATTCTATGGTTTTCTTTGAAGGTTTTTTCGATAGAAAAGTTGTAATACAAAAGATATAATGCTAGAACAAAATATGAATGGTTTTGTAATAGCACTTACAGTAGTGATTTCCTTTCTTATGCTAACAGATCTCACAAAAGTTTTGTTGAGTTTTGTGTGATTGAAGTCTTCAAGTTTTGGGTGATATTACAATGGATGAGGAATAATGAGTAAGAAGATACTAAGCTTGGGTATGCCCATGGCATCCCAAGCTATTATCCAAAGAGAAGCAAGCAATTAAGCTTGGGGATGCCCCGGGTGGCATCCCCTCTTTCTTCTAACGACCATCGGTATTTTACTCAAAGCTATATTTTTATTCCTCACATATTATGAGTTTTGTTTACAGCGTCTTGTATGATATGAGTCTTTGCTTGTTTTGCTTTGTGTTTTAAGTCATGAGTCCTTGCTGGACACACCTATTTCAGAGAGCCAAAATTATGCTTTGACTTGTTAGAATTGCTCTCTATGCTTCACTTAAATCTTTATGAGCAATGGAATTGCTCTAGTGTTTCACTTATATCTTTTTGAGAACGGTGTGCTTTAGTATTTTTGAAGAAATGCTCTTGTAGGCGTTCTGGAAATGGGGGTCCCCAGACTTGCCTGCCTGCGGCCTGCGGCGTGGCTCAAAGGGGGGCCCAGCGCGGCCCATCTTCACCAACACAAACCCAAGACCCTCGCGAGGGGCCAAGCCTCGCGGGGCGGACGACACGGAGCTTCCTCAGGCGCGGCCTCGTCAGGATGGCTCACGAGGAGGCGGAGAGATCAAGGCGGGGTACCTCACGAGGTGCCCGTGATGCAAGCCATGACAACCGGGGGCGCCAGGCGGGTGCCAGCCCGCGCAGTGTCCTCCCTTCCTCTTTGGTGCAAAGGGGGCAAGCGCAGCCGCGGAGTACCGAGGCATCAGGCAAAGGTTGCCATTTCGGTGCAACGAGACCAAGACCAGGAGGACTACGAGACGGAGGTCACCGTGGAGCCCAAGACGGCGTCATCACCAGAGCTTTGCACAGGCGAAGACTACTTTTGTCAGGATAGTTGATACTAGCTGTCCCCCTTCAAATTAGCCCGCCATTGTTGGCTCCCTTCCCGCTCGATATTTGAGAAGAGGACCAGGGCCTCTATAAATAGGACCAGCCACCCACACAGCAAAGGGGGTTGAGAGGTGAGAAGGAAAGAGAGGGGTTTCGATCAGAAAGAGAGAGAGAGAAAGGCGACTGAACTCCTCCCAGCAGTTCATCGCCCCAGCCAAGAACAGCCCCTCGCGAGGCAGTTCTTCCTTGTATTGTTCATCATCATCAGCCCAAGAGGCAATCCACCACACCACGCACTGGAGTAGGGTCTTACACCACAACGGTGGCCCGAACCAGTATAAACCCTGCTTCTCTTGCATTGTTCTTTCCTTAGTTCAGATCCTAGCAAGGCGGAGGGGTGCAGGTAGGTAGGAGGCGAAATCTCCGTGCGCACCCCAGTGTTCGAACCTCAAGGGTCTGCCGGAACCCGAAATCTGACATTTGGCGCGCCAGGTAGGGGTGCTCCGGAATCCACCTTCTACCGCTTCGCGCCCGTCGCGTCATCATCACCATGTCCGGTGACCAGGCGGGCAACCCAGATCCATGGGCGGCATGGCCCGCCCGCGCAGAGCCGCTTGCCTCGGGCGACCCCGTGCCCCAGGCAGCTCGCGGTCCGCAGGGCGCTGCGGGCCGCGGGCGACGCGGACAGGCCCCGACAGCTCTCACACCACGGCAGGCGTGGTCGGCAGCAACGGCCTCCAATCACGCCGCGACCACGACACCGTACACCCGCAGGGAGCAGGCGAACTCGAGGGCCGTGCTCACAGTGGCCCGAGAGCTGCTGCAGTGCAGGCTGCTGGAGGGCGGCCACGACGTGCTGCTGGAGCGAGTGGCAGAGCTCCTGGGCTTTGCCGCCTCGGGGGCTCACCCCTTCTCCACCCAGCTCCCATCTCAGGCCCAGGGCGGCCCGTGCGGGGGCTCTGCGCGCGCCCGCGGGCTCCAAGGCTACTCCAACGCCAGCGAAGCTGTCAGCGCCGGATCGGCGGCGGCGCTGCCCCCGCTCCCGGTCCGCGAAGAAGAAGGACTCGACGCAACCCGTGACCCCAGTGGATAGCCGCGCTGCCACCCCATGGTGGGCGCGTCAGGCAGGACCGCGTGGCATGCGGGGCATTACGGCGTGGCATTCGGGATGACGGCGCCAGAGGAATACGTGCCCCTCATGATGGACCGAGGACAACCACACGAGAGCGAACAAGGCTCGCTCCTCAGCCCAAACTGGGGGGACGAGGCGCCAGAAGCTGAGCCTTTCTGGGAGCCCCGGGACGGTCCCACTGGCCATGATGGCGCCAACGATTATCGGGTACCGCTAATTTTTTAGGAGCAGGCATACGCTAACCATGGATCGCAGGAGGTGCAGGTTGCCACAGCGAGCAGCTGCCCCGCTCCCACAGTCTCCTGCCCCTCGGGAGGAGGGCGCAGGGGGCTGCAGGAGAGGGGCCGGGATCCGACATCACCACCGCGGCATTCGGAGCAAGGTGCTCTCAGGTGGTAGGCCCTCCGCTGGGGAGGTGCCTCAGGGCCTGCCCCCGGCGGAGGACCAGTGGTCGTCGGGGGAACCGCTGGCGACCGCTCTACCCCATTGGCGGCGTCCTGGTTTCCGGTCGTCGTTGATGGCACTAGAGTGTGGCGCAAGGCGGGGCCCTCATCTGGCGATATGAAGCAAGGCCAGTACCTGTGAAGAAGGCCCAGTGCCTGTGAAGCTCGCCGCCCCGTGACACTCTCACGTAATAATGAGTGGGGTTGTACACGCCCCGGAGTCTCAGGGGTGCCGGCCTCAGGCCCTGGGGCTCCCTCCCACGCCCAGTGGCAGCACTTAGCTCCGCGCTGGTGAGAAGACGTCCAAGACTAGACTAGGTGCCGGACGCGGCCTTTTGTTTGCTTTTTTCGCTTTTCCCTTTGGTTTCCGCTTTCCCCCGCTGGATTCAAGTTGGATTCGAATTTGAGATTTGTGTGTGTTAGGGGAAGGGGTGCTTAGTCTCGTTCGAGCAATTTCTCGCGTTTTGGTTACCGCATCGCCTCAGCTTCCTCCCCTCGTGAGCCGGGTCAGGCCTAGCTTGCGCGCAGCCCAGAGTGCCGCCGACGTGACCTCTCAGGAGGGTGTTTTACTGCAGATCCTACGAACCCAATCAGGGAACACTCGAAACACCACAACCCCCCGCGGGCTGCCTCAGGGCCAGCACGGGACAAAGGTAAACTAGCCGACCAGTGCGTCACTTGGGCCAACCACTTGGGGCGGGCGCATGGGCAATGTAGCGTCTACTAATACGATGAACACAAGTTTTACTGCAATCAGGCCAAAACCTGAGTTCTATTCATGTAGGGTAAGGAAGTAGGAGCGATGCACAATCAGTCGGATGAATCCCCCAATGCGTTCTCAAGAGCACCACCCGAGCCGTTGCTGGCGTTGCTGAACTCGCCATCGCTGTCCGCGTCGCTGCCAGCGGCGTCAGGGCCGTTCACCACGCCGCCCTCGTCGGCCGCCACGATCGCGTCGTCGTTGTCTGAAGCGAAGGCCCTGATAAGAGCGTCCATATTGTCCTCCACCCAGTGCGCCAGGTCGCCTCGGACGGCCTGGGGGACTGGGGCGATGGCGGTGTCAAAATCAAAGTGGGGATCCATGTTCTGGAGGTGGCTGAAGACGCGAGAAAAGGCGCACCCAAGCAGGCCGCGGCTCCTCTCCTCCACCAACCTGTCAGCCCTGACCGACCGCGCCTCCAGCTGCGTCACCACGTCAGTGAAGAACTGAAGATTGCCAGCATAGTTGACTGCGTGCGGCTCGCCAACAGCCGCCTCACAGATGTTGCCCAAGGCTGCGTTGGCTCTCTCCCGGAGCGTGGCAAGCATGGGGCCGTGCTCATGCTCCAGGATCCGCCGCTGACGGATCTCGTCCATGTTCTGGCCCGCGATGACATCAGCCTCCTCCACCCGCTGGCGGAGAAGGAGCACCTCGGCCTGGGAAGCGGTTAACTCACCTTGCGCCACCTCAAGAGCTGCCCAGAAAGCGTCGGCCCGCCGCATCGCCTCCTCCAGCTTGGCCCTCAAGGCAGCAGTCCTGCCTTCAGCTTCGGCCCAGATCAACCCCAGCTTCTCGTCGAACTCGTGCTCGAGGTCCAAATGCGCCATCGCCACTCGACGTCCGACCTCCTCCAGGACGGGGGCTTCCCGTGCGGCAACATCATCCTCCGCCTGCGTCACCAAGCGCTCCCTCGTCTCCAGATGCTCGTACTCACGGGTGCATTCGGCGGCTACCAGCGTCAGCGCCTCCTCACGCTTCTGGAGCCCTGCTGAGTCGCTGGAGGCCACCTTCATCGACGTGAGAGCTGCCTCGTGCAGCTCCACCTGCTCCTCCAGTGAGTGGCACCAGGCCAGGAGCTCCCGAGCCCGCTCCTCCGCCGCCGTTCGCCGCCGGTCAGTTTCCCGAGCCTTGTCAGCGGCCCAAGATCGGGCCTCCCGAGAGGCCACCAGCGACGCCTTGGCCTCTGCGTCGTCAAGATCGCGCTGACGGTGCGCAAGGGCGATGGTGCCCTCCAGCTCGCGCCTCTCTGCAGCCAGGCGTAGGCCCTCGGCCTCAAGGCGCGCGTCTTCATCGGCAAGCTCCTCTCCAAGCAGGCTTACTGTGTCAGCCGCCCTTCGAAGGAATCCTTGGCGGAGAGCGCGACGCTCCCGAGCACGCTCGAGCACGTCCTCCACACCATCATCTGCCCCAAGAAAGCGCCGGGGGCCGCGAGCCAGCACTCCCCCTCCGGACTGGGGGCTGGGGGCTGGCACCCTCGCGACGGCCGGGCACGCTGCGTCAGAAGCCCGGCCGGGGGCCAGCCCGTCCCCAGGTGAAGAGCGCAGGAAGCGCCTCAGCCAATCTCAGTCCATGACCAGGAGAGAAGCCCACGGCAGGCTGGCTATGCCACGAGAAGGCCCACGAAGGATCGCGAGGTGCGTGGGGCCACGATACGCCTTGGGACGATTCTCCTCGTCAGTTGCCCTCACCACAAGGGCTCCACTGCTTGGAGCGCTTGAGGACGGTGGAGGGGGCGAAGCCAAGGGGGATGGCTCCTCAGCCGTCTCCGCAAGCTCGGCTGGAAGGGGCCTGCGGAGCAAGAGTCAGTAAGAGCAACAGAAGGATCGGGAGCTGGGAAAAGAGAAGGCTTACTCATCAGTGGCGAAGTACTTCCTACGCTTCAGCAGGCGACAAGGGTAATCATCGCCCAGGGCCTCCCTTCTCTTCCGGAGGGCCTAAAAGTCCACGCGGAAGCGGCCTAAGAGTCGGGCGCAGGGATCAACCTGCGACGAAGATGGAGCGTCAAGGCGATCTGTGTCAGGGGCGCCAGCCTGGCGTGCGCCGCCAATCGCCTCGCCAAGAGAAGCCGCCGGAGCCTCGGTGGCCTCGGTCGAAGGCGCAGAGGGCAGTTGCTTGTCACCCTCAGCCTCGGTGGCACGGGCCCCGATAACTGCTTCCTCACGAGCCTCGCCCGGCGCTGTCACCCCGCCGGGAGCCTCCTCAGCCTCTAGCGCCTCATGCCTCCCTGCTCTGCCACTTGAGGAAGAGTCGCCTGGGCCGACTGGAAGGGAATTCACCACCACTGGGTTCTCACGAGGCCCCTGAAGGCCGGCGGGGCGCGGCCCCCACTCATCGAAGATAGGCATCTGCCTCACAAAATCGCCCCCGCTATGGCAGAGGTACAGCAAGGCCCCTCCCTACTGGATACTGCCAGGGTTGGGGTCCCCCATCAGGGTCAAGAGCGCCGTCCTCAACACTTCAGGCGTCAGGTCCTCTTCCTGGAGCCTCATACGATCATCGCGCCCGCTGAAGGCCCACATCCGGTGGGAGTGGCGCTGGAGAGGAGCGACGCGGCGTAGCAGAAACTCCTTCACCACCTTGGGCGCTGTCGTGCCAAGCGACCTCAAGAACGCGAAGCGGTGCCAGACAAAGACGAGCCGGGGGCTCTCAAGCGTCACCTGGCCCCAGCCCGAATTGGGGACAACAGGCGAAGTTGGCTCCGACAGCAGGGGGCTGGACACCCCAACATCCACATATAGCCACCGCTCGCGGAACCCAGCCGCGGGCGGAGGGAGCTTGAAGTCAATCCCAGAGGTCGCCGTCTCAGGCGCGGCAACGAAGCTCACACACGCCCAGCATTGGGTAGGGTCAACAAGGCGCAGTGAGAAGAAGTGGTGCAGCAAGGCAACCGAAGGAAGGATGCCCATCATAGCCTCGCAAACAAAAGCGAAGACCGAAAGGAGAGTGATGGATCTAGGACCCAGATGCATCATGTGGATCTGATAATGGGAGAGCACGGCATTGAAGAAATCAGAAAAGGGAGGAACCAGACCCACCCACAGGGCGTCGGCAAAATACGGGACATCGGTGGCTATCCTGCCGATGGAGAAGTGGGACGCGGGCCAGGCCGTCGTCCTCCCGCATTCATTGAAGATGGTGGCCAGAGCCAAGATGACCTTGCCCAAGCCCTCGGCGGGGGCCGCCAACGGCGGCGGGCAAGGCGGGGACACGGGTTTCTCCCCTCTTCCCTTCTTCATCGGAGCCATGGCGATGGGAAGAGGGGGGAGGTTCAAGATTGAGTTGAAAACAGAAACCAGAGTTCGAGCGGAGGAAGGACAGAGGGCGCTCGAGCAACCAAACAGGGGAACGGCTGTGTACGACTACGAGTACGCCTAGCATGGCGCAAAATAAGGAGGGCATGGGGGAACAGTGCCGCCCACGTCCAATCAACCGCCACGCGGCGCCCAAGGCCGCACGCTGTTAGGGCCCGCGGCGCTTCGCTCTTGCCCTTCCGCCTCCCAGCACGGCCAAGTCCAGGCGCGCCTTGGGCCCGGGGGCTACTGTCGGCGTTCTGGGAATGGGGGTCCCCAGACTTGCCTGCCTGCGGCCTGTGGCATGGCTCAAAGGGGGGCCCAGCGCGGCCCATCTTCACCAACACAAACCCAAGACCCTCGCGAGGGGCCAAGCCTCGCGGGGCGGACGACGCGGAGCTTCCTCAAGCGCGGCCTCGTCAGGCTGGCTCATGAGGAGGCGGAGAGATCAAAGCGGGGTACCTCACGAGGTGCCCGTGACGCAAGCCATGACGACCGGGGGCGCCAGGCGGGTGCCAGCCCACGCAGTGTCCTCCCTTCCTCTTTGGTGCAAAGGGGGCAAGCGCAACCGTGGAGTACCGAGGCATCAGGCAAAGGTTGCCAATTCGGTGCAACGAGACCAAGACCAGGAGGACTACGAGAAGGAGGTCACCATGGAGCCCAAGATGGCGTCATCACCAGAGCTTTGCGCAGGCGAAGACTACTTTTGTCAGGATAGTTGATACTAGTTTTCCCCCTTCAAATTAGCCCGCCATTGTTGGCTCCCTTCCTGCTCGATATTTGGGAAGAGGACCAGGGCCTCTATAAATAGGACCAGCCACCCACAGAGCAAAGGGGGCTGAGAGGTGAGAAGGAAAGAGAGGGGTTTCGATCAGAAAGAGAGAGAGAGAGAGAGAAAGGCGACTGAACTCCTCCCAGCAGTTCATCGCCCCAGCCAAGAACAGACCCTCGCGAGGTTGTTCTTCCTTGTATTGTTCATCATCATCAGCCCAAGAGGCAATCCACCACACCACGCACTGGAGTAGGGTATTACACCACAACGGTGGCCCGAACCAGTATAAACCCTGCGTCTCTTGCGTTGTTCTTTCCTTAGTTCAGATCCTAGCAAGGCGGAGGGGTGCAGGTAGGTAGGAGGCGAAATCTCCGCACGCACCCCAGTGTTCGAACCTCAAGGGTCTTCCGGAACCCGAATTCCGACAGCTCTCATGCTTCACTTAGATTAATTTGAGAGTTAGTAAATTTTAAGAAATTCTCTCTTGCTTCACTTAAATTAATTTGAGAGAAAGAAATATGATGCTCATGTTCTTCACTTATATTTGTTTGAGCTTATTAATTTGAGAGAAACAAATATGATGCCAAAGTGATAGATATCCAAACAGGATATAATAAAAACTTTCCTGAAGATCATTGGACAAAATAAACTTCATTCCTTGTAATAGTTTTGAGATATGATGATGTGATATGTGAGTCATGTTGGTGAGTAATTATGATTTAGTAAGAATATTGGTGTTAAGGTTTGTGATCCCCTATGCAAGCACGAAAGTCAATAGTTATGCAATGAAGTTACATCCTACTTGTGGTGCATTATTCGGTGTTAATTATGCTTAATGCTCACTTATGAGATTATTCGTTTCTTGGTTGGTCGCTTCTCAATCTTTTGCTAGCCTTCATTTTGCACTAAGTATGATCACTACTTGTGCATCCAAAATCCTTTAAACCAGTTTTGCCATATGAGTCCACCATACCCACCTATATGCGGTATTCTCATGTCGTACTAAGAAAATTTCCATGTGCCATCTCTAATTTTCAAAATAAACTTCTCTTTTGTGTGCTCGTACCGCTCACGAAACAGTTGGGGTGGCTAATATATTTCCATGCTAGATGTGTTATTCTCATGATGAGTATTTATTCACTTGTCATTCCATGAGAGTACGTCAAAGGTATTAGGGATGCCCAGTCCCGAAATGAAAAATGAATTTACTTTATGTTGTCAAATAATAAATTCCTTGGAAAGTATTGGTATGGAAGGGACCCATGGATACGGTTGGCCAGGGAAAGTGAAAGTATGGTGGAAAAAGGAATAAACTTTATTTTTTGTTTGGGAACCGCCTATGATACATCAGAAGGAAATATGCCCTAGAGGCAATAACAAAGTTGTTATTTTATATTTCCTTATATCATGATAAATGTTTATTATTCATGCTAGAATTGTATTAAACGGAAACTTCATACATGTGTGGATACATAGACAAAACACTGTGTCCCTTGTAAGCCTCTACTAGACTAGCTCGTTAATCAAAGCTGGTCAAGTTTCCTAACCATAGACATGTGTTGTCATTTGATGAACGGGATCACATCATTAGGAGAATGATGTGATGGACAAGACCCATCCATTAGCTTAGCATATTGATCGTTCTGTTTTACAGTAATTGCTTTCTTCATGTCAAATACATTTTCCTTCGACTATGAGATTCTGCAACTCTCGGATACCGAAGGAATACCTTTGTAACGCCCTCGATGCGGCTATATCTCCCACGTGTCGAAGCACGACTTAGAGACATAACTGCATTGAAAGCAATGTCGCAAGTTAGGTAATCTTCACAGAACCCATGTAATACATAAGGGAAAAGGGATACATAGTTGGCTTACAATCGCCACTTCACACAATTACATGAATAAAGCAATACATCATCTAGATACACTCAAGGTCTGACTACAAAACCAAAATAAAAGAAGACTACCCCAAATGCTACACAGATACCAGATCGTCCCGACTGGGCACCACTACTGATCAACTGGAAACGGAACAACATAACGAACACGATCTTCATCGAGCTCCTCCTGAGCTCGGTTGCGTCACCTGCACGGTATCATCGGCACCTGCAAACTGGTTTTGGAAGTATCTGTGAGTCACGGGGACTCAGCAATCTCACACCCTCGCGATCAATACTATTTAAGCTTGTAGGAAGGGTAAAAGGTATGAGGTGGAGCTGCAGCAAGCAACTAGCATATATGGTGGCTAAACATACGCAAATAAGAGCGAGAAGAGAAGGCAAAAGCACGGTCGAACAACTATGAGCAAGAAGTGATCCTAAAACAACCTATGTCAAACATAACTCCAACACCGTGTTCACTTCCCAGACTCCGCCAAGAAGAGACCATCACAGTTACACACGCGGTTGATGTATTTTAATTAAGATCAACTTCAGGTTTTCTACAACCGGACATTAACAAATTTCCATCTGCCCATAACCGCAGGCACGGCTTTCGAAAATTCAATCCCTACAGGGGTGTCCCAACTTAGCCCATCACAAGCTCTCACGGTCAACGAAGGATATTCCTTCTCCCAAGACAATCCGATCAGGCTCGGCATCCCGGTTACAAGACATCCCCGACAATGGTAAAACAAGTCCAGCAAGACCACCCGTTGTGCCGACAAATCCCGATAGGAGCTGCACATATCTCGTTCTGAGGGCACACTGGATAAGCTAAGCGTACGGGAGCCAACGTAACCCAAGTTGCCAAGGGACGGCCCCACACGGTGCTCTGGGTTGGACCAACACTTAGAGAAGCACTAGCCCGGGGGGGTTAAAATAAAGATGACCCTTGGGCTGGCCTAACACAAGGGAAAAAGAGGCTAGGTGGCGAATGAAAAAACCAGTGTTGGGCCTTGCTGGAGGAGTTTTATTCAGGGCGAACTGTTAAGGGGTTCCCATTATAACCCAACCGTGTAAGGAACGCAAAATCCGGGAACATAACACCGATATGACGGAAACTAGGGCGGCAAGAGTGGAACAAAACACCAGGCATAAGGCCGAGCCTTCCACCCTTTACCAAGTATATATATGCATTAATTAAATAAGAGATATTGTGATATCCCAACAAAATATCCATGTTCCAACATGGAACAAACTCCAATCTTCACCTGCAACTAACAACGCTATAAGAGGGGCTGAGCAAAGCGGTAACATAGCCAAACAACGGTTTGCTAGGATAAGGTGGGTTAGAGGCTTGGCTTAACAATATGGGAGGCATGATAAGCAAGTGGTAGGTATCGCAGCATAGGCATAGCAAAAGAGCGAGCAACTAGCGAGCAAAGATAGAAGTGATTTCTAGGGTATGGTCATCTTGCCTGAAATCCCGCAAGGAAGAAGAACGAGTCCATGAAGAAGATAAGCGGACGTAGACGAACGGGTCCTCACAAATGCGACGTAATCGGAACCAACCCGAAGAAGCAACACCGGAAAAAAAACACAACATAGTAAACAACCAACACATGAACATGGCATGATATGTGGGATGCGGTATGTGGTGCATATGCATGATTTGGAAAGGAATGATTGAACCTGGCCTAAACTTGGAAATCCAAGAGTGCCACTGGAAAGAGGAGTTGATTTCGGTTGAAATCGATATAAAGATCACCGGAATCGGATGCATGGTTTGGAAATGGCAAGCAAAACAAATATGGCACCGGTCTGTGATAAATATTCTACAGCACTCAAACATGGCAACAAAATACATGGCAGGGATCCACTCATCATGCTTAACAAAAGATGGACACTAAGCTATGGCTAATTCACTCAATAGCAGGTTCAAACAAGCATGGCAAAAGTGCAAAAGATAACAGGTTTCAGACTTAGTGAAATTAACAGCATGTTAGGAATTTATCATCAGGAAGCAATGTTTAGAGCATGATAACTACATGCTACAGGAACATATCATGACAAATCAAGGCATGGCATGAAGCTACTCTAATCATATAACAAAAGTCCCTTAGTGACCTTGAGCAAGAAGGGATCAGAAAATACAATTGCAAGCATGTGAACATAGCAAAAACATAAACAGATTCAGACTTGGTGAAAAGTGGAGCATGCAAAACAGATTAACAAGTAGACATGTTAACAAGCTCGATGCACTCACTACAAAGCATGGCATGATAAACTAAGCATACACCCAACAAGAAGACATGGCATAGAAGCTAGACATGGCAAGAACAACAACATAGCATGCACGAATCAACAACAACAAGCTCGGCAAAATTGCTAAACATGTTAACAATCTGCCTGGAACATTTTATAGCAAAAGTAGAGGTCAATTGACTCAAGATAGGGTGCTCCATAATTGCAAACAAAGACATGGATGGATAGAGCGCCACAATATTAACAAAACATCCTTACTGATCATTCTCAAAAGAGGCACGGATCACTAGGAAACAACATGAACATATGGCATAAAAGTAAAAACAGGACAAGGACTTGGTGAAATTCCAAGTCCCTGAAGTCAACATCACCGAGTAAGCTACTTTGGATGCTTGTGCTAGTCACCACAAAGATCACATGGCATACACCCCTGTAAAGATGGCATGGCATTCTACAAAACACATGTAGAGCTCAGGATCATAGCATGCACACATTAATCATGGCAAAAATGACAAAAGGCCATTTGCTGAAACAGATCTGACATAATCATCACATAGCCCTCTTTCAACAGCATTTCGGGCATCAAGATGAGCTCAAATGAAAATGATGCAATGAGATGAAATGATGTACTCGTCGAGACGAACATTTTGATATGATACACGCACGAATCAGAGCCACGGTTGCGAAGTTATGATGCGATGAATATAGCAAAAAGTTATTGGAAATTAGGGCAAAAGTTAGGTCAACCTCTGAGATTCCATATCGGGATCGGGTGCACGCAAAACGGAGTTGACCGGATCCTCGCCGGAGAAGACGAACGGGATGGCCGGAGAGGAGGGAGAAGTGGCCGGAGTGGAGGATGGGCGCGGCGCGGCCGGGCGAATGCGGCGCCGAAGCAGTGAGCCGAGGCGGCGGCGCGCCCTTCGGAGCTCGCCGGCGGCGAGGACTGCGAGGTCGGTGGAGGCCGGAGATGGATCGAGGCGGTGGCGATGCGGAGCGACGAGCTCCGGCGAGCGGCGGTGTCGGCCGGTGAGAAGACGACAACGGTGAACGTGGAAGCAAGGCGCGGGCTCGCAGCGGCATCTCCCGGGCGGCGGCATTCGATCCGGGCCGGGCGGGCCCCGCTTGGGCTCCGTGGGCCTGCGGCGGGCGCGGGAGGAGAGAGAGGGAGGAGGCGCGCTGAGGTGGCGGCACCGGTTGGCTGCGGCGGCGGGGAAGGCGACGTGGCGGATTTCTATTGGACGGAGTGAGGTGGCCGGTGGACGCGTCCGGCGCGGACGGACATGTCCGACGGCGCGGAGGGAAGTTAGGGTAGGGTTTGATCTGCGCGGAAATTTCGGAGAGAGCCACATATTTATAGGTAGAGGGAGCTAGGAGAGTCCAAATGAGGTGCGGTTTTCGGCCACGCAATCATGATCAAAATACCGAGATGATGGAGGATATTTTTGGTGTGTTTTGGGCCACTTTGGAAGGGTGTTGGGCTGCAACACACACGAGGCCTTTTTCGGTCCCTCGGTTAACCATTGGAGTATCAAACGAAGTCCAAATGGCACGAAACTTGACAGGCGGTCTATCGGTAGTAAACCAAGGCCGCATGACAAGTCTCGGTCCAATCCCAAAACGTTTAACACCCGCACACGAAAAGAGGTAGAAAGGGACACCGGAGGACATAGGAGCGCCGACTTGCAAAACGGACAACGGGGAAATTGCTCGGATGCAGGAGACGAACATGTATGCAAATGAAATGCACATGATGACATGATATGAGATGCATGACACGCAAGCAATGACAAGGCAACAACAGCGAGTAACTGGAGGTCACCTGGCACATCGGTCTCGGGGCGTTACAACACTCCACCACTACGAGTGAATCTCGTCCCGAGATCTAGAATGGCACCGGAGAGAAAACGGGAGAGAAAGAGAAGAGGTAAAACTAAGTTGCTCCTTTGACCAATGAGCGAAACCAAAGAGCCTTGAAAAGGTTGAGCAAATGGAAAGAAAGAAGCAACAGAGAAGAATAAAGTTAAAAGCACTCCGTTAAGAAAGGGGGAAAATAAAGAACCGATTTGGGTAGCACTTCAGTTGAAAAGAGATGAAAGACTTGATAAAATGAAAGAACTTGAGCAGCGGACACAACACTCCGGTTAAATGGATAAACCAAGAAAAGAACACGATCCTGACAAAACAAGAAGATGGGTTGAACAGAGCAACATCACAATGCCTCCGGAACAAAAGAAAGAATGGGATGGAATAAACGAAGGGAAACAAGATCTTGAGAGAGCGCGCTTACAACAAATGCTAGAACGGAGTTGTTGGAAAACCAGCAACAAAAAGAATAAGCTTGATATGGTCTTATGGAATATATCTCAAATATATGAGGTGACAACCTGCCACTCACGGGAAAAATAATTGGATTGATAAGAACAAGGAGACGAGAAACTTATCTCACCGGAAGAATAAATGAAGAATTTGGATAATTTATAAGCACCATAATTAGCAACAATCCTTAGGGAAGGCTTTAGGTGAAATATAACCCAAGATAGCTCAAATGACGAGATTGATGGATTTAAAATATCTCATCCTTGAAAACATGTGAATCATGAAACATGAACTCAAATTATCAAGAATGACATAATACCACCTCCAATTATACGGAAGAAAGAATTGCACTCCGGATAGCAAGATGAAGAATACTTGAGCTCCCTAGAAATGAATCTCGATGAAAACTTCGAGAAGGAATTAAATCCTTGATGAACCACCATGTCGAACCTCCATGAAGAACTCCGGTAATGAAAGAATGATCAAACGAAAAGAAAGAGAAGTTGAAAGCACAAGGTGAATCCTTGTAATGACTTAGATGGGTCCTCGTGAGATATAATTGAGAGAGCTTGGAATTGCGGGAAGAGAAGATGAAACAATTGAAACCGAGAATTTGATGAGCCTCCGGAATAGGGAATTGAGTTCACTCGATGAAACAAGAATAAGAATTACATTATGCTTATCCTTCACCAATTAAATTGATGGAAATCCACAGATTTGACATATTACTTATTCTTGTAGAAAGGATTAAGATAGATATTTCACAAACTTGGAAAGGTCTTCGACGGTCCACCGGAAGGATTGAAACAACGAATAAATTGATATAGAAGAGAAATCTTGAACGAACCACCATAAGAATTGAAAATGAATGAAGAAAGGGAAGAATCACCGGTAAGAATTAGCAAATAACGAAGATGCTTGAGAGAATTTAGATCCATGAGAACGAAGAGATCATGAACTGATTAGAGGATATCTGAATGATGCACCGGTAAGATTTGGAGAATGAGGGCTGAAAGCTGAGAATGAATAAATCTTCTGAAATGATAGGCTTCGGAGTAAAGAAAAGGAAAACAACTCATGAAATGCTCCGGATAGGTGAAAAGAATACTTACAATCGAAACAATTATGAGAGGATGGCAGCAAGCTAGAATCATGAATCTTGAAGAGAATGGAGCAAGATTGAGAGAAAAATCTTCTCCGGTCTTCAAAATCTAAGAATGACGACGAGAAACACCACCATCAATTGTTGAGATACTCCGGGATGACAAATAGAAAGGTTGAACAAACGGTTAAAAGAATTTGACAGATCTTGGAGAAATACATATGATTGATGATACATCATTCTTACGTCAAACTTCAAAAAGAATTTGGGAGTAACTCCGGAAAAAATTAGAAGAGTCAGGTAAGATCCTGGGAAATGACCTGTGGGTTAGGGCCCACTCAAGAGAAACACCATTGAAAAGGTTGCTTGGAAGATAGATTACACTGGTTGAATTAAAAGACTTGAATGAGAGAACATCCTCGAAAGTTCTTGAACGAATGCAGAGTGGAAACACGAATCTTCGAGATATCTTGAGCACTTTGGAATAATTGAATAGTGAGAAGTGGATGATTAAGAGGTGCACTGGCATGAGAAGGTATTTGAAACGAGGAAAAAGGATATGACCAACAAAGCTTGACTTGAATCCACCGGAGAAGAAAAAGAATGAGGAATGACGAACTTGAAGTTCCGTTAGGATCTTCATGAGAATCACCGGATAAGAATATTGATGGGAAAGGATGGAGAGACTTCACAAGAATAAAAAGATACTTGATTAAGAAATCTGGGTCCTTGAAGAAAACAAGGGTGGGTGGGCGGGAAAACAAAGGCAGCTTGGAGACGGATGAAACAAACACCGTTGAGAAGAACTGATACTTGATGTTGCGGATGTTGAAATGTTCGGATCCACTTGAAAAGAAAAACACACCGGTTGAAAAGAATTAACATGACAATCTCGATTATCATGAAGGATTGGTATTCACATCGGAGTGTGAGAACACCGCTTAGGAAAAAGGTATGGAATCAACATTTGACTTCGAAGCAACTCGAATACCACAACTCAAAACAAAACAAAGGATTGGCTTGCAAAATAAGCCGGAACAAACATATGATAGAGACTTCATCCGAAGTTTTCGTGGTGGTGCCTACACGGGCACGATCGTACAACACCATCATGTACAAGGCAGTGCACATGACATACGAAGTGTCCCTGAGTCGGCATAGCCAAGGACTCTTTAAGACACAGTGAGACCACTTTAAAACCAACCGTGGATAGGCGGACCACTAGACGTCAAACCCCAATTTCATATCATACATCTGTCGGAAAGATATCCTAAGAGCTACTTCAATTCCCACTTATGAACTCCCGAAACTTTCCGGTTATGCAATCAGGTGTTGGGGATACAGGGGAAGCATAATATCTCACCCAAAACTAACAAATCCTACATCCAGCTGTATCCATCCTTCAACACATAACCAAGAAACCTTCGGAAATCATTTACCTCAACCTTCGAAAAGCATCCATTATACGAGTTATGGCAATACTCCCGAACTCCCGCCCCAGTACTGGGTGGCGTCGAGGTTATCTCACCAACAACTGCATAAAAGAGATTTTCAATATCGGCGAACTCAGTATTCCAAAATCTCAATGATAAAATTGTGACGACAAAACCTCGGAGCTCAACTCCCCGGGACACTGCCACAACCCCTAAATGACAGGAGGCACCAAGAACAATGTTCTCGTCACAAAACCATCGGAACGATTCCAAGATACCCGCGTGATCCAAATATTTTTTAGTGAAATTTGAGAAGAGAAGAGTCAAAACTCTACGTCAGGATGCCTCACCAGAGCGACGAAGGGACTTAGGAGTAAAAAGAATTCCTAACTCTCCGATATATAATTCCTAAATGACTCAAAACATTTTTCTAGACTCAACAACGCCAGCGATTCGATCAAGCAGGGGGCTCCTAAGGTCGGGGAAGGCTCTGATTACCAACTTGTAACGCCCTCGATGCGGCTATATCTCCCACGTGTCGAAGCACGACTTAGAGGCATAACCGCATTGAAAGCAATGTCGCAAGTGAGGTAATCTTCACACAACCCATGTAATACATAAGGCAAAAGGGATACATAGTTGGCTTACAATTGCCACTTCACACAATAACATGAATAAAGCAAGACATCATCCAGATACACTCAAGGTCTGACTACGGAACCAAAATAAAAGAAGACTACCCCAAATGCTACACAGATCCCCGATCATCTCGACTGGGCTCCACTACTGATCAACTGGAAACGGAACAACATAACGACCACGATCTTCATCGAGCTCCTCCTCAGCTCGGTTGCGTCACCTGCACGGTATCATCGGCACCTGCAAACTGGTTTTGGAAGTATCTGTGAGTCACGGGGACTCAGCAATCTCACACCCTCGTGATCAAGACTATTTAAGCTTATAGGAAGGGTAAAAGGTATGAGGTGGAGCTGCAGCAAGCGACTAGCATATATGGTGGCTAAACATACGCAAATGAGAGCAAGAAGAGAAGGAAAAAGCACGATCGAACAACTATGATCAAGAAGTGATCCTAAAACAACCTACGTTAAACATAACTCCAACACCGTGTTCACTTCCCAGACTCCGCCGAGAAGAGACCATCACGGTTACACACGCGGTTGATGTATTTTAATTAAGATCAACTTCAGGTTTTCTACAACCAGACATTAACAAATTCCCATCTGCCCATAACCGCGGGCACGACTTTCGAAAGTTCAATCCCTGCAGGGGTGTCCCAACTTAGCCCATCACAAGCTCTCACGGTCAACGAAGGATATTCCTTCTCCCAAGACAATCCGATCAGGCTCGGCATCCCTATTACAAGACATCCTCGACAATGGTAAAACAAGTCCAGCAAGACCACCCGCTGTGCCGACAAATCCCGATAGGAGCTGCACATATCTCATTCTCAGGGCACACTGGATAAGCTAAGTGTACGGGAGCCAACATAACCCAAGTTGCCAAGGGACAGCCCCGCACGGTGCTCTGGGTTGGACCAACACTTAGAGAAGCACTGGCCCGGGGGGGGTAAAATAAAGATGACCCTTGGGCTGGCCTAACCCAAGGGAAAAAGAGGCTAGGTGGCGAATGGTAAAACAAATGTTGGGCCTTGCTGGAGGAGTTTTATTCAAGGCGAACTGTCAAGGGGTTCCCATTATAACCCAACCGTGTAAGGAACGCAAAATCCGGGAACATAACACCGATATGACGGAAACTAGGGCGACAAGAGTGGAACAAAACACCAGGCATAAGTCCGAGCCTTCCACCCTTTACCAAGTATATAGATGCGTTAATTAAATAAGAGATATTGTGATATCCCAACAAAATATCCATGTTCCAACATGGAACAAACTCCAATCTTCACTTGCAACTAACAACACTATAAGAGGGGCTGAGCAAAGCGGTAACATAGCCAAACAACATTTTGTTAGGACAAGGTGGGTTAGAGGCTTGGCTTAACAATATGGGAGGCATGATAAGCAAGTGGTAGGTATCACAGCATAGGCATAGCAAAAGAGCGAGCAACTAGCGAGCAAAGATAGAAGTGATTTCGAGGGTATGGTCTTCTTGCCTGAAATCCCGCAAGGAAGAAGAACGAGTCCATGAAGAAGACAAGCGTACGTAGACGAACAGGTCCTCACAAACGCGACATAATCGGAACCAACCCGAAGAAGCAACACCAGAAAAAAAACACAACATAGTAAACAACCAACACATGAACATGGCATGATATGCGGGATGCGGTATGTGGTGCATATGCATGATTTGGAAAGGAATGATTGAACCTGGACTCAACGTGGAAATCCAAGAGTGACACTGGAAAGAGGAGTTGATTTCAGTTGAAATCGATATAAAGATCAGCAGAATCGGATGCACGGTTTGGAAATGGCAAGCAAAATAAATATGGCACCGGTCTGCGATAATCAGCAAGTGACCAACTAAATGCATCAAGATAAATATTCTATAGCACTCAAACATGGCAACAAAATACATGGCAGGGATCCACTCATGATGCTTAACAAAAGATGAACACTGAGCTATGGCTAATTCACTCAAAAGCAAGTTCAAACAAGCATGGCAAAAGTGCAAAAGATAACAGGTTTCAGACTTGGTGAAATTAACAGCATGTCAGGAATTTATCATCAGGAAGCAATGTTTAGAGCATGATAACTACATGCTACAGGAACATATCATGACAAAGTAAGGCATGGCATGAAGCTACTATAAGCATATAACAAAAGTCCCTTAGTGACCTTGAGCCAAAAGGGATCAGAAAATACAATTGCAAGCATGTGAACATAGCAAAAACATAAACAGATTCAGACTTGGTGAAAACTGGAGCATGCAAAACAGATTAACAAGTAGACATGTTTACGAGCTCGATGCACTCACTACAAAGCATGGCATGATAAACTAAGCATACACCCAACAAGAATACATGTCATAGAAGCTAGACATGGCAAGAACAACAACATAGCATGCACGGATCAACAACAACAAGCTCGGCAAAATTGCTAAACATGTTAACAATCTGCCCGGAACATTTTATAGCAAAAGCAGAGCTCGATTGACTCAAGCTAGGGTGCTCCATAATTGCAAACAAAGACATGGATAGATAGAGCATCACAATATTAACAAAACATCCTTACTGATCATCCTCAAAAGAGGCACGGATCACTAGGAAACAACATGAACATATGGCATAAAAGTAAAAACCGGACAAGGATTTAGTGAAATTTCAAGTCCCTGAAGTCAACATCACCGAGTAAGCTACTTTGCATGCTTGTGCTAGTCACCACAAAGATCACAAAAATACATGGCATACACCCCTGTAAAGATGGCATGGCATTCTACAAAACACATGTAGAGCTCATGATCATAGCATGCACACATTAATCATGGCAAAAATGACAAAAGGCCATTTGCTGAAACAGATCTGACATAATCATCACATAGCCCTCTTCCAACAGCATTTCAGGCACCAAGATTAGCTCAAATGAAAATGATGCATTGAGATGAAATGATGTACTCATCGAGACGAACATTTTGATATGCTACACGCACGAATCGGAGCCACGGTTGTGGAGTTATGATGCGATGAATATAGCAAAAAGTTACTGGAAATTAGGGCAAAAGTTAGGTCAACCTCCGAGATTCTAGATCGGGATCAGGTGCACGGAAAACGGAGTTGACCGGATCCTCGCCGGAGAAGACGAACGCGATGGCCGGAGAGGAGGGAGAAGTGGCTGGAGTGGAGGATGGGTGCGGCGCGGCCGGGCGAATGCGGCGCCGGAGCAGTGAGCCGAGGCGGTGGCGCGCCCTTCGGAGCTAGCCGGCGGCGAGGACTGCGAGGTCGGTGGCGGCCGGAGATGGATGGAGGCGGTGGCGATGCGGAGCGACGAGCTCCGGCGAGCGGCGGTGCCGGCCGGTGAGAAGACGGGAGCGGCGAACGGGGAAGCAAGGCGTGGGCTCGCGGCGGCATCTCTCGGGCGGCGGCGCTCGATCCAAGCCGAGCGGGCCCCGCCTGGGCTCCGTGGGCCGGCGGTGGGCACGGGAGGAGAGAGAGGGAGGAGGCGCGCTGAGGTGGCGGCGCCCGGTTGGCTGCGGCGGCGGGGAAGGCGACGTGGCGGATTTCTATTGGCCGGAGTGAGGTGGCCGGTGGACGCGTCCGGCGCGGACGGACATGTCCGTCGGCGCGGAGGGAAGTTAGGGTAGGGTTTGATCTGCGCGGAAATTTCGGAGAGAGCCACATATTTATAGGTAGAGGGAGCTAGGAGAGTCCAAATGAGGTGCGGTTTTCGGCCACGCGATCGTGATCAAACGACCGAGATGATGGAGGAGATTTTTGGTGGGTTTTGGGCCACTTTGGAAGTGTGTTGGGCTGCAACACACACGAGGCCTTTTTCGGTCCCTCGGTTAACCGTTGGAGTATCAAACGAAGTCCAAATGGCACGAAACTTGACAGGCGGTCTACCGGTAGTAAACCAAGGCCGCATGACAAGTCTCGGTCCAATCCCAAAATGTTTAACACCCGCACATGAAAAGAGGTAGAAAGGGACACCATAGGACATAGGAGCGCTGGATTGCAAAACGGACAACGGGGAAATTGCTCGGATGCATGAGACGAACATGTATGCAAATGAAATGCACATGATGACATGATATGAGATGCATGCCACGCAAGCAATGACAAGGCAACAACAGTGAATAACTGGAGGTCACCTGGCACATCGGTCTCGGGGCGTTACAACCTTGTGTGCTATCAAACATCACAACATGACTGGGTGATTATAAAGATGCTCTACATTTATCTCCGAAGGTGTTTTTTGGGTATCGAGATTAGGATTTGTCACTTCGAGTATCAAGAGGTATCTATAGGCCCTCTCGGTCACACACATCATAAGAAGCCTTGCAATAAATGTGACTAATATATAAGTTAGCTGCGGGATGATGTATTATGGAACGAGTGAAGAGACTTGCCGGTAACGAGATTGAACTAGGTATGAAGATACCGACAATCGAATCTCAGGCAAGTAACATACCGATAACAAAGGGAATAACGTATGTTGTCATAAGGGTTCGACCGATAAAGATCTTCGTACAATATGTAGGAACCAATATGATCATCCAGGTTCCGCTATTGTTTATTGACCATAGAGGTGTCTCGGTCATTTCTACATTGTCCTCGAACCTGTAGGGTCCACACACTTAACGTTCGATGATAATTTTGTATTATATGAGTTATGTGATTTGGTGACCGAATGTTGTTCAGAGTCCCGAATAAAATCACGTACATGACTAGGAGTCTTGAAATGGTAGAGAGGTAAAGATTGATATATAGGATGATAGTATTCGGACACCTGAAGTGTTCTGAAGGGTACTGGGTACGTATCGGGTCACTGAACGGGGTACCGGGCACCCCCGGCAAAAGATATGGGCCTAATGGGCCAAGAGGGGAAACGTAGCAGCCAACGTGGGCTGGTGCGCCCCCCATAGGGGCCGCACCAGAGAAGGAAAGAGGGGAAGAGAGAATGAAGGGGAGGGATTCGGCCTCCCCCTTCCTTCCCTCCTCCCTCCTCCTTTCTTCCCCCTTCGGAACTTATGGAAGGGGGAGGCCGAATTGGGAGGCACCCAAGTAGGATTGCTCCTACTTGGGGTGGCCCCTTGGCTGCCTCTCCTCACCTCCAACCTATATATATGGGGAGGCACCGGTAGAACACACACCAACATCTGTTAGCCGTGTGCGGCGCCTCCCTCCACAGATTACACCTCCGGTCATATCTTCGTAGTGCTTAGGTGAAGCCCTGTGTGGACCACTTCACCATCACCGGAACCACGCTGTCGTGCTGACAAAACTCATCTACTTCCTCGACACTCTGCTGGATCAAGAGTTCAAGGGACGTCATCGAGCTGAACATGTGCATAACTCGGAGGGGCCATACGTTCGGTGCTTGATCGGTTGGAACGAGAAGAAGTTCGACTACATCAACCGCGTTGTCAAACTCTTCTGCTTTCGGTCTACGAGGGTACGTGGACACACTCTCCCCCTCTCGTTGCTATGCATCTCCTAGATAGATCTTCCATGAGCGTAGGAATTTTTTTGAAATTGCATGCTATGTTTCCCAATAGTGGCATCCGAGCCAGGTCTATGCGTAGATGATATGCATGGGTAGAACACAAAGAGCTATGGGCGGTGATCATCATACTGCTTACCACCAATGTCTTATTTTGATTCGGCGGTATTGTTGGATGAAGCGGCCCGTACCAACCTTACATGACCATGTTCACGAGACCGCTTCCATCGACAGACATTCAACTAGTTTTCATAAAGGTAGCTGGCGGGTGTCTGTTTCTCCAACTTTAGTTGAATCAAATTTGACTGCGGACGGTCCTTGTTGAAGGTTAAAATAGCAAATGTGATAAATCACCGTTGTGGTTTTGATGCGTTGTAGCGATCCAACCTCAAACGGTCGAATCTCTGTGCAAAAGTGTCATCCCTGGATCGGTAATGCTGACACACACAGTACTTCGAAGGATTTATAACAGAGTAGCAATCACACACTTATTAAATTGATAGTCTCACAAGAGAACTTATTACAATAAATATGGATTAAGGCCATCTAAATAAGATAATAGCGGAAGGCTTGGAAGATAAAGTGAGTCCGTCAACTCCAACGACATAGCTGAGTGCACGACAACGACCTAGCGCACCTTACTCTTCGTCTGAAAAGTCTACAACATGATATGTTGCATCCCGAAACGGGTGAGCACACGGAATATGCTGGCAAGATAACACAGTAGAGCAATGAACAAGTAAAGACTATCACTACATGCATATGAGGCTGGTGGAGGCTCTACGGTTATAATGTTTTGCGAAAAGCCAATTTTCCCCTACAACAAAGGAATATATTTTATTTAAATATCATGGTAGTTGTTAAACATTGATAAGGTTCCTCCAACTCAATCCCAATTAAATAGTATTAATAAACCAACCAAATTAAATTAACAGAGTGATGAGATCAACATGATATCCAAGATCCAGATACTCAAGATGTCCATAATCGGGGACACGGCTAACCATGATTAGTTTGTACACTCTACAAAGGTTTGCGCACTTTTCCCCACAAGACTCGATCTCCTCCGTTGGATTTCTCGCACTACATGGTGTTTGAGAAACGGATGACCGAGACACAGTCTTTCAGAAGCATTAACTCTAACCCCGGGTAGACCGTACCAACCTACATCCCCTACATCTGCTAGCCTACAACTAGAACAGGTCATGCAACTTACTCCACTATACTAGAGCCCATAATAGCTTGTGGCTGCACATGGAAGTTTCTAGCACGAATAATCTTATGATCCCTTTGAGCCTGGGTGGAGACCCATAGGATGATCACACGGGTACTCCGAGATATCCTAGGACAACACTGGATTCTCCAGGTGCCTGCAACCAATCCACCAGATGTGTATTTAAGTAGCCACCTTAAGTTAACCATTAATTAACAATCTCACATCTGTCATGGATACACTCAAACCCAATCCACGTCTACGAGCATAGCATGGCAGTATAAGCATAATGTAGAAGTAACTCCTAGGGTTTGATAATAAAAGGCAATAGGTTCTACCTCATCATCTACTTCCCAAAACCCACATGTCAAGAGATCCTACTCATACAATGTTTGAGGGTTGTAACTAATGCGTAAAAATTGGGTAAGAAAAGAATATGATCAAAGTGTTACTTGCCTTGCTGATGATCCGCAAAACCTAGTGACTCGTAGTAGCACGCTGCGCACTCCGGGAATTCTATCGCAAACAAACAATAGCATACATAAGCACTCAAGCAAAGATGCACAGGTAAAACTTCAAATAAGAAGATCCAAACTGAAAGTTCAACTAAAGAGCTTCGATTTGCATAAAGAAACAATCGAATCGAAGCTACGGAACTGAAACTACGGTCAAAAGAACTTCGTAAACTAATCTGCTTGAAACCAAATTTTAAATTGTCAAAATCTTGTTCAAGTTGATTAAACAGAAAGAGGGGTTAAAGATCAGGGGCTGATCTGTGATAAAAGAAATCGCAGATAGGTCCCTGGCCGAAAATAAAAATAAAAGAAGACTAACGAACAAACGTTCGCTGTCTGAACCTAACCGGCGAACAATGTTCGTTAAAACGAACGAATGGACCAACGTCCACTGAAAAAGTAAACCGGCGAAAACCGATCTAAGAAAATAAAAAAACCGAACCTAGGGTTTTAAGAAAACTGGCGGCTTTTACCTAAAAACCAAAAAAACCGGCGTCAAAAACTGGCGAGATCCGGCGGGCGGGCGACGTGCGGCGGCGGCTCCGGCACGGCTCGGGCGGCGAGGCGGCAGCGCGGCACGGCGGCGGGTCAGCGCGGCAGCAGCGACTTAGTGGCTGCGCCGGTGGCAGGTGGCGCGGGTGGCGGCTGCGGTGGCGGTGAGTGGCGGGGCGGGACGGGGCGGTGTGGGGGTCGAGGCGGCGGCCGCCTGGGCTTTTAAAGGCCCGGGGAGGTGTGGTGGCGTGAGGGACGGGGCGACGCCGACGGCTCGGGGTCGGACTCCCCGAGTACGTCGCGAGCACAACGACGAGTGTGGCGCGGGAGTGGGCCGGCTAGGCTTCGGCCCAGTCGGTCCGGAACATTTTTTAAATAAAATTCCGCCGGAAGAAAATCCTAAATAAAAATAAAAAAAATCTAAAAATGCAAAAAATAATTTTCGCCGTCTAAATAAAATATTTAGAACTTAGTGAACATTTTCTTGGCCTAAAATGCAATGTTAGAAAAATGCACATTTTTCTAATTCAAATAAAATAGCAATAAAATCCAAATAAAATAATTTATTTGATTTTAACATTTTTCCTCCAATATTTCATTTATTTTGGAGAAGTCATATTATCTTCTCTCATATATTTTTAATATTGGAAATATTATTTGGAGAGAAAAATAATTAAAACCAAAGTGATCCACTTTTCAATATTTGAGAAAATTCAAATATGAAAATAATAAAATCCCCAACTCTCTCCGTGGGTCCTTGAGTTGCTTAGGATTTTTAGGATCACAATACCAAAAAGCAAATAAAAATATGATATGCATATGATGACCTATGTATAACATTCCAAATTGAAAATTCGGGATGTTACAAACCTACCCCCGTTAAGGTGAACCTCGCCCTCGAGATTTGGGTTGGCTAGAAAATAGGTGTGGGTGGTCTTTCTGTAGATCATCCTCTCGTTCCCAGGTGGCTTCATCCTCGGTATGCTGGCTCCACTAAACTTTGCAAAACTTGATAACCTTGCTCCGGGTAACTCGGCTGGCAAACTCGAGAATCTTGACCGGTTTCTCCTCATATGTCAGATCACTATCCAACTGAATTGCTTCCAGGGGCACTGTATCTCTCAGAGGAATATCGGCCATCTCAGCATGGCACTTCTTCAACTGGGAAACGTGAAACACATTGTGAACTCCTGACAGTCCTTCGGGTAACTCCAACTTGTAGGCCACCTCTCCCATATGTTCCAAAACTCGGTATGGTCCTACAAATCTCAGGGCTAACTTTCTCTTGACTCCAAAGTGTTTAACTCCTCGCAAAGGTGACACACGAAGATATGCTCTGTCTCCGATTTCATAGACTACCTCCTTGCGTTTTGAGTCTGCACAACTCTTCTGCCTGGACTGAGTTACCTTCAGTCTATCTCGAATCAACTTAACCTTCTCTTTTGAATCTTTGATCAAATCTGGTCCAAACAACTGACGGTCTCCAACTTCATCCCACATCAACGATGTCATGCACCTTCTTCCATACAAAGCTTTGAAGGGTGCCATCTTCAGACTGGCTTGATAACTGTTGTTGTAAGAGAACTCTGCGTAAGGCAAATTATCATCCCAACTAGATCCATAATCCAGCGCACAAGCTCTCAATATGTCCTCCAGAACCCGGTTGACTCTCTCGGTCTGTCCATCGGTTTGCAGATGAAAAGCTATACTGAACTCTAGCCTGGTCCCCAAAGTCTGGTGCAGCTGGTGCCAAAACTTTGAAGTAAACTGTGTTCCTCTATCTGATACGGTAGTCCTTGGAGCTCCATGTAGACATACGATCCTAGTCATATATATCTTGGCCAACTTTGCACTTGTATAGGCGGTTTTCACTGGGATAAAGTGGGCCACTTTGGTCAAACGATCCACTACTACCCAGATAGAATCATATCCCGATCAGGTCCTGGGTAATCCGGTGATAAAATCCATGCCAAGCTTGTCCCACTTCCATTCGGGTATCGGCATAGGCTGCAGTAATCCTGCTGGCTTCTGATGTTCTACCTTCACTCTCTGACATACATCACATACTGCCACATACTCGGCAATATCCTTCTTCATACCAGTCCACCAAAAATGCTCCTTTAAATCCAAATACATCTTGGTGTTTCTGGGGTGTATCAAATATGGTGAGTCATGAGCTTCCTGACATATCAACTTCCTGATCACTACATTATGGGGCACATAAATATGGTCCTCAAACCATAAGATGTCGTGCTCATCCTCACGAAAACCCTTAGCTTTTCCTTTGCTCATCTTCTCCTTTATCTCAGCAATTTCTTATCATCCATCTAAGCTTCTCGAATCCTTCCCAATAATGTCGACTGAATTTCTAATGCTGCAACAAAACCTCTAGGGACTATCTCCAAACGTACCTCCCTGAGATCTTCAGCCAACTCCTTTGGTAATCCTCCTCTTACAAGGGTATTGTCGTAACTCTTCCGGCTCAAGGCGTCTTCTACGACATTGGCCTTTCCTGGATGATAGTGCAACTTCATATCATAATCCTTTATAAGCTCCAACCATCTCCTTTGCCTGAGATTCAACTCCTTCTGTGTGAAAATGCACTTCAAACTCTTATGATCCGTGTACACATCACAATGATTTCCAATAAAAAAATGTCTCCAGGTCTTGAGCGCATGCACTACAGCTGCTAACTCCAAATCATGCGTGGCATAATTCAACTCATGTGGTCGAAGCTGACGTGAGGCATATGAAACAACTCTTCCATCTTGCATAAGTACGCCTCCAAGTCCTAAGCAAGATGTGTCGCAATACACTTAGAAACCCTTACGTATATCCGGTAGAATCAGCACTGGCGTTGTAACCAAACGTTTCTTCAACTCCTGGAAACTTGCCTCACATTCATCTGTCCATTTGAACTTGGTGTCCTTTTTCAACAACTCCATCATAGGCTTCACAATCTTAGAGAAATTCTCGATGAATCTCCGGTAATATCCTGCGAGTCCCAGAAAACTGCGGATCTCTCCAACTGAGGTGGGTGCCAACCACTCCGTGGCAGACTGAACCTTGGTAGGGTCCACTGCTATACCTTCTCCTGATATAACATGTCCAATAAATCCAACTTCCTTCAACCAAAACTCACATTTGCTAAACTTGGCGTATAACTAATGTTCCCTAAGCTTCTCGAGAACTAAACGCAAATGCTCCTTGTGTTCCTCTTCATTCTTTGAGTATACCAAAATGTCATCAATGAACACCACGACAAATTTATACAAGAACTCCATGAACACCTCATCATACTCATGAAATAGGATGGGGCGTTAGTCAATCCAAATGACATAACCATGTACTCATATAGCCCGTACCTTGTGGTGAAGGCTGTCTTAGGTATATCCTGTTCTCGGATCTTCAGCTGGTGGTATCCTGATCGAAGATCGATTTTGGAAAATACTTTATCTCCTTGCAACTGGTCAAACAAATCATTGATCATCGGCAGTGGGTACTTGTTCTTGATCGCCACTTCATTCAATGCACGATAATCAACTACCATTCTCAAAGACTTATCTTTCTTCTCAACCAAGAGCACTGGGGCTCCCCATGGTGACGAACTTCGGCGAATGTAACCTTTATCAAATAACTCCTTAATATGTTTCTTAATTTCCTCTAGATCATTTGCGGGCATCCGGTATGGTCTCTTCGATATTGGTCAGGTGCCTGGCAATAGCTCTATCAAAAACTCAATGTCTCGATCTGGTGGCATGCTTGGTAGCTCCTCTGGAAATACATCCGGATAATCCCTCACTATAGGCACTTCCTCCTGAACAACTCCCGTGAGGGAATTTATGTGAGTCCTCTTTGGTGTATGCCTGGATACATACTTAATCCTTTTTCCCTCTGGGGTGGTGAGCAGAATTGACCTACTAGCACAATCAATGTTTCCTCCATACTTCGATAGCCAATCCATACCCAGTATCACATCCAATCCTTGTGACTCCAGAATTATTAGGTCTGAGGGGAAAACATGGCTGCCAATGGTTAAGGGTAACTGTTCGCACCATCGGTTGGCCATATACTCTGCACCTGGTGAGCTTACTAACAAGGGTGTCCTAAGGGGTAAGGTGGGTAACTTAAACTTGTCCACAAATCCCCTTGAAATGTATGAATGTGATGCACCAGGATCAAAAAGAACGAGAGCGGTAAATGACTTAACCAAAAACTTACCGATAACTGCATCTGGCTGCTCTTCAGCATCCTCCACGTTCATGGTTCACTTGTCCCGTGTTGAAAGGGTTGGGCTTCTTCCTAGAGCTTCCATTGCCATTTCCATTCTTTGCTTTAGGACATTCGATGGCGTAATGTCCAGTCTTCCCGCACTTGAAACAGGTAATGTGACTTAGATCCCTCTTGGCGGGTGTGGCTGGGTTAGAGCGGTTCTAATTACTGCCTGCTCCATTCCCGTTTCCATTCTTGGGGCCACTGTGGTTATGCAAACTTCCTCCATTGTGGGTATGTCCTCCATGGTTATGGGTATATCCTCCCGAGTTCGGGGTGAAACGAGGTTTCTGCTGAGCTCCTGAATTGTACTCCCCTTGTCCATTCTTCCTTTTGCGGCTCTTAATCTGCTGCTGCTTCCCTTCAATCATAAGAGCCTTATCTACCAACTTCTGGTAGTTGTTAAATGTTTCCACCATTAACTGCATCCTCATCTCATCATTCAGCCCTTCCATAAACTTCTCCTGTTTCACGGCATCTGTGGCCACATCATCTGGGGCTTAGCGAGCTAACTTGCTAAACTCATCCACGCACTGCCCCACAGTACGGTTGCCCTAGCGTAAGTTGTGAAATTCACGCTTCTTCATGCTCATAGCTCCAATTTGAGACATGAGCAGTGCGGAACGCTTGCTGAAACTGCTCCCAAGTAACATTGGCTATAGGGAAAGTGGTTGTGTAATTCTCCCACCATGAGGCTGCAGGTCCATCCAATTGGTGTGCGGCAAAATGCACCTTCTCAACATCTGTGCAACCTGCCGTGGTCAACTCCCTTCCAATCCTGTGTAGACAGTCATCAGCAAGTATGGGCTCGGTGCTACTGGAAAACACCGCGGTTGTAACCTCAGAAAATGGGCTAAGTTGTCAACTGGAGGTGGTGGCGATGGTTGTTGTTATTGTCATTGTTGTTTTTGCCTTGATTCTGAACTAGCAACTGCATCAGTGTATTCTACTATTGGGTCAACTGAGTGAGCTCCGGTGGGAAGACAAATCCGCGGTCACGTCTCGGAGGCATCTGATGGGTTTAGATGGGAGAGAACTAGAATAGAATGAGGTCTAGTGAGAAGGCACTACCCATATGCACATGAGACAAACACAATCATATCACACCAAAACAATTTCAAGCAAGGGCATACAATCGATCTAACTATCGTTACAGTGCTCAGACTACTAGTATATACATGGGGGAAAATACTACTAATAATATGGTGGTCTACTAAAAGTTTTGATCGGTAGAAGACTCCATGATATATGCTCCAGCTTCGTCTTCATAATCATCATCACTATGGTCGGGATCAGAGTCGGTGTCGTCGCTGATGATGTAGTCCTTGGGATGGTCGTCATCTCCTCCTGGTGCAGGGTCTCCCATGAATACTCCTAGCTTCCTTGTCAGGTCGTCATTCATCTCCACTAGTATTGTGATTTCCTCCTCGTATCCATCGCGTGTATACTTGAGTTCCTCTTCAAGCTCCATGTTCCTGGTCATCACCTTATTCAGGTCTATCATGCTTGCGCACATCTGGTTCTCGTGGTGACGAATGTGCTGGTTTAACTCCTGGATGAAAGCTGCAATGGACTTGTCCTTCCTGGTGCTGATCATCTCCCATTGCTCATCTCGGCGCCCACATATCTGGTAGGTGGTGTCCTTAAGATCCTTGTGATAAACTTCGCCGATGCGTCCTATGGTGATGTGGGCTGCCATGCTCTTTCCTAGACTCCAGGTTGGTGCATCAAAGGAAAACTCTATGGGCTCAGTTACTGGCATGAATGTCCTTCCTGGAACTTGAACTCGAATCATCTAATGCTCCTCTTCTGGTAAAGTGGCGGTGTAGGTCCCCGTGAAGCTTGGTATTCCAATGTTCAAGTACCTAGTGACTTCCTTCAAGTGGCATCCAAAAGGGGTGTCTTCATCCGGCTATGCAAACTTGTTCCATGTGTCCACCATCCTATAGAATAGAAGATGGAGAGAAGTCAGAAATGAGTAGAGAAGAGTGACCTATGGCTCATCTTAGTGGTCGTGTCCTACATTCAGCGTGTGCTCTGATACCATCTTGTAGCGATCCAACCTCAAACGGTTGAATCTCTGTGCATAAGTGTCATCCCTGCATCGGTAATGCTAACACACATAGTACTTCCAAGGATTTATAATAGAGTAGCAATCACATACTTATTACATTGATAGTCTCAAAAGAGAACTTATTACAATAAATATGGCTTAAGGCCATCTAAATAAGATAACAGCGGAAGGCTTGGAAGATAAAGTGAGTCCATCAACTCCAATGGCATAGCTGAGTGCACGACAACGACCTAGCGCACCTTACTCTTCGTCTGAAAAGTCTGCAACATGACATGTTGCAGCCCGAAACGGGTCAGCACATGGAATATGGTGGCAAGATAACACAGTAGAGCAATGAACACGTAAAGACTATCACTACATGCATATGAGGCTGGTGGAGGCTCTACGGTTATAATGTTTTGCGAAAAGCCATTTTTTTCCTACAACAAAGGAATATATTTTATTTAACTATCATGGTAGTTGTTAAACATTGAGAAGGTTCCTCCAACTCAATCCCAATTAAACAGTATTAATAACCCAACCAAATTAAATTAATAGAGTGATGAGATCAACATGATATCCAAGATCCAGATACTCAAGATGTCCATAACCGGGACATGGCTAACCATGATTAGTTTGTACACTCTACAGAGGTTTGCGCACTTTTCCCCACAAGACTCGATCTCCTTCGTTGGATTTCTCGCACTACATGGTGTTTGAGAAACGGATGACCGAGACACAGTCTTTCAGAAGCATTAACTCTAACCCCGGGTAGACCGTACCAACCTACATCCCCTGCATCTGCTAGCCTACCACTGGAAGAGGTCATGCTATTTACTCCACTATGCTAGAGCCCATAATAGCTTGTGGCTGCACACGAAAGTTTCTAGCATGAATAATCTTATGATCCCTTTGAGCCTGGGTGGAGACCCATAGGATGATCACACGGGTACTCCGGGATATCCTAGGACAACACTGGATTCTCCAGGTGCCGGCAACCAATCCACCCAGATGTGTATTTAAGTAGCCAACTTAAGTTAACCATGAATTAACAATCTCACATCTGTCATGGATACACTCAAACCCAATCCACGTCTACGAGCATAGCATGGCAGTATAAGCATAACGTAGAAGTATCTCCCAGGGTTTGATAATCAAAGGAAATAGGTTCTACCTCATCATCTACTTCCCAAAACCCACATGTTAAGAGATCCTACTCATACAATGTTTGAGGGTTGTAACTAATGCGTAAAAACTGGGTAAGAAAAGAGTATGATCAAAGTGTTACTTGCCTTGCTGATGATCCGCAAAACCTAGTGACTCGTAGTAGCACGCTGCGCACTCCGGGAATTCTATCACAAACAAACAATAGCATACATAAGCACTCAAGCAAAGATGCACAGGTAAAACTTCAAATAAGAAGATCCAAACTGAAAGTTCAACTAAAGAGCTTCGATTTGCAGAAAGAATCAATCGAATTGGAGCTACGGAACTGAAACTATAGTCAAAAGAACTTCGTAAACAAATCTGCTTGAAACCAAATTTGAATTTGTAAAAATCTTGTTCAAGTTGATTAAACAGAAAGAGGGGTTAAAGATGAAGATTTTGGCATTGGTTTCACTGGATTTGGACAAATGGTTAAGAAACGACGAGGGTTTGAAGATCAGGGCTGATCTACGATAAAAGAAATCGCGGATAGGTCCCTGGCCGAAATTAAAAATAAAAGAAAAGCCTAACGAATGAACATTCGCTGTCTGAACCTAATGGGCGAACAACATTCGCTAAAACGAACGAACGGACGAACGTCCGCTGAAAAAGTAAACCGGCGAAAACCGATCTAAGAAAATAAAAAAAACGAACCTAGGGTTTTAAGAAAACTGGCGGCTTTTACCTAAAAACCAAAAAACGGTGGCGGAAACCTGCCAGATCCTGCGGGCGGCCGACGTGCGGCAGTGGCTCCGGCGCGGCTCGGGCGGCGGGGTGGCAGCGCGGTAGCGGCGGAGCTGCAACGGCGGCTCGGTGGCTGCAGCAGCGGGCGGCGGCGGCTGGCGGCGCGGGCGGTGGCTGCGGCGGCGGTGGGTGGTGGGGCGAGGTGGTGTTGGGGTCGAGGCAGCGGCGACCTGGGCTTTTAAAGGCCCGGGGGGTACGGTGGCGTGCGGGAGGGGGCGACACCAGCGTCTCGGGGTCGGACACCCCGAGTCCGTCGCGAGCACGATGACGGCGGCGCACGGGAGTGGGTTAACTCGGCTTCGGCCCAGTTGGTCCGGAACATTTTTTTAAAATAAAATTCCGCCGAAAGAAAATCCTAAATAAAAACTAAAAAATTCTAAAAATTCCAAAAATAATTTTCACCGTCTAAATAAAATATATAGAACTTAGTGAACAGTTTCTTGGCCTAAAATGTAATTTTAGAAAAATGCATATTTTTCTAATTCAAATAAAATAGCAATAAAATCCAACTAAATTAATTTATTTGATTTAAACATTTTTTCCTCCAATATTTCATTTATTTTGGAGAAGTCATATTATCTCCTCTCATATATTTTTAATATTGGAAATATTATTTGGAGAGAGAAATAATTAAAACCAAAGTGATCCACTTTTCAATATTTGAGAAAATTCAAATATGAAAATAATAAAATCCCCAATTCTCTCCGTGGGTCCTTGAGTTGCTTAGGATTTTTAGGATCACAAAACCAAAACGCAAATAAAAGTATGATATGCATGTGATGACCTATGTATAACATTCCAAATTGAAATTTTGGGATGTTACATGCGTAGGTAAGAACGGTTCTTGCAAGAAGCCCGTTGTAGCCACATAAAACTTGCAACAACAAAGTAGAGGACGACCAACTTATTTTTGCAGGGCATGTTGTGATGTGATATGGTCAAGACATGATGTGATATACGTTATTGTATGAGATGATCATGTTTTGTAGAAGTTATCGGCAACTGGTAGGAGCCTTATGGTTGTCGCTTTATTGTATGAAATGCAAACGCCATGTAATTGCTTTACTTTATCACTATGCGTTAGCGATAGTTCTAGAAGCAATAGTAGGCGAGACGACCACGACGCTACGATGGAGATCAAGGTGTCAAGCCGGTGTGAGATCATGACAGTGCTTTGGAGATGGAGATCAAAGGCACATGATGATGATGGCCATATCATGTCACATATTTTGATTGCATGTGATGTTTATCTTTTATGCATCTTATTTTTCTTAGTACGGCAGTAGCATTATAAGATGATCCCTTACTAAAATATCAAGGTATAAGTGTTCTGCCTGAGTATGCACCGTTGCGATAGTTCGTCATGCTGAGACACCATGTGATGATCGGGTGTGATAGGCTCTACGTTCACATACAACAGGTGCAAGACAGTTTTGCACATTCTAAATACTCGGGTTAAACTTGACGAGCCTAGCATGTACAGACATGGCCTCGAAACACTGGAGACCAAAAGGTCGAACGTGAATCATATAGTAGATATGATCAACATAGAGATGTTCACCATTGAATACTACTCCATCTCACGTCATGATCAGACATGGTTTAGTTGATTTGGACCACGTATCATTTAGATGACTTGAGGGGTGTCAATCTAAGTGGGAATACTTAAGTAATATGATTAATTGAACTTAATTTATCATGAACTTAGTCCTGATAGTATTTGCAAATTATGTGGTAGATCAATAGCTCATGATGTTGCTCCCCATTTATTTTTAAATGTTCCTAGAGAAAAATAAGTTGAAAGATGATAGTAGAAATGATGCGGACTGGGTCCGTGATATGAGGTTATATCCTCATTGCTGCACAGAAGAATTATGTCATTGATGCACCGCTAGGCGACACATGATGTGTGTCCAACGTATCTATAATTTTTGATTGTTCCATGTTGTTATATCATCATTCTAGGATGCTTTACAATCATTTTATATCACTTTTTGGAACTAACCTATTGACATAGTGCCAAGTGCCAGTTGCTATTTGTTGCATGTTTTTTACATCGCAGGAAATCAATACCAAACGGAGTCCAAATGCAGCGAAACTTTTTGTGGATTTTTTGGACCAGAAGACACCCATTGGGCCGGAGAAGCATCCGGAGTGTGCCTCGAGGGGGGCACAACCCACCAGGGTGCGCCTGGGCACCCAGGCGCACCCAGGTGGGTTGTGCCCACCTCAGTGGCCTCCCGAACCGCCTCTTTGCTCTATTAATACCCCAATATTCCAGAAACCCTAGGGGAGTCGACGAAAATCAATTCCAGCCGCCGCAAGTTCCAGAACCACCAGATCCAATCTAGAAACCATCACGGAGGGTTCATCATGTCCATTGGTGCCTCTCCGATGATGCAGGGCGGTGTGGGGGTCGAGGCGGCGGTGGCATGGGCTTTTAAAGGCCCGGGGAAGGGCGGTGGCGTGAGGGAGGGGCGACGCTGCCGGCTCGGGGTCGGACTCCCCAAGTCCCTCGCGAGCACGACGACGAGGGCGGCGCGGGAGTGGGTCGGCTGGGCTTCGGCCCAGTCGGTCCGGAACAGTTTTTTAAAATAAAATTTCACCGAAAGAAAATCCTAAATAAATACAAAAAAATTCTAAAAATGCCAAAAATAATTTTCACCGTCTAAATAAAATATATAGAACTTAGTGAACATTTTCTTGGCCTAAAATGTAATTTTAGAAAAATGCATATTTTTGTAATTCAAATAAAATAGCAATAAAATCCAAATAAAATAATTTATTTGATTTTAACATTTTTCCTCCAATATTTCATTTATTTTGGAGAAGTCATATTATCTCCTCTCATATATTTTTAATATTGGAAATATTATTTGGAGAGAGAAATAATTAAAACCAAAGTGATCCACCTTTCAATATTTGAGAAAATTCAAATTTGAAAATAATAAATCCCCAACTCTCTCCGTGGGTCCTTGAGTTTCTTAGGATTTTTAGGATCACAAAACCAAAATGCAAATAAAAGTATGATATGCATGTGATGACCTATGTATAACATTCCAAATTGAAATTTTGGGATGTTACATGCGTAGGTAAGAACGGTTCTTGCTAGAAGCCCGTTGTAGCCACATAAAACTTGCAACAACAAAGTAGAGAACGTCTAACTTGTTTTTGCAGAGCATGTTGTGATGTTATATGGTCAAGACATGATGTGATATACGTTATTGTATGAGATGATCATGTTTTGTAGAAGTTATCGGCAACTGGTAGGAGCCTTATGGTTGTCGCTTTATTATATGAAATGCAAACGCCATGTAATTGCTTTACTTTATCACTATGCATTAGCGATAGTTCTATAAGCAATAATTGGTGAGAGGACCACGACGCTACGATGGAGATCAAGGTGTCAAGCCGGTGTGAGATCATGACATGCTTTGGAGATGGAGATCAAAAGCACAAGATGATGATGGCCATATCATGTCACATATTTTGATTGCATGTGATGTTTATCTTTTATGCATCTTATTTTTCTTAGTACGGCGGTAGCATTATAAGATGATCCCTTACTAAAATATCAAGGTATAAGTGTTCTGTCTGAGTATGCACCGTTGCGATAGTTCATCATGCTGAGACACCATGTGATGATCGGGTGTGATAGGCTCTACGTTCACATACAATGGGTGCAAGACAGTTTTGCACATGCAAAATACTCGGGTTAAACTTGACGAGCCTAGCATGTACAGACATGGCCTCGGAACACTGGAGACTGAAAGGTCAAACGTGAATCATATAGTAGATATGATCAACATAGAGATGTTCACCATTGAATACTACTCCATCTCACGTGATGATCAGACATGGTTTAGTTGATTTGGACCACGTATCATTTAGATGACTTGAGGGGTGTAAATCTAAGTGGGAGTACTTAAGTAATATGATTAATTGAACTTAATTTATCATGAACTTAGTCCTGATAGTATTTGCAAATTAAGTGGTAGATCAATAGCTCATGATGTTGCTCCCCATTTATTTTTATATGTTCCTAGAGAAAAATAAGTTGAAAGATGATAGTAGAAATGATGCGGACTGGGTCCGTGATATGAGGTTATATCCTCATTGCTGCACAGAAGAATTATGTCATTGATGCACCGCTAGGTGACAGATGATACGTGTCCAACGTATCTATAATTTTTGATTGTTCCATGTTGTTATATTATCATTCTTGGATGCTTTACAATCATTTTATATCATTTTTTGGAACTAACCTATTGACATAGTGCCAAGTGCCAGTTGCTATTTTTTGCATGTTTTTTACATCGCAGGAAATCAATACCAAACGGAGTCCAAACGCAACGAAACTTTTTGTGGATTTTTTTGGACCAGAAGACACCCATTGGGCCGGAGAAGCATCCGAAGTGTGCCTCAAGGGGGTACAACCCACCAGGGTGCGCTTGGGCACCCAGGTGCGCCCAGGTGGGTTGTGCCCACCTCAGTGGCCTCTCGAACCGCCTCTTTGCTCTATTAATACCCCAATATTCCAGAAACCCTAGGGGAGTCGACGAAAATCAATTCCAGCCACCGCAAGTTCCAGAACCACCAGATCCAATCTAGACACCATCACGGAGGGGTTCATCATGTCCATTGGTGCCTCTCCGATGATGCATGAGTAGTTCTTTGTAGACCTTCTGGTCCGTAGTTAGTAGCTGGATGGCTTCCTCTCTCTCTCTCTTTTGATTCTCAATACAATGGTCTCTTGGAGATCCATATGATGTAATTCTTTTTGTGGTGTGTTTGTTGGGATCCGATGAACTTTGAGTTTATGATCAGATCTATCTCTTTTTATCCAAGAAAGTTATTTGAGTCTTCTTTGATCTCTTATATGCATGATTGCTTATAGACTCGTATTTCTTATCCGATATTTCGATTTTGTTTGGCCAACTTGATCTATTTATCTTGCAATGGGAAGAGGTGCTTTGTGATGGGTTCGATCTTACTGTGCTTGATCTCAGTGACAGAAGGGGAACCGACACGCATGTATTGTTGCTATTAAGGATAACAAGGTGGGGTCTATTTCTACAGAAATAGATCTTGTCTACATCATGTCATCGTTCTTATTGCATTACTCCGTTTCTCCATGAACTTAATACACTAGATACATGCTAGATAGCGGTCGATGTGCGGAGTAATAGTTGTAGATGCAGGCAGGAGTCGGTCTACTAATCTTGGACGTGATGCCTATATAATGATCATTTCTATTAGTCTCGAGAGAAGCCACTAGTGAAACCTACGGCCCCCGGGTCTCTTCCTTAATATATTTGCCTTTGCGATCTACTTTCCTTTGCTTTTATTTTCAGATCTATTAAACCAAAAATACATTTCTACAATTTATTTTATTCGAGATCTATTTATCACATATATCATATATTATCACGCCCGTTTGCCAATTTGTGGCACCGTTATCCGAAAGGGATTAACAACCCCTTTAACGCGTCGGGTTGTGAGTATTTGTTATTTGTGTGCAGGTGCTGTTTACGTAGTGTTTCTTGGTTCTCCTACTGGTTCGATAACTTCGATCTCATCATTGAGGGAAATACCTACCGTCGATGTGCTGCATCATCCCTTCCTCTTTGGGGAAATACCGATGTAGTCTAGCAGACATCAAAAGCAATTTATGGTGCCGTTGCCGAGGAGACATCATCAACATTTACCAGGTTCCCAATCACAAATCTCATCTCCTCACAATTTACATTATTGGCTATTTGCCTCTCGTTTTCCTCTCCCCCACTTCACAAAAAATTGTCGTTTTGTCCGCCCTCTTTTTCGTTCGCCATTTTCTTGCCGGGTCTGTGTTTGAGTGAAATCTTGTTGCGTAGTCACAATGACTCAAGAGAACACCAAGTTGTGTGATTTCTCATATACCAACAACAATGATTTTATTGGCACTCCGATTGCTCATCCCGCCACTAGTGCGGAGTCTTGTGATATTAATACCGCTTTGCTGAATCTTGTTATGAAAGATCAATTTTCCGGTACTCCTAATGAGGATGTTGCGTCCCATCTTAACACACTCGTGGAATTATGCGATATGCAAAAGAAAAAAATATGTGGACAATGATGTTGTGAAGTTGAAATTATTTTCGTTTTCTTTGCGAGATCATGCATAAATTTGGTTTTCTTCTTTGCCTCGCAATATTATCGATTCTTGGAATAAGTGCAAAGATGCTTTCATTACTAAGTATTTTCCGCCCATGAAAATTATTTCCCTTAGAACGTAAATCATGAATTTCAAGCAACTTGAACATGAGCATGTTGCACAATCTTGGGAAAGGATGAAAATGATGGTAAGGAATTGCCGAACTCGCGGGTTAAATATTTGGATGTCCATACAAAAATTTTATGCGGGGTTGAATTTTGTTTCTCGTAATCTTTTAGACTCTGTCGCGGGTGGTACTTTTATGGAAATTACTTTGGGTGAAGCCACCAAATTGCTTGCTAATATCATGGCAAATTATTCACAATGGCATACCGAAAGAGCTCCTACTAGTAAAAAAGTTAATTTGGTTGAAGAAATTTCTTCTTTGAGTGAAAACGTTGATGCTCTTATGAAATTGGTTGCTAGTAAAAGTGCTCATATTGATTTTAATGATGTGCCTTTGTCTACCTTAATTGAGCAAAATAGTGATGCCGTAGATGTGAATTTTATCCCGCAAAACAATTTCAATAACAATGCTTATAGAGGTAATTTTAATCCTAGGCCTTTTCCTAGTAATTCCTATAATAATTATGGTAATTCCTATGGAAATTCTTCTTATAGTAATAATAGGAACACCTCTGATCTTGAGAATAATATTAAAGAATTTATCAACACTCAAAAAGTTTTCAATACTACAATGGAAGAAAAGTTGAATAAGATTGATGATTAGTCTAGAAGTGTTGATAGAACTTCTCATGATGTAGAAAATCTCAAGATGAAATTTTTTGTGCCTAAGGTTGAGGAATCAATTAAAGCTCTTTATGTTTCTATGGATGAAAGTAAGAAAAGAACCGCTATGCCTAGAGCTAGAAGAGAATTTTTAGAAAAAATGTCTTCTACTTATTATTTTCATAAAAGTGATGAAGATCTTAAAATGATTGGTGTTTCTTCTATTCATTCCTTGTTTAGTAAAATTAAGATCGATGATAAAGGGACTGGAGAAGAGTCAACTTTATCTAGAAGGCATCCCGATATTTCGGAGGGTGAAAATCTTGTTGAGAAAATTGATAAAAGTTGGTTTGAAGAGGTCAAAAACTTTAACTAGTGATGTGCCCAATCTTTTGGATTGCAAAGACTTTAATTGTGATAGTTGCTCTTTGATTGATTGTATTTCTTTGTTGCAATCCATGATGAATTCACCCCATTCTTATGAACAAAATAAAGCTTTTACTAAACATATTGTTGATGCTCTGATGTAATCTTTGGAAGAAAAATTGGAATTGGAAGTTTCAATCCCTAAAAAATTACATGATGAGTGGAACCTACTATCGAAGTCAAGATTAAAAATTATGAGTGTTTTTCTTTATGTGACTTTTGTTCTAGTGTTTCTACAATTCTGAAATCTTTATGTGATGTGCTTGGTCTTACCGATATCGAAGAATGTTCTTTAAATTTCCACTTGGCGGATTCTACTATTAAAAAGCGTATGGGAAGAATTAATGATGTTCTTATTCTTGTAAATAGGAATTATGCGCCCATAGATTTTATTGTTCTTGATATTGATTGCAATCCGTCTTGTCCAATTATTCTTGGTAGACCGTTTTTACGCACTATCGGTGTCGTGATTGATATGAAAGAGCGCAATATTAATTTTCAATTTCCAGTAAGGAAGGGTATGGAACACTTTCCTAGAACAAGAATTAGGCCACCATATGAATCAATCATGAGGGCATCTTATGGATCTAGGAACAAAGATGACAAAACTTAGATCCTTGCTTTATGCCTAGCTAGGGGTGTGAAATAATAGCGCTTGTTGGGAGGCAACCCAATGAACAAAATTTATTTTTTCTTTTTTCTTCCTGTTCTTGAGTGTTAGCACAATTATGCTACTGTTATGATTGTGTTTTTTGTCTTTTCATTAGTGTTTATGCCAAGTAAAGCCTTTAGGATCTTCTTGGGTGATAGTTGACTTGATCTTGCTGAAAAACAAAAACTCTTTCACTCACGAAAATAATTTTTAACCAGAGGATGATAAAATACCAATTCTTTTTGTATAAGATTAATGTCGAAATTTCTCAGGTCGTCTTAAGTTTTAAGAATTTTTGGAGTTACAGAAGTATTGTAAATACCTAGATTTCTACAGACTATTCTGTTTTTGACAGATTCTGTTTTCTTTGCGTTGTGTGCTTGTTTTGATGATTCTATGGTTTTCTTTGAAGAGTTTTTGCCATAGAAAAGTTGGAATACAGTATATATAATGCAAGAATGAAATATGAATTGGTTTGCAACAACACTTATAGTAGTGATTTGTTTCTTATACTAACGGATCTCATGAAGGTTTTGTTGAGTTTTGTGTGATTGGAGTTTTCAAGTTTTGGGTGATGTTACGATGGATGAAGGAATAAGGAGTAAGAAGAGCCTAAGCTTGGGGATGCCCATGGCATACCAATCTATTATCCAAAGAGAAGCAAGCAACTAAGCTTGGGGATGCCCCGAGTGGCATCCCCTCTTTCTTCTAACGACCATCGGTATTTTACTCGAAGTTATATTTTTATTCGTCACATACTATGAGTTTTGCTTGGAGCGTCTTGTATGATATAATCTTTGCTTGTTTTTCTTTGTGTTTTAAATCTTGAATCCTTGCTGGACACTCCTATTTGAGAGAGCCAAATTTATTCCATGACTTGTTAGAATTGTTGTCTATGATTCACTTAAATTTTTATCAGCTATGGAATTGCTCTAGTGCTTCACTTATATCTTTTTGAACATGGTGTGCTTTCATATTTTTGAAGAAATGCTCTCTTGCTTCACTTAGATTTATTTGAGAGTTAGTAAATTTGTTAAGAAATTATCTCTTGCTTCACTTAAATTAATTTGAGAGAAACAAATATTATGCTCATGATCTTCACTTATATTTGTTTGAGCTTATCAAAAGCAACACATGAAAATTAGTCCCAAAGTGATAGATACCCAAGAAGGATATAATTAAAACTTCAATGAAGATCATTGGACAAAATAAACTTGATTCCTCGTAATAGTTTTGAGATATGATGATATGATATGTGAGTCATGTTGGTGAGTAATTATGCTTTAGTAAGAATATTGGTGTTAAGGTTTGTGATTCCTATGCAAGCACAAAAGTCAATAGTTGTGCAATGAAATTACATCCTACTTGTGGTGCATTATTTGGTTTTAATTATTCTTAATGCTAGCTTATGAGATTATTCATTTCTTGGTTGGTCGCTTCTCAATCTTTTGCTAGCCTTCATTTTGCTCTAAGTATGATCACTACTTGTGCATCCAAAATCCTTTAAACCAGTTTTGCCATATGAGTCCACTATACCTATCTATATGAGGTATTCTTTTGCCGTTCTAAGAAAATTTGTATGTGCCATCTCTAATTTCCAAAATAAAATTTTCTTTTGTGTGCTCGTACCGCTCACAAGGCGGTGAGGGGTGGCCGATATTTTCCATGATAGATGTGTTATTCTCACGATGAGTGTTTATTCACTTGTCATTGCACGAGAGTAAGGAAAAGGTATTAGGGATTCCCAGTCCCGAAATGAAAAATGAATTTACTTTATGTTGTCAAATAATAAATTCCTTGAAAAGTTTTGGTACGGAAGGCACCCGTGGATACGGTTAGCCATGGAAAGTGAAATTATGGTGGCAAAAAGGAATAAACTTTAATTTCTATTTGGGAACCGCCTATGATATATCTAGCATGGAAAGTGTGGGGAACTCCAAGTCGTTTTCATTGGTGGGAAAAGTATGCCTCTCAAAATATTTTTATCTCTCAATTTTCACTTTGAGCTCTGGCACCTCTAAAAATCCCTACTTCCCTCTGCGAAGGGCCTTTCTTTTACTTTATGCAATCTTTATTTCTAATTTGAGTCTCCATCTTCTCTTATAAAATCACCAACTAGGGGGTACTATGATCGTACTTGAGCATTGGGTGTAAGCTAATAGGCGAGTGTGTTTCATGAATGGATCAATGATTGAGCATGATGGGCTAGGGATAACTTATTTTAGCGTTGATATTTTGAAAGACATGGTTGCTTGTTGATATGCTTGAGTATTTAAGTCTCATATCAAAACTAGACTATTGCTTTGAACCATATAAAAGTCCAAATGTCCATGCTAAAAACAATATGAGATGACATGTTAGGCAGCATTCCACATCAAAAATTCTGTTTTTATCATTTACTTACTCGAGGATGAGCAGGAATTAAGCTTGGGGATGCTGATACGTCTCCAACGTATCAATAATTTTTTATTATTCCATGTTGATATATTATCATTTTTGGATGGTTTACAATCATTTTATAGTCATTTTGTATCTTTTTGGAACTAACCTATTGGCATAGTGCCAAGTGCCAGTTGTTGTTTTTTGCATGTTTTTTACATCGCAGGAAATCAATACCAAACGGAGTCCAAACGCAACGAAACTTTTTGTGGGTTGTTTATGGACCAGAAGACACCAAATGGGCTGGAGATGCACCTACAGGGTGCCCTGAGGGGGGCACAACCCACCAGGGCACGCAGGAGCGCCCAGGTGGGTTGTGCCCACCTTGGTGGCCTCCCGACCCGTCTCTTTGCTCTATAAATACCCCAATATTCCAGAAACCCTAGGGGAGTTGACGAAAATCAATTCCAGCCGACGCAATTTCCAGAATCACCAGATCCAATCTAGACTCCATCACGGAGGGGTTCATCATGTCCATTGGTGCCTCTCCGATGATGTGTGAGTAGTTCTTTGTAGACCTTCTGGCCCGTAGTTAGTAGCTAGATGGCTTCCTCTCTCTCTTTTGATTCTCAATACAATGGTTTCTTAGAGATCCATATGATGTAATTCTTTTTGCGGTGTGTTTGTTGGGATCCGATGAACTTTAAGTTTATGATCAGATCTATCTCTTTTTATCCATGAAAGTTATTCGAGTCTTCTTTGATCTCTTATATGCATGATTGCTTATAGACTCGTATTTCTTCTCTGATATTTGGGTTTTGTTTGGCCAACTTGATCTATTTATTTTGCAATGGGAAGAGGTGCTTTGTGATGGGTTCGATCTTACGGTGCTTGATCCCAGTGACAGAAGGGGAACCGACACGTATGTATCGTTGCTATTAAGGATAACAAGGTGGGGTCTATTTCTACATAAATATATCTTGTCTACATCATGTCAAATTCTTATTGCATTACTCCGTTTCTCCATGAACTTAATACACTAGATGCATGTTGGATAGCGGTCGATGTGTGCAGTAATAGTAGTAGATGCAGGCATGAGTTGGTCTACTAATCTTGGACATGATGCCTATATAATGATCATTGCCTGGATATCAACATGATTATTTGAAGTTATATCAATTGCCCAATAGTAATTTGTTCACCCACTGTTTGCTTTTTTTCTCGAGCGAAGCCACTAGTCAAACCTACGGCCCCCAGGTCTCTTCCTTAATATATTTGCCTTTGCGGTCTATTTGCCTTTGCTTTATTTTCAGATCTATTAAACCAATAATAAAAAATACCTTGCTGCAATTTATTTTATTCAAGATCTATTTATCCCATCTATCGTATTTTATCACGTCCGTTTGCCAATTTGTGGCACCGTTACCCGAAAGGGATTGACAACCCCTTTAACACGTCGGGTTGCGAGTATTTGTTATTTGTGTGCAGGTGTTGTTTACGTAGTGCTGCTTGGTTCTCCTACTGGTTCAATAACCTTGGTCTCATCACTGAGGGAAATACCTACTGTCACTGCGCTGCATCATCCCTTCCTCTTTGGGGAAATACCGACATATTCTAGCAGACATCAACAGACCTGTTATAAGAGCTGATGCAGACGTTATGAACATTTGACAACTCAATATGATGACTACTTGATAGTTTAGTGCGCCATGCTTTACGGCTTAGGAACAGGGCTTCAAAGATGTTTTGAAATGTCGTGGAGCATATGAGATGTTCCAAGAGCTGAAATTGGTATTTCAGACTCATGCCCATGTCGAGAGGTATGAGACCTCTGACAAGTACTTTGCCTACAAGATGGAGGAGAATAGCTCAACCAGTGAGCATGTGCTCAGAATGTCTGAGTACTACAATCACTTGAATCAAGTGGGAGTTAATCTTCCAGATAAGATAGTGATTGACAGAGTTCTCTAGTCACTATCACCAAGCTACTAGAACTTTGTGATGAACTGTAACGTGCAAGGGATAACGAAAAAGATCCCCGAGCTCTTTGTGATACTAAAATCAGTGAAGGTAGAAATCAAGAAAGAGCATCAAGCGTTGATGGTTAACAATACCACTAGTTTCAAGAAAAAGGGCAACGGAAAAGAAAGGGAACTTCAAGAGGAATGACAAGCAAGTTACCACTCCCGTGAAGAAGCCCAAAGCTAGACCTAAGCCTGAAACTGAGTGCTTCTGCTGCAAAGGGAATGGTCACTTCAAGCAGAACTGCCCCAAATACTTGGTGGATAAGAAGGATGGCAAAATGAACAAAGGTATATTTGATATACATGTTATTGATGTGTACTTTACTAGTGTTCATATAAACCCCAGGGTATTTGATACCGGTTCAGTTGCTAAGATTAGTAACTCAAAATGAGAGTTGCAAAATGAACAGAGACTAGTTAAGGGCAAGGTGATGATATGTGTTGGAAGTGATTCCAAGGTTGATAAGATCACCATCGCACACTCCCTCTACCTTCGGGATTAGTTTTGGACCTAAATAAATGTTATTTGGTGTTTGCGTTGAGCATGAATATGATTGGATCATGTTTATTGCAATATGGTTATTCATTTAAGTCGAAGAATAATTGTTGTTCTGTTTAAATGCATAAAACCTTCTATCGTCATACACCCACCATAAATGGTTCATTGAATCTCGATTGTAGTAATACACTTATTCATAATATTGATGCCAAAAGATGCAAAGTTGATAGTGATAGTGCAACATATTTGTGGCACTGCCGCTTAGGTCATATTGGTGTAAAATGCATGAAGAAACTCCATGCAGAAGGGATTTTGGAATCACTTGATTATGAATCATTTGATACTTGCGAACCATGCCTCATGGGCAAGATGACTAAAACTCCGTTCTCCGGAAGAATCGAGCGAGCTAATGACTTGTTGGAAATAATACATACCAATGTATGTGGTCCAATGAGTATTGAAGCTCGCGGCGGGTATTGTTATTTTCTGACCTTAACAGATGATTTGAGCAGATATGGGTATATCTACTTAATGAAATACAAGTCTGAAACATTTGAAAAGTTCAAAGAATTTCAGAGTGAAGTGGAGAATCATCATAACAAGAAAATAAAGTTTCTACGATCTGATCGCGGAGGCGAATATTTGAGTTACGAGTTTGGCCATCATTTAAAACAATGTGGAATAGTTTCACAACTCATCCCACCTCGAACACCACAGCGTAATGGTGTGTCCGAATGTCGTAACCGTTCTTTATTAGATATGGTGCGACCTATGATGTCTCTTACCGATTTACCACTATTGTTTTGGGGTTATGCATTAGAGACAGTTGCATTCACGTTAAATAGGGCACCATCTAAATCCGTTGAGACGATATCGTATGAACTGCAGTTTGGCAAGAAACCTAAGTTGTCGTTTCTTAAAGTTTGGGATTGCGATGCTTATGTGAAAAAGCTTCAGCCTGATAAGCTCGAACCCAAATCGGAGAAGTGCGTCTTCATAGGATACCCAAAAGAAATTGTTGGGTACACATTCTACCACAAATCCGAAGGCAAGATCTTTGTTGCTAAGAATGAATCCTTCCTAGAGAAGGAGTTTCTCTCGAAAGAAGTGAGTGGGAGGGAAGTAGAACTTGATGAGGTAATTGTACCTTCTCTCGAATTGTAAAGTAGCTCATCACAGAAAACCGTTTCCTGTGATGCCTACACCAACTAGAGAGGAAGCTAATGATAATGATGATGAAACTTCAGATCAAGTTACTACCGAACCTCGTAGGTCAGCCAGAGCACGTTCCACACCAGAGTGGTACGGTAATCCTATTCTGGAAGTCATGTTACTAGACCATGACGAACCTACAAACTATGAAGAAGAGATGATGAGCCCAGATTCTGATAAATGGCTTGAGGCCATGAAATCTGAGATAGGATCCATGCATGAGAACAAAGTGTGGTCTTTGGTTGACTTTCTATATGATCAATGAGCCATAGAGATTAAATGGATCTTCAATAGGAAGACTGGCGTTGATGGTAATGTTACTTGTCCAGAAAGCTCGACTTGTCGCAAAAGTTTTTTGACAAGTTCAAGGAGTTAACTACGATGAGACTTTCTCACCCGTAGCGATGCTTAAGTCCGTCCGAATCATGTTAGCAATTGCTACATTATGAAATCTGGCAAATGGATGTCATAAACTGCATTCCTTATTGGATATCTCAAAGAAAAGTTGTATATGATGCAACTAGAAGCTTTTTCATTCAAGAGGTGCTAACAAAGTGTGCAAGCTCCAGCAATCCATCTATGGACAGGTGCAAGAATCTCGGAGTTGTAATATACGCTTTGATGAGATGATCAAAGCATATGATTTTATACAGATTTACGATGAAGCCTGTATTTACAAGAAAGTGAGTGGGAGCTCTGTAGCATTTCTAATATTATATGTGGATGACATATTGTTGATTGGAAATGATATAAAATTTCTGGATAGCATAAAAGGATACTTGAATAAGAATTTTTTTCAATGGAAGACCTTGGTGAAGCTACTTATATATTGAGCATCAAGATCTATAGGGATAGATCGAGACGCTTAATAAGACTTTCAAAAATCACATACCTTGACAAGATTTTGAAGAAGTTCAAAATGGATCATTCAAAGAATGGGTTCTTGCCTGTGTTGCAAGGTGTGAAGTTGAGTAAGACTCAAAGCCCGACCACGGCAGAAGATAGAGAGAGAATCAAAGTCATTCCCTATGCCTCAGCCATAGGTTCTATAAAGTATGCCATGCTTTGTACCAGACATATTGTGTACCTTGCTATGAGTTTGGCAAGGGGGTAAAATAGTGATCCAGGAGTAGATCACTAGACAGTGATCAAAATTATCCTTAATTACCTTAAAGAGGACTAAGGAAATGTTTCTCAGTTATGGACGTGATAAAGAGTTCGTCGTAAAGAGTTACATCGATGCAAGCTTTGACACTGATCTAGACTAGATGACTCTAAGTCTCAATCTAGATACGTATTGAATGTGGGAGCAATTAGCTAGAGTAGCTCCATGCAGAGCATTGTAGACATAGAAATTTGTAAAAATACATACGGATCTGAATGTGGCAGACCCGTTGACTAAACTTCACTCACAAGCAAAACATGATCACACATTAATACTCTTTGGGTGTTAATAACATAGTGATGTGAACTAGATTATTGACTCTAGTAAACCCTTTGGGTGTTGGTCACATGGCAATGTGAACTATGGGTGTTAGTCACATAAAGATGTGAACTATTGGTGTTAAATCACATGGTGATCTGAACTAGATTATTGACTCTAGGGCAAGTGGGAGACTAAAGAAAATATGCCCTAGAGGCAATAATACAGTTGTTATTTTATATTTCCTTATATGATGATAAATTTTTATTCTTCATGCTAGAATTGTATTAACCAGAAACTTGATACATGTGTGGATACATAGAAAAAACACCGTGTCCCTAGTAAGCCTCTTCTAGACTAGCTCATTAATCAAAGATGGTTAAGTTTCCTAACCATAGACATTTGTTGTCATTTGATGAACGGGATCACATCATTAGGAGAATGATGTGATGGACAAGACCCATCCATTAGCTTAGCATATTGATCATTCATTTTTATTGCTATTGCTTTCTTCATGTCAAATACATATTCCTTCGACTATGACATTATGAAACTCCCGGATACCGGAGGTATACCTTGTATGCTATCAAATGTCACAACGTAACTGGGTGATTATAAAGATGCTCTACAAGTATCTCTGAAGGTGTTTGTTGGGTTGGCAAATATCGAGATTAGGATTTGTCACGCCGAGTACCGCAGAGGTATCTCTTGGCCCTCTCGGTAATACACATCATAAGAAGCCTTGCAAGTAATGTGACTAATAAGTTAGTTGTGGGATGATGTATTACGAAATGAGTAAACAGACTTGTCGGTAACGAGATTGAACTAGGTATGAAGATACCGACGATCGAATCTCGGGCAAGTAACATACTGATGACAAAGGGAATAACGTATGTTGTCATAACGGTTCGACCGATAAAGATCTTCGTAGAATATGTAGGAACCAATATGAGCATCCAGGTTCCTCTATTAGTTATTAACCGGAGAGGTGTCTCGATCATGTCTACATAGTTTTCGAACCCGTAGGGTCCGCACGCTTAACGTTCGATGATGATTTTGTATTATATGAGTTATGTGATTTGGTGACCGAATATTGTTAGGTGTCCCGGATGAGATCACGGACATGACGAGGAGTCTCGAAATGGACGAGAGGTAAAGATTGATATATAGGACGATAGTATTCGGACACCGAAAGTGTTCCGGAGGGTACCAGGTACATATCGGGTCACCGGTAGGGGTTTCGGGCACCCCCGGCAAAAGATATGGACCTAATGGGCCAAGAGGGGAAATGTAGCAGCCACCAGGGGCTTCTACGCCCCTGATATGGGCCACGCCAGAGGAGAAGGAAAGAGGGGAAGAGAGAAGGAAGGGGAGGGATTCGGCCTCCCCCCTTCCTTCCCTCCTCCCTCCTCCTTCCTTCCCCCTCGAGAACTTATGGAAGGGGGAAGTCCGAATTGGGAGGTGCGCAAGTAGGATTCCTCCTACTTGGGGCGCCCCCTTGGCTGCCTCTCCTCCCCTCCAACCTATATATATGTGGGGGGGCACCGCTAGAACACACACCAACATATGTTAGCCGCGTGCGGCGCCTCCCTCCACAGATTACACCTCCGGTCATATCTTTGTAGTGCTTAGGCGAAGCCCTATGCGGATCACTTCCCATCACCATCACCACGCCGTTGTGCTGACGGAACTCATCTACTTCCTCGACACTCTACTGGATCAAGTGTTCAAGGGACGTCATCGAGCTGAACGTGTGCAGAACTCGGAGGTGCCATACTTTCGGTGCTTGATCTGTCGAAACGAGAAGAAGTTCGACTACATCAACCATGCTGTAAAATGCTTCCGCTTTCGGTCTACGAGGGTACATGGACACACTCCCCCTCTAATTGCTACGCATCTCCTAGATAGATCTTGCGTGAGCATAGGATTTTTTTTTGAAATTGCATGCTACATGTCCCAACAACATCTAGCATGGAAAGTATTGGGAACTACTCGGTCATTTTCGTTGACAGGAAAAGCATGCCTCCCAAAATGTTGTATCTCTATCTTTTTCGCTTTGAGCTCTGGCACCTCTACAAATCCCTACTTCCCTCTGCGAAGGGCCTTTGTTTTACTTTATGCAATTTTTATTTTTATTTGAGTCTCCATTTTATCTTATAAAGCACTAACTAAGGGGCACTATGATCGTACTTGAGTATTGGGTGTAGCTAATATGCGAGTGTGTTTCATGAATGGATCAATGATTGAGCATAATGGGCTAGGGATAACTTTCTTTAGTGTTGATATTTTGAAAGACATGGTTGCTGGTTGATATGCTCGAGTATTGAAGTCCTCATGTCAAAACTAGACTATTGCTTTGAACCATATAAAAGTCCAAATGTCCATGCTACAAAGAAAAGAATATGAGATGAACATGTTAGGCAGCATTCCACATCAAAAATTATGTTCTTATCATTTGCCTACTCGAGGACGAGCAGGAATTAAGCTTGGGGATGCTGATACGTCTCAAACATATCTATAATTTTTTATTGTTCCATGTTGTTATATTATCATTATTGGATGTTTTACAATCATTTTATATCATTTTTTGCTACTAACCTATTGGCACAGTGCCCAGTGCCAGTTGCGGTTTTTTCATGTTTTTTACATCACAGGAAATCAATACCAAATGGAGTCCAAATGGAGCGAAACTTTTTGTAGATTTTTTGGACCAGAAGACGCTTGATAGGAATTTCACAAAGCACATATGTCGGTGTCAAAACCGGCGGATCTCGGGTAGGGGGTCCCGAACTGTGCATCTAGGCGGATGGTAACAGGAGACCGGGGACACGATGTTTTTACCCAGGTTCGGGCCCTCTCGATGGAGGTAAAACCCTACGTCCTGCTTGATTAATATTGATGATATGGGTAGTACAAGAGTAGATCTACCACGAGATCAGAGAGGCTAAACCCTAGAAGCTAGCCTATGGTATGATTGTTGTTCGTCCTACGGACTAAAACCCTTCGGTTTATATAGACACCGGAGAGGGATAGGGTTACCCAGAGTCGGTTACAATGGTAGGAGATCTACATATCCGTATCGCCAAGCTTGCCTTCCACGCCAAGTAAAGTCCCTTCCGGACATGGGACGAAGTCTTCAATCTTTTATCTTCATAGTCCAGGAGTCCAGCCGAAGGTATAGTCTGGCTATCCGGACACCCCCTAATCCAGGACTCCCTCAGTAGCCCCTGAACCAGGCTTCAATGACGATGAGTCCGGCGCGCAGATTGTCTTCGGCATTGCAAGGCAGGTTCCTCCTCCAAGTACTTCATAGAAGGTTTTCGAACACAAGGATAGTGTCCGGCTCTGCAAAATAAGTTTCCACATATTGCCATAGAGAGAATAATATTTACACAAATCTAATCTGCTGACGTATCCTGTAGCGTGACATCATACCACGGCCAGGTCTTTATTCGAATCGTTTTACTGTCCCACCTCAGCGCATTTAGCGAGGCGGTTTCCTTGGCACGTCTTGTCAAAGCAGAGATCGTGTCCCCTTATTCCGGGATTCTCATCAATACGGGCGTGGGTAACCCAACCGCGCCATTGATTACGGCGCTCGGGAGATAAGCGAGTTTTACCAGGCTGGTGGGGACGCATAGTCGCGTCCGCCCATATAAGGGGATGAGGATCCACCTTTTCATCCACGCCTTCTTCCTCCTTTGCCTATCCATTTCCGCACACTCGAGCTCCAGCGCCCAAGTCCGCACACCCCACCTCAACCTTCTCCAGCCATGTCCAGAACGGGAGGCAAGTGGATGGTCTCCTCCGTCATGGAGGGACATATCAAAAAACTGAGGAAGGCCGGATACTTGTCTAACGACATTGCGCACCGGTTTCCCGAAGAGGGGCAGCTCATCCCCACCCCTAGGCCCCATGAGAGGGTGGTGTTCCTCCCCCATTTCCTCCGTGGACTGGGCTTCCCTCTCCACCCATTTTTCCGGGGGCTCATGTTCTACTATGGCCTGGATTTCCATGATCTGACCCTGAACTTTGTCCTCAACATCTCGGCGTTTATCGTCGTGTGCGAGGCTTTCCTCTGCATCCGCCCCCATTTCGGCCTATGGATCAAGACTTTCAATGTCAAGCCGAAGGTGGTGCGCGGCACCCAGGTGGAGTGCGGAGGCGCCATGGTGGGCAAGATGCCCAACGTCCTATGGCTCGAGGGCTCCTTCGTGGAGACCCTAAAGGGGTGGCAATCGGGGTGTATTTACATCACCGAGCCGTGCGACCCTGAATGGGTCGCAGCCCCCGAGTTCCGATCCGGACCCCCTACGCGGCTCACCTCCTGGAAATAGACGGGCCTGTCATGGGGTAAAAAAGGAGAGCTGACCGGAATCCAAAAATGCATCCAAACCCTGGTGGACAAGAAGCTCAAACTTGTCAACGTAGTCCAGGTTATGCTCATCCGCTGGATCCTCCCGTGTCAAGAACGGGCTTTCAACCTATGGGAGTTCGACCCAGCGCAACACCGAACTCTAAGCAGGCTCTTCGACACGATGTACGGAGATGCTTGGAAGGTGCTTTTCAAGGGCGCCGAGGCCCCCGCATCCGCTACCGAGGATCGCGGATTCAGCAGGCAGCGTCACGCTAGTGCGGTAAGCTGTTTTTACCTTTTATAGGGTATTAGTTTTTCATAGTTTGACTCCATGCGAGATCTAAGCTCCCTTACCTTTGACAGGATTGGCAGGAGACGTCTGGACAGATCAACTGTCCGGCTCCTTTGCCCGAAGGCCCAGTGGACGCTCGCTTGGCGAAGTTGCTGGTTCCGGCACCCTATGTGGTGCCGAAGAAGAAGGCCAAGAAGAAGGCCACGGGGACTCGAAAGAGTGCCCGACGCCTGGAGGTGTCGGATTCATCATCCGACGACTCCAAGACGCACTCCTCCCGTGAAGACGAGGAGGAGGAAGAAGAGACTTATCCCCCTCCAACGGGGGGAGGGAAGAAAAGGAAGGCCGCCCCAACTGGGGAGGCCGAAGGGTCCAACAAGGGGAAGACCCTTCCTCCGGACTACTCCACCAACACCGATGACGGTGAAGAGGAGTGGCCGCATATGGCCAAGCCCCTGGCGAGATCATAAGTATTCGGACACCAGAGCAATTCATAGTGTTCCTTTCTTGCACAGCTCCTCCTTACGTCGAATATGACTATGCAGTCCGCCCAAGGCCGGGCTCGACAAGTCGTCGAGCGGCTCCCTAGATCCGTCGGATGTGAATTCGCTTCCGACGGCTACCTCCCCCCACCCTACGGATGACACCGAGGTGGCGTCCCAACAGGTTCCAAGCCAGGAGGAGGTGGTCCTGGAGGCACCGCAAGGCGACCTCCCGGACTCCAGGCATAAAGGGGATAAAACCCCCAAGGGCTCCGAGTCCGGCCTTGAGCCGGACACCGCGCCGGAACCTTCAACGGTTCCGGACTCTGGTAGGCAGCCTCCTTCCAAGAGGAGCAAGCCTACCGAGTCGGTGACCTCCGTCCAACCGGAGGCACCGGACAATTTGCTGGAGGTGCTTAACGGCGCCTCCATCGACGAGGAGCACCACACTATTATGAGTGCGGTGATCAAGAAGGTTCAGTCCGCCAAGAGCGGACTTACTGAAGCCTGTGCCAGCCTTCTAACAGGCTTTGAGGTAAGTAAAGAATATGTAAAAATATTACCGCATAGACAGTAGCCCCTGATGCTCTGTTCGGCGTTCGGAAAGAAAAGCCGAATAGAGGATCTAATAACATTCGCAAGAGTCTAACATAATCAAGTCAATATGCGTATGCAGGCTTCGCTGCTGGCCTCTGCCGCACTGACTGCGGAGGTGGATACGCTGAAGCAAAACCTCGCGCGGTCTGAGAACGAGCTCGGCCATGCCAAGAGGCAACTCGAGGAGAAGGAAGGTAAGTAATACCTTGCGCAAGTATATAGAGAAGATGTGGTTGCAAAAAATGACAGGATCAACGTGCTATTATAGGGGCCATGACCGAGGTGGCAACCCTTGAGAAATGTCCGAGGCCGAAAACAGAGCGGCCACGGAGCGCACAGAGAGAGGGAAGCAGGAGGCGTGGGTGGAGGAGGTGCAGAAAGAGCTCCAGGATCTCGTGAAAAAACACGAGAGTTTGGAGCTTGACTCAAAGACGCAAGCGTCCGAGCTTGCGGCAGCCCTCGAAAGCGCGAAGTCTGCCAAGGCTGAAGCCCAGAAAGCCCTCCAAGAAATTGAAGCGATGAAGAAGATAGCGGCGGGTAAGGCATTCATTATGCAAAGCAAGCACGTGAAAGTGAATTACTTGTTACTTACCCGAGTCCGGAGCTCTCCAGGAGCATTCGCTGATTTGCCCCGCAGTGCGTCTGAGGCCGCCACCTACTATCGAGCCGAGGAGGGGAGCTCGACGGAGAAGGTGTTCTGGTCTTAGTATGCTGAGGCCGGACACCTTGTGCCTTTGAGCGACCAGCTGAAGCAAATGGTCGAGCTCCACAAGGTGGCCGAACAGGCCATAAAGGGCCTCATAGTTCGGCTTTGTCCTGGAGAGGCTCTGCCTGGGAGCTACTTCGGGCTGGTGAGGCGGCTGGTGGATGCATGTCCACGGCTTGAAGTAATCAAGCGCTCCGTCTGCATCGAAGGTGCCCGTAGGGCGCTTGCTCGTGCTAAAGTGTACTGGGGCAAGATGGATGCGGAGAAGCTGGTGAAGGACGGGCCGCCGCCGGGCAAGGAGCATCGCGTCCCAGAAGCGTATTATGAGGGCGTCCTGAAGGGTGCCCGCCTTATAGCGGATGAATGCTCCAAAGATGTAACTTTTGAGTAAACTCGCATTTGTGATCCTGTACGTTGAAAACTTGTTCATATGAGCTAAGCAACGCTTTTGAATTTAAAATATTACCTTCTATGCGGCTGTTTATCAAATTTGAGAGATGGTGAGTCGTCGGCTTCTGCCCCCATGCCACGAGTGCTGGGGTGTTCGGGATAAACATGAGCGCTCTTTTTCCCATTCTTGGGTCCTTCGAGGGAGGTGCTCAACACAACGAACAAGAAAATCGGACTATAATGCTTGAACACTCTCACTTAGCCATAGAATTCTATAATTTTAAATTTCGGCGAAGCCCCTAGTGTTCGGAAGACCGAGTTCGGGGCGCTATCCACGCCTAGGCCGGACAAAGCCGACTCCTCACTCTAAGCGGCATAAGTCTTTAGGGACTCGAAAACCTATTGAACAGCGACCAGCTCTCGCCTCATCATGACCGTTAGTTTTAGCTTTCTCTATTGAGGTGCTTAGCCCAGCTCAACTGGGGCACAATCGCAGTAGTTCTCCTACTGCTACCTTAGCCGATATAACGGAACGTAAGGTACCAAAACATAGGAGCCGGGCAAACCCAACTATTGACCCAAGACATGATTCAGAGCCGATGCATATAATGCTATAAGTTCGGGGTGCCGCACTTGTGAAAGTGTTCGGACTTCTCACACCGTATTGTGGGGTACTTAAGACCCTGGCGTATTAGCCGTACCAAAGTGTACGGGTGCAACATGTCATTAATGAACATATATTCGTAAAAAAGAGTAATGCAATAATAGACGGAAGCTATGCATTGTTTATTTAAAAAAGCTGTGATCAAAGCAGAACGATACAAATAGTGCAATAGGCAAAAGATGGGACTATTTAACATGTCCTTTCCAGGGGCGAGCTGCGGAATGGTATGTGAAACAGGTATACTGCTCATTATAGAGACCACCTTAGAGTTCCATAGTGCGGCATAGCTTTCTGCTTCCCTGGTTGTATCATTTGTGCGGCAATTGTACTGCCGGACAAGCCTTCTGAAGAATGGAGTCCTGAAAATAAGAGAAAATTAAGAAATCGGCAGCCCCTAGTGCGGTTTAAGCCGCGTTTCGGGCGTGTTGTGATGGTGCCCCTCCCCCTGTGCCCATGGTATTTCCAGAGCGTAGTTATGTACGCGCAACACTGGTTTCACAAGTTCGCGAGGGCTGGGGTTGGGGCCGCATTGCTACGCTTGCTCGGAACGTGCCAGGCGGTCTTGTTGTAGGTTACTCCGGGCGTGCTTGAAGGTGTCCAAACGTTTAATGGCCGGACTAGAGAATTGCCTTGAGAGGCTGTTTTGTACTTCCGCTGCGATAGCCGCCGTATGCTCCTCCGTTCGGAGAGAGCGTTCGATGTTTCCATTGACCGTGATGACTCCTCGAGGGCCTGGCATCTTGAGCTTGAGGTATGCGTAGTGCGGCACCGCATTAAACTTGGCAAATGCGGTTCGCCCGAGCAGTGCGTGATAGCCACTGCGGAACGGGACTATGTCGAAGATTAACTCCTCGCTTCGAAAATTATCCAGAGATCCGAAGACCACTTCAAGTGTAATTGAGCCGGTACAGTTGGCCTCTACACCTGGTATGACGCCTTTAAAGGTCGTTTTAGTGGGTTTAATCCTCGAGGGATCGATGCCCATTTTCCGCACTGTATCCTGGTACAGCAGGTTCAGGCTGCTGCCGCCGTCCATAAGGACTCTAGTGAGGTGAAATCCGTCAATAATTGGGCCTAGAACCAATGCGGCGAATCCGCCATGACGGATGCTAGTGGGATGGTCCCTTCGATCAAAAGTGATCGGGCAGGAAGACCATGGGTTGAACTTTGGGGCGACTAGCTCCATCGCGTATACGTCCCTTAGCACACGCTTCCGCTCCCTCTTGGGGACGTGGGTTGCGTATATCATGTTCACCGTCCGCACTTGTGGGGGGAAACTTTTCTGTCCACTGTTGTTCGGCGGCCGGGGCTCCTCCTCGTCATCGCTATGCAGCCCCTTGTCTCTGCTTTCGGCATTTAACTTGCCTGCCTGCTTGAACACCCAACAATCCCTGTTGGTGTGATTGGCTGGTTTTTCGGGGGTGCCATGTATCTGGCATCAGCGGTCGAGTATTCGGTCCAAACTGGACGGGCCCGGAGTATTTCTTTTGAATGGCTTTTTCTGCTGACCGGGTTTAGAGCCTCTGAATCTGGCATTAACTGTCGTATCCTCAGCATTGCGCCATTAATGCGGTGCTTTTGCTTGTTGCAACGCGACCTGCCACTGTTGTCCTTGGTATCCGAATTACCAGGGCTCTTGGTCATGTTATTGCTGCGGGCTAGCCAGCTGTCTTCTCCCGCGCAAAAGCGGGTCATAAGTGTCGTGAGGGCTGCCATAGATTTCGGCTTTTCCTGTCCTAGGTGCCGTGCAAGCCACTCATTGCGGATGTTATGCTTGAAGGCTGCTAGGGCCTCTACGTCCGGACAGTCGACAATTTGATTTTTCTTGGTTAGGAACCGTGTCCAGAATTGTCTGGTTGATTCCTCTGGCTGCTGAATTATGTGGCTAAGGTCATCAGCGTTTGGTGGTCGCACATAAGTGCCCTGGAAATTGTCGAGGAATGTCGTTTCCAGGTCCTCCCAACAACCAATTGATTCTGCTGGCAAGCCGTTAAGCCAATGCCGAGATGGTCCTTTAAGCTTGAGTGGGAGGTATTTGATGGCGTGTAGGTCATCACCGCGGGCCATGTGGATATGAAGGAGATAGTCCTTGATCCATACCGCAGGATCTGTTGTGCCATCGTATGATTCGATGTTCACGGGTTTGAAACCCTCGGGGATTTTATGATCCATTACTTCATCTGTGAAGCATAGTGGGTGTGCGGCGCCTCTGTATTGGGCTATATCATGACGCAGCTCAAACGAGCTTTGTCTACTATGTTCGGCCCGGCCGGATTTACTATATCCAGAGTGACGATTATCGTCTCGTGCCATGGGGCGCCCACACGATGCATAGATCGATCTTGTTTGCCTTGCCTTGTCCTCCAATATATCTCGCAGGTCTGGCGCGTTTTCCCGTGCCTTGGTATTTTTTGATCAGCGCCGGGGTGCGGCTGGAGTGGAGGGCCGAGAGGCCTCTCTGTCGCGGCCACGGGGTGGCCGATCAGCCGCATCATGCGCTGGTGATGTAGGTTTAGGTGCTTCATCCTCTAATCGGGGTAGCAACCTGCGCTTTGGGTAGCTCTTGGAGGGCCATTCGAGTTCATACTCTTCGGCCGCAAGGACTTCAGTCCATCTGTCGGCTAGCAAATCTTGATCACCTCTAAGCTGTTGCTGTTTTTTCTTGAGGATGCTCGCCGTGGCCATAAGCCTGCGTTTGAAATGCTCTTGTTCGACGGGATCCTCCAGCACGACAAATTCGTCGTCGTCGAGGCTTGCCTCGTCTTCGGAGGGAGGCATATAATTATCATCCTCGACCTCTCTGTCTGCCGCTCTCTCATGAGGGCTGGCTTCTCCATCCTCCTGTGTTGAATCTTGCTAGAGGTGGTTGTCTTCGGCACTATCCGGGGTGTTATTATCTCCCGTGCCGGAATCACCATTTTTGCTTTGGCAGGATTTAGAGCGGCGCCGCTGACGCCGGCGCTTAGGCTGTTTCTTGGAGGGGTCATCCTCCGTTGTTCCATCGCCATTGCCTTCTTTTGGGGTGTCCATCATGTATATATCATACGACGAGGTGGCTTTCCAGTGCCCTATAGGCGCTGGTTCTTGATTGTCTCCTACATCGGCGTCCATACCGTCGATGTCTTCGGAGTCGAAGTCGAGCATGTCGGTTAAATCATCGACAGTGGCTACGAAGTGGGTGGTGGGTGGGCTTTGAATTTCTTCATCATCCGCATCCCAACCTTGCTGACCATAGTCCGGTCAGGGCTCTCCTGATAAAGAGAGAGACTTTAGTGAATTCAGAATATCGCCGAAGGGCGAGTGCTGAAAGATGTCCGTGGCGGTGAACTCCATGATCGGCGCCCAATCGGGTCCGATCGGTAGGGGCGCGGAGGGCTCGGAGTCTGGAGAGGAGTACGGCTCCTTGGAGTCACAGGCTTCGCAGAGAATAGGGCTGGTGTTCGGCTCGATCACCGTAGAGATTGCAGCCCCCGAGGCGGTGTCCAACCACCCATCCTCGATTGGTGCAGTTGGCTCCGAATTAAGGGTCGGAGCTGATGCGGGTGCGGCCTCCAGGGCACTGTTCGGCGGCAGAGCTAGATCATGCCCATCATGACAGTGCGGCGCGCTCGGCTGCGGCTCGAATCCGTCGAAGATCAAGTCTCTGCGGAGGTCGGCTATGTAGCTCAAACTTCCAAATCTGTTCTGATGGCCGGGGGCGTAGCTTTTGATCTGCTCCAGATGACCAAGCGGATTGGCCCGCAGTGCAAAGCCGCCGAATACGAAGATCTATCCGGGGAGAAAGGTCTCACCTTGGATCGCATCGCTGTTGATGATCGGAGAAGCCATCGGGCCTAAAAGTGATGACACAGAGGAACTCTCAATGAAAGCACCAATGTCGGTGTCAAAACCGGCGGATCTCAGGTAGGGGGTCCCGACCTGTGCATCTAGGCGGATGGTAACAGGAGACCGTGGACACGATGTTTTTACCCAGGTTCGGGCCCTCTCGATGGAGGTAAAACCCTACGTCCTGCTTGATTAATATTGATGATATGGGTAGTACACGAGTAGATCTACCACGAGATCAGAGAGGCTAAACCCTAGAAGCTAGCCTATGGTATGATTGTTGTTCGTCCTACGGACTAAGACCCTCCGGTTTATATAGACACCGGAGAGGGCTAGGGTTACACAGAGTCGGTTACAATGGTAGGAGATCTACATATCCGTATCGCCAAGCTTGCCTTCCACGCCAAGGAAAGTCCCTTCCGGACACGGGATGAAGTCTTCAATCTTGTATCTTCATAGTCCAGGAGTCCGGCCGAAGGTATAGTCCAGCTATCCGGACACCCCCTAATCCAGGACTCCCTCAACATACCTTGATAAAGTTTTGAAGAAGTTCAACATGGATCAGTCAATGAAAGGTTCTTGAGAGTGTTACAAGGTGTGAAGTTGAGTAAGACTCAAAACACGACCACGACAGAATATAGAGAGAGAATGAAAGTCGTTCCCTATGCCTCAGCCATAGGTTCTATAAAGTATGCCATACTATGTACCAGACCTGTTGTGTGCCTTACCATGAGTTTGGCAAGGGGGTACAATAGTGATCCAGGAGTACATCACTGGACAGCAGTCAAAATTATCCTTAGGTACCTAAAGAGGACTAAGGAAATGTTTGTTGGTTATGGAGGTGATAAAGAGTTCGTCGTAAAGAGTTACGTCGATGCAAGCTTTGACACCGATCCGGATGACTCTGAGTCCCGATATGGATACATATTGAAAGTGGGAGCAATTAGCTAGAGTATCTCCATGCAGAGAATAGTAGACATAGGAATTTACAAAATACATACGGATCTGAATGTGGGAGACTCGTTGACTAAACCTCTCTCACAAGCAAAACATGATCACACCTTAGTACTCTTTGGATGTTAATCACATGGCGATGTGAACTAGATTATTGACTCTAGTAAACCCTTTGGGTGTTGGTCACATAGCAATGTGAACTATGAATGTAATCACATGGCAATGTGAACTATGAATATTAATCACATGGCGATGTGAACTATTAGTGTTGTGAACTAGATTATTGACTCTAATGCAAGTGGGAGACTGAAAGAAATATGCCCTAGAGGCAATAATAAAGTTGTTATTTCATATTTCCTTATTCACAATAAAGGTTTATTATTAATGCTAGAATTGTATTGATCGAAACTTTAATACATGTCCGAATACATAAACAAACACCGTGTCCCTAGTGAGCCTCTACTAGACTAGCTCGTTGATCAAAGATGGTTAAGGTTTCCTAACCATATACATGAGTTGCCATTTGATAATGGCTTCACATCATGAGGAGAATGATGTGATGGACAAGACCCATCTGTTAGCTTAACATAATGATCATTCAGTTTTATTGCTATTGCTTTCTTCATGTCAAATACATATTCCTTCAACTATGATATTATGCAACTCCCGGATACCGGAGGAATACCTTGTGTTCTATCAAATGTCACAACATAACTGGTTGATCATAAAGATGCTCTACAGGTATCTCCGAAGCTGTTTGTTGAGTTGGCATAGATCGAGATTAGGATTTGTCACTCCGAGTATCGGAGAGGTATCTCCAGGCCCTCTCAATAATACACATCATAAGCTTGCAAGCAAACGACTAAGGAGTTAGTCATGAGGTGATGTATTACAGAACGAGTAAAGAGACTTGCCGGTAATGAGAGTGGACTAGGTATAAAGTTACCGATGATCGAATCTCGGGCATGTAACATACCGACGGACAAAGGGAATTATGTATATTGTCATAACGGCTCGACTGATAAAGATCTTCGTAGAATATGTAGGAGCCAATGTGGGCATCCAGGTTCCGCTATTGGTAATTGACCAGAGAGGTGCCTCGGTCATGTCTACAAGTTCTCGAACACGTAGGGTCCGCACACTTAACGTTCGATGACGATATTGTACTATATGAGTTATGTGATTTGGTGACCGAATGTTGTTAGGTGTCTCGGATGAGATCACAGACATGATGAGGAGTCTCGAAATGGCCGAGAGGTAAAGATTGATATATAGGACGATAATATTCAGACACCGGAAGTGTTCTAGAGGGTACAGGGTACATATCGGGTCACCGGAAGGGGTTTCGGGCACCCCCGGCAAAAGATATGGGCCTAATGGGCCAAGAGGGGAAACGCACCAGCCACCAGGGGCTGGTGCGCCCCCCATATGGGCCGAACCAGAGGGGAAGGTAGAAGGAAAGGGGAGGGATTCGGCCTCCCCCTTCCTTCCCTCCTCCCTCCTCTTTCCTCCCCCTCCGGCAGATAAGGAAGGGGGGTGCCGGCCATGGGGAGACCCCAAGTAGGATTCGGCCTACTTGGGCGCCTCCTTGGCCCCTCGATCTCCCTCCCACCTATACATATGTGGGGCACCCCTAGCACACCCCAGACAATTATTAGCCGTGTGCAGCGCCCCCCTCCACTGTTTACTCCCACAGTCATAGTTTCATAGTGCTTAGGCGAAGCCCTGCGAGGATCACTTCACCATCACCATGCCGTCGTGCTGACAGAACTCATCTACTACCTCGACGTCTTGCTGGATCAAGAAGGCGAGGGACGTCACCGAGCTGAACATGTGCAGAACACGGAGGTGTCGTGCGTTTGGTACTTGATCGGTTGAAGCACGAAGAAGTTCGACTACATCATCCGCGTTAAGAAATGATTCCTCTTATGGTCTAGGAGGGTACGTAGACACACTCTCCCCCTCGTTGCTATGCATCTCCATGGATAGATCATTGTGTGTGCGTAGAATTTTTTTTGTTTTCCATCCAACAATTCTCAACATTTTCTTGGACCAGAAGACACCCACAGAGCTTGGAGACCAAGTCAGAAGAGTCCTGAGGACTCCACAAGCCACCAGGACGCGCCCTAGGGGGGGTCCTGGCTTGTGGGTCCCTCAGGAGTTCACCGACCTCCCTCTGAGTTCTATAAATCCTCAAATATTCCATTATCAACTGAAGCATTCACCAAAATACTTTTCCGCCGCTGTAACCTTCTGTACCCATGAGATCCCATCTTGGGACCATTTCCGGGACCCTGCCGGGGGGATTCGATCATGGAGTGCATCTACATCAACTCTATTGCCCTTTCGATGAAGCGTGAGTAGTTTACCACAGACCTATGGGTCCATAGCTAGTAACTAGATGGCTTCGTCTCTCTCTCTTTGTTTCTCAATACCAAGTTCTCCTCGATGTTCTTGGAGATCTATCCGATGTAATCTTCTTTTGTGGTGTGTTTGTCGAGATCCAATGAATTGTAGATTTATGATCAGCTTATCTATGAATATTAGTTGAATCTTCTCTGAATTCTTATATGCATGATTTGATATCTTTGTATTTCTCTTCGAATTATCGGTTTCGTTTGGCCAACTAGATTGGTTTTTCTTGCAATGGGAGAGGTGCTTAGTTTTGGGTTCAATCTTGCATGATTTCACCCAATGACAAAGTAGGGGTAGCGAGACACATATTGTATTGTTGCCATCAAGGGTAAAAAGATGGGGTTTTCATCATATTTCTTGAGTTTATCCCTCTACATCATGTCATCTTACTTAAGGCGTTACTCCATTCTTTATGAACTTAATACTCTAGATGCATGCTGGATAGCGGTTGATGTGTGGAGTAATAGTAGTAGATGTAGGCAGGAGTCGGTCTACTTGACACGGACGTGATGCCTATATATATAATCATTTCTTTGGATATCATCATAACTTTGCGCTTTTCTATCAATTGCTCAACAGTAATTTGTTCACCCACCATATTATTTTCTTTCAAGAGAGAAGCCTCTAGTGAAACCTATGGCCCCCGGGTCTATTTTTCTTCATATATTTTCATATCTATATACCAAAAATACCTTGCTGCAATTTATTTACTTTTACATTTTAGTAATATTTTATATCTTTCTCTATCAGATCTCACATTTGCAAGTGACCATGAAGGGATTGACAACCCCTTTTTCGCGTTGGGTGCAAGTGTTTGATTGTTTGTGTAGATGCATATATTGGGGACTTGTGTGTTTCTCCTACTGGATTGATACCTTGGTTCTTAACTAAGGGAAATATTTATCTCTACTTTGCTGCATCACCCTTTTCTCTTCAAGGGAAAAACCAATGCAAGCTCAAGAAGTAGCAGACCCCGACTACATCGTTTTCATGGAGAAAATCATCTTTGAAGGTCGGGTGGGGCCTTCAACGCTGACGCTAAGGTCATGCTTTCGATCCTGACGTGACCCAAAGCCAGGATGGCCGCGCCCATTATGGTGACGACCTATTTAGTGGCCATGATGAATATGAGATGGACGACCATGGAAACTCATGGCATGAAGATGATGAATTTTATTGTGAAAATGAGGAAGAAGATATCAACATTGCGAAGGAGACATTGATGTTTATCAACGAGCTCACCCAAAAGGGCCAAGGCACAAACGAGGAGGCAAAGCATTCGCACGGGGTCATACACCCAAGAGGAGGACACTTTGATTTGCGGGAGTTGGATGGAGATAGGCCAAGATCCCACGAAAGGTGCCGAGCAAGAAGGATTCGTCTTTTGGACGAGAGTTTGCAAAACCTTTCATGAGCAGAGGAACATTGCCCCCTGCCAATTTGCGAGCACCCACGGTATCAACTCAATCCAAAAGAGACGGGGTTCATCCAACAAGAGTGCAACAAGTATTGTGCGGCGCTTGAGAGCATCCAATCCCTTCCCGTGAGTGGCCTAGGCGTTGGCGACTTGGTACGAACCTCTCCTATTTTCCATTACATGCCATCGTCATGTTTCATACATCTTGTGTCCTTCCATGTTACAATTGCGGCATCATCTTTGATTGTGTAGGCATTCCAATCTTTGAAAACCTTCAAGGCCCGGCACAAGAACACGCCCTTTACTCTCACGCACTGTTGGTCTCTCTTCAAAGATTGTCCAAAGTTCAAAGACCAATATGCCGCTCGTAAGAAGAAAGGAGGGAAGGCGACCGTGGCTGAGGAGGGATACTTGCTCAAGAGGCCGTGGGTCAAGACCAACTCCAAGGGCGATGAGAAGCGTGATGCGTTGTCCATGGCCTTGCAAGCAACTTTGGAAGGCATCATGAGTCAAAAGGAAGTGAGGGAGGAGAGGAGGAGCAAGGGGAAGGACGAGCAAATGAAGTTATACCTAGAGATCCAAACGAAGAAGCTTGACATGAAGGAGGTCGTGTAGAGGAGGAAGCTTGGCATTGAGGAGGCCGCTCAATTGAAGAAGCTTGTGATCGAGGCCACCAATGCCGACACCAGAGCAAAAGAGGTGGCGCTCGCGATCATGAGCGTCGACAAGACCAACATGTCACCGGAGAGGAAGGCTTGATTCGCGAACCGGTAGAAGAAAATGTTCGCTCAAGACGGCCTGAACTAGGTGAGTGGCCTCGGCTGTGGACTATGGTCGTGCATTTTGAAGGCTGGCTAGTGTGCCGGCCATTGGCTTTGTTGCCAGCGCCAAAAACTTGTTCATTTTGAAGGCTGGCTAGTGTGCCGGCCGCTGGCTTTGTTGCCGGCATAAAAAACTTGTTCATTTTGAAGGCTGGCTAGTATGCGGGCCGTTGGCTTTGTTGCCGGCCCCAAATACTTGTTCATTTTGAGGGTTGGCTAGTGTGTCGGCCGCTGGCTTTGTTGTTGGCATAAAAACTTGTTTATTTTGAAGACTAACTAGTGTGCCGACCGCTGACTTTGTTGCTGGCGTCAAAAACTTGTTCATTTTAAAGGCTGACTAGTGTGCCGGTCATGGGCTTTGTTGCCGGCGTAAAAAACTTGTTCATTTTAAAGATTGACTAATGTGTCGGCAGCTGATTTTGTTGCCGGCGTGAAGTGATGACTATTCTGTAGGCCACTAATTTTATTGTTGGCCGGTATGAACCTCGGCCGCCCATTGCCATTTTCAAACGAACGAAATCCGGATAAAATGAACGGGGTCATGGGTTGGATTTGCTTTGCCCTTACAATGGATTCGACGGCTGCAATTTCCCCTCTGGCTGTCCGTGCACAGTTAGTTGTCGTTCAGAATTCACCTGGCTGTGCACGAGACATGTGGTCTCGTAGTTCCGCGTTTGCCAGCTCTACGCAGGTCCAGGTACAACACGTGATTCTAGAAAAAGCTGGAGGCGGCCGGCACAGTGTCCGTGCAGCTCCAAATCGTCCACACGGCTGAGCAAGAAGCCAGCGAGGACCCATTTTCGCGGAGGCTGACAGCGACAACGTCGTCTTTTTGCACATTTCAACGATTTCAGTTCGTACTCCATGGCAAAAAGGACGAAATGGAGAGCCAATTATAGATAGATAGGGCGACCGAGTGTGCTTCTTCGCACCGGCCGGCTCGCCGACGCTGCCAAACAATATACCTACACTTTTCGGGTGCGTGCGTGATCCCACCGCCCTTTAGTGATTGAACGTAGTACGTGTTCGAGGACCAGCTGCCGACAGCAGTGCATGCCATGCTCACTCAAGTTTGACCTGTAGATTGTACATTTCGCATGTAAATCGAGATACTGGTGTAGCTACGTGCTACTAGAAGGCAGCAAAGTAGTAATTCTATACTGGGGCCAAGAGATAATTTTTTGTAGCTAAAGAGTAATTAAGCACTAGACGGACGATGGCTATCCGTGTTAGTCTTAGCAAGCATGAAAAAGGGAAAACTGAAAACGAATTGACAGTACCAGAGAATGGGATAAACTGGGAAACAGTGGGAGAATTGATTGGGGATATGGATTTGGCACGGCATCAATCAAAAAGTAGTTGTGCTTGGGTCTGCCATTCACATGATCCAGCCAGGCCCATTGATTGGCCAATGCACCTTTTCTCCGGATCCCCCACCCAGCTGCTCACTCATCGAGACACCTGTGCTGTCCCTGCGCTCACATTGTCACATGTGTACAATCGTCAACAAATCCAAAGCATCCTCCGACTCGCCGATTCCAAAACATATTCAGCGTTCGCCTCTGTTTCTTCCTAAGCTCAGAGATCCTCATACGGTTGCTTCTGTTGCCTTCTTCTCGGTAAGTAGTAAGCTGGGGATTCCTCCTTTCTTGACTGATGCTGAACTGAGGATCTTACAGGGATTCATCTGTCTCTTGTTCAGGGTAAATTGGAAGATGTCTACCAAGTTGATAGCGCTCTACATTACAGTTTGCTCTGTTCTGTTCATCATATCCAAGATGCTCATCTCCTTCCTGTGCTACAAGAAGTGGGCTCGCAAGAAGAGGATCATCGAGACCAGCCTCACAGGTAACATGAGTTCTTCCCTCCCAAATGAGTTCATGGATACCTTCTTCCTTTTTCTCTTTTGGGAAGAAATAAATCGATGGATCACTCTTAAGGTGGCAAGCTGGTGATCTTCCGGTCGGCGGCGATGCAGTCGCTGAGCCCCAAGGCGTTCATGAGGATGATCATGGGGCTGTCGAGCAAGGACATCATCGGCTCCGGGGGGTACGGGACGGTGTACATGCTTCGGCTGGACGAGAAGTCGGCGTTCGCCATCAAGAAGCTGAGCAGGGGGAGCGCGGAGATGGACCGCGGGTTCGAGCGGGAGCTGGACACCATGGGCGACATCAAGCACAGGAACATCGTCCCTCTGTGCGGCTACTACGCGGCGCCTCACTTCAACCTGCTCATCTACGAGCTCATGCCCAACGGCAGCCTGGACACCATCCTCCACGGCAAGGAGGAGAAGAAGCAGGCCCTCCTGGACTGGCCGGTGAGGTACAAGATCGCGCTGGGCGTGGCGCGGGGGCTGTCCTACCTCCACCACGACTGCATACCGCACGTCATCCACCGCGACATCAAGTCCAGCAACATACTCCTCGACCACAACATGGAGGCCAGGGTGTCGGACTTCGGCCTCGCCACGCTCATGAAGCCCAACGAGAGCCACGTCACCACCGTCGTCGCCGGCACCTTCGGCTACCTCGCCCCAGGTCCGCAGGCTGCCCGTCGAAATCTCAATTTGTATATTAACCTTGAGATACATCATCATGCATGTGTGTTTGCTGATCGGTGGTGTGCTTGTTGCTTCAGAGTACTTCGAGACAGGGAGGGCGACGACCAAAGGCGATGTGTACAGCTACGGCGTCGTCTTGCTTGAGCTCCTCACGGGGAAGAGGCCGACAGACGAATCGTTCCTTGAAAACGGCACACGGCTGGTGACCTGGGTAAGCATCCACCTCTCATGCCTCCTGTACTCACACCACTGACTCGGTTAAATTCCGAATGATCGGTTGTGCAAGATACGATGCCCTGAGTAGAATAATTTGGCTTGAATCTCTAGAATGGTCGTTATATGCAATGACCAATGGATATGTTGCTGAAATAACAAATAACCAACCAACCTAGCTAGCTATCAATACTTAGCAATCTGTACTCTGTAGTTGTACCCACCAGAAAACTGATGGGCTGTGGCCGTCACCATGTCACCACGAGGTCCCCAATGTACTCCCATCTTCCGTGTCAAGATCAACGAGGACGGAGTACATTACTAGCGCAGTACAGTAGTATACGTAACAGTAGTATGGTCTGATAATGGACATGTACCCTTTCTGTAGATGTGAAGTAAAGATGACGAATTAATTGGGCATGCATCCCCGGCCGTGTCAAGTGCCGACATCAGTTCATCTGTTACTGTTTTCAGGTCAAGGAAACCATGGAGGAGAAGAGAGAGGAGCACGCCGTCGACGGCGCTCTGGCGTCTTTTCCGGCGGAGGAAGTCAAGTTCGTGTTCACGGTGGCGGAGAAGTGCCTGGAGTCTGATCCCCGCGATAGGCCAACCATGGTGCAAGTCGCCAAGATGCTTGAGCAGGCGAAGCTGGCATAGTACAGGCTAATTAACGCGCAGTATGTGTAACTAGGTGCTTAATTGGTTGCAGACAATTTTTCCACCCAAGGTGTTGCTTTTGCGAAATTCATGCTGGGTTCTGCACAAAATTTAGAAGATTTTTGTCGGCAAACGCTACCAATGGTGTTGTATAAGAAGCAAAATTTATTGTTTGCGTTTGTAATTGAATTTGTACAAACAATTTTATACTTATGATCCAATACTGCTGGGTAGACATAGGTTCAGTGCATCCAAGTAAGAATCATGATTGTAGAAAAGATATGGGATACAACTCAATTGTATTCCTCGGAGTTGATCGCAATGTATACACGAGATGTCTTGCGTGGCAAGCCAACTAATCCTACCATATCTCAAAAAATTAACTATACAAGGCTAGAGACTATAGAAAGATTAATTGTATATAAATACATATATGTCACGTTCAACACCCACTGCAGTTAAAGCGTCGGCGTCGGCGATGCAAAGACTGGAACGGAACTCCTGGAATGCAGCGGTTGGAAGACCTTTGGTCATAATATCGGTAAACTGTTGGGTGGTCGGTACATGAAGAACACGGAGCTGACCCAACTGTACCTTCTCGCGGACGAAGTGAACATCAAGTTCAATGTGCTTAGTGCGCTTATTCTGCACCGGATTAGCCGCGAGGTACGTGGCCGAAACATTATCACAGAAAACCACCGTAGCTTCGGGATTGCGACCCGAAGTTCACCAAGTAGTTGACACAGGCAACAAGTCTCAGCGACAACATTGACGACGGCACGTTACTCGGCCTCAGCACTCGAGCGGGAGACGGTTGGCTGCCGCTTAGAGGACCATGAGTCAAGAGAGTCGCCGAAGAAGACACAGTATCCCTACGTGGAACGTCAAGTGTCAGGACAGCCAGCCCAGTCTGCATCACTGTAGGCAAAGAGCTCAGTGGAAGCGGGGGCACGAAGATGAAGGCCGCAGTCGGTGTGCCGCGAAGATACCGGAGAATGTACTTGACCAGAGACCAATGAACATCACGAGGCGAATGCATGTGCAAGCAAACTTGTTGCATGGCAAACTGAATGCCTAGTCTGGTGAGCGTGAGGTACTGAAGAGCACTAACAATACTGCGTAGAGAGCGGCGTCAGTGGCAGGCTGTCCAGCAGTGGCAGAAAGCTTCGGCTTGGCCTCAGCAGGTGTCGCAGCAGACTTGCAGTCGGTCATGCTAGCATGGTCCAATAGATCCAGAGCATACTGTCCCTGATGAAGAAAAAATCCGGAGGCATCACGTCAAACATTAATGCCGAGGAAGAAGTGCAACACGCCCAAGTCCATCAGCCGAAACTCAGAACCAAGGTGGCCAATGATGTCGCAAAGCAGATCCATGCGAGAAGCAGTGATGACGATATCATCAACATACAGAAGAAGCATGGTGACATGATCAGCTCAATGAAGCACAAATAACGACGTGTTGGAGGTGGTGCTGCGAAACCCGAGAGCAGTGAGGGATGCTGCAATGCGTTGACACCACGCACGAGGCGCCTGTTTCAGACCATAGAGAGACCGTGATAGCAGGCAGACATCATCAGGCCGGGTGGGATCAACAAAACCAGCTGGCTGGTGACAGAGAACACTCTCCTGAAGATGACCATAGAGGAAGGCGTTGTTGACCTCGAGCTGATGAACAGGCTAGTGACAAGACACGGCGAGCTAAAGAACAACACGGATCGTGGCGGGTTTAATGACTGGGAAGAAAGTCTCCGAGAAGTCAACACCAGCACGCTGTGCAAAGCCGCGAACAACCCAACGAGCCTTGTACCTGTCCAGAGAGCCATCTAAAAGAAGCTTATGCCGAAATACCCATTTGCTGGTGATGATGTTGACGCCGGGAGGGCGAGGAACCAATGTCCAGGTCCAGTTGGTGACAAGGGCATCCTACTCATCACGCATGGCCGCGAGCCAGTGCGGGTCACTCAATGCAGATCGCACCGAGCGCGGGGGTTCGGCTGATGGATCCCGTCTTTAGCACGTGTCACCATGGAGTGATGAGGCGGCGAAGGCGGGGGTCGAGGACTACGTCGAGGCGGAGCAGCAACCTCGGTTGCGGAGGACGACGATGAAGGGCCCGCAGAAGAAACCGCAGGCGACGAGGCGACGGTTCAGGCCACAGGCGAGGCCGCAGATGGCGGTGACAAGGCCGCGGGCGAACCCGCGGGTGGCGAAGACGGGTCCGCGGGTGAGACCGAGGAGGACGACGACGAGCCGGCGGGCAAGGCCGCAGCCAGCATGGGCGCAGGTGAGAGCGCCAGAGATGCTGCAGAGGGCGACGTTGCGGCGGAGAGGACAACCGAGGACCCGGCCGAGGCACCTCTTGTAGACGGTGATGAAGGTGTCGTCAGGACGACAGGGGTTGGCGCCGAAACCCGCGAAGGCGAGGCCGGGTCCTCCTGAGCCGACGGGAACGAGACCGGCTCCACCAAAGCCGGCGAAGAAGGTCCTACCGAGGGAACCGAAGGGGCCACCGGAGAAGCATGCAGTCAAAACGCAGGGAGCGCAAGGGCTCCACAAGGCCGACGAGTGAGGGCATCCGAAGACGGGACTGCTGTCAGTGTAACCTGCTGAAAAGGGAAGACAACTTCATCAAAGTAAATGTGCCATGAGATGAACACACGACGAGAGACGGGGTCATAGTAGCAAAATCCTTTGGTGTGGGGTTGGTAGCCAAGAAACACACAAGCGAGAGACCGAGGCGCAAGTTTATGCGGAGCGGTGGCGGTGATGTTAGGGTAACACAAGCAACCGAAGACGTGAAGATCGTCATAGGATGGAGGAGACCCAAACAGGAGATGATGAGGTGTGTAGCTCCATCGTGGTTTGCAAGGCCGGATGTTAAGGAGAAGGTGGCGGTAGCGAGAGCATCTGGCCAAAACCATGGGGGCATGTGTGCATGGAAGAGCAGTGCACAAACACTCTCATTGAGGGTGTGAAGAACATGTTCGGCACGACCGTTTTGTTGGGATGTATATGGACATGTAACACGGAAGATGGTGCCATGGGTGCATAGAAGGTGTCGAATGGCGAGGTTATCAAATTCTTTTCCGTTATTAGTTTGAAGGTGAGCAATGGTGCGATGAAAATGGGTGTTGACTTAAGAAAAAAAGGAGTGAAGGGTGGAGGCGACGTCGGATTTACGACATAACGGAGAAGTCCAAGTGAAGTGAGAAAAATCATCTAAAATCAGAAGGTAATATGATAAGTCCAAATTGCTAGGCACTGGAGATGTCCAAACATCATAATGAATAACATCAAAAGAAAAAGTCTTAATTGATGAAGATGAAGAAAACTGCTAGTGAATGTGTTTTCCTATGCGGCAAGCATGACAAGTATGAGTCGTTGATTTATTACATTAAAAGAGAAAAGTGCTCAAAATTTTATGAAGAGCATCGGCGCCGGGATGACCAAGTCGAGCGTGCCAAAGCGAGACATCGACATGGAGAGCAACCGGACCGCCGCTCGTAGTAGGGATGCATGGTAGAGATCATCGGGGGAATCACATCGGTGCAGAACCCTTCGGGAGCGAGCATCCTTGACAGAGAAACCAAGAGCGTCAAAGTCAACAGTGACATGTGTTTGCACACGAACACGTCACCGTGTACCTCCAACACCGAAGATGATGCACCGCAGCTCACGTCGAAGGAGACCCGTCCGGAAACGCGGTACGCAAGCAATCCGACGGGTGCTTTTGAGGACCCGAAACCCCACACGCCCGGGAAGGACCCCATCAGGGCGCGCGACGGTTATGGGCTGCCCTAGGTCGACCTGATCGCCCCTAGGACCTCGAGGTTCGCCGCCCTGCAATGAAGAAGAATGAACGAAAAATGAAGAAGAAGAAGAAGAAGAAGAAGGGAGAAGAAAAAGTAAAGGTAAAAGATGTAGATAGATTTGTTCGATTGTGTGTTGTTCAATCGATCGTCACCTCTTGTCTATATATGAGGCGGATGGACTTCCCGTACAAGAAAAGGACTTTCCTAGCCATCCAAATCATCAAAACCTAATAAAATACAGACTATTCATGACCTCCGGCCCGGATGTCCGGCTCAAAGCCCGGATGATCCGGCCTAGCCCAGTTTTGTGACAGCAGCTCACTAATCGGGGAGTAACTTTTGCATACAAACTCGGATTAAGATGATTTTTATATCAAATCAACCGCCTCGACGAGATGCACAACCCTTCCGTTGAACGCTTTTTGATCTGAGGCCATCTTGAGGGTGTTTCGGGCCGTTTTCTAAAGTCTGTAGCAGAAAAAGTTGTCTAGACGTCCGGATGATTGCCCGGATTGTCCGGCCTTTATCCGGATCATCCGGGACATGAACCAGATCATCCAGCTTTAAATTTTCTTTTCTGTTATTTTTATCAAATTTTCGGCCCCCGGCCGGATGATCTGGACCCCGGTCCGGATGATCCGGCCATGCAGTGCTGCAGCATACAGTTTTGGCCGTAACTTTTGTATACGACCTCGGATTAAGACGATGTTTATATCAAAATCGTCCATTTCGATGAGATGAAGAACTTTTCTGTTGAAGACTTTTTCATCCGAGGCCATCTTAATTAGGTTACATGCCATTTTCTAATCTGATGTCAACACGGGTATCTTTGAAATTGTCATATCTTTTGCACTTGAGCTCCGTTTTGGTCCATCTTCATATTTATTTCGATCATCTTGAGGGTCATCAAATGATGACATGAACTCATAATTTTAACCTTATCCCATTATAGGCTCAAGTCACTCTTTGCGATCATGCCATTTTTGAGCGTCAACACATGCCCCCTGTTTTTCGGCAAAGCTAGCGTGCCGAAAAATAACTTGTACCTTGTTGGTTCTAAGGACGATGCCAACACTCCATCGGCCATTTATATGCTTATGGTGATAATTATATATCGGCCATATGGATCAGCAACAAAATGCAGCTAATCAAATGAATGATGATGTAAGAAGTTATACTGAGTCCATGGATCAAAATAAGTCCATGAAGGGTAACCAGTCATACCTGGGGATGAATTCCATGTCATCGGCATAAATGGCATAGTTGGAGAATGTGGATAATGTGTGCACTAAGGACGTTGAAACCTTTGGCTTAGTTGTTCATAATTTTCACTTTTTCCTTCTTTACCTTTGTCGCACTTCTTGCGATGGAAGCTTGCACACCATTCTTCTTTAGAGTACTTCCTTTGGGAACCCATGCCATGTTCATTTCTTTAAGTTCTTGTGCACTAAGTTTTTATAATTTCTTCTTTTGCCAATAAGATAAGCCGAGTAGGCACCCCGACTGCGATTTTGTTTGAAGCAATGACAATTCTTGTTTTATCTTGTGCACTCTCAACTTCTTTTCTTGAGATTTGGCACTCTGATTCTCAATAATTGATTTCTCCATCTCATTGCCTTTTGTAGCCAATGTCAACACTCTAATTGGCTCTTTATCCTTTAAGACCAAGTCTGAATTGGCACTCTTGTGACCATCTTTTTTAACTCGATATACTTGCCTGACCACCTCTTTCCCCTTCCTTGAACTCCGGACCAATTGGTGAGATGCTCTAAAATAAGATGGAGAATGTGCCCTTGTATCGTACCTGTCCCATGATGGATATGAATTTACATGAGCATAGGGAGGTATCCACGACATTGGCATTGGCGGCTCAAAATAAGGATATGAGCAAGTTGCATTCAAATTCTCTTCTTGCCAATATCGATCCTTAGATTTGCTCCTAGGGGGTGATCTTGATGCTTTTGCATTAGTTGGTCGATAAACACTTTTCTCTTCACTCATCTTTTGGTATTTTCCCAATAGCTGCGCAAAAGTGACTTTCATCTTTTTACCTTTGCGCTTACCTCGGCCTTTGTTTTGTTTGGTTGTGCTTGCATCGATCTTTGAATTTTCTTGTTGCCCCCGAATACTTGGTGTCTTCTGTTCAACCTTGATGGAATTCCTACCTTCAAGAATATCTTCAGTGTGCTCTTGAACAACTTCTTTACTTGAAAACTTGATCCCATCATCCACTGTGTTTTCCTTCTCATCATTTAATGAATCAGCTTGAAGAAGCCGATACAAAAACTTTTTGCCATCAGGACCAATCGAGATAGACTGGTCATCCTTTGGTGTCTCAACCAATCTCAATCGTCCTTTATCAATGGCCGATTTGACTACTTGACGAAACATATTGCAATCCTCAAAATTATGTTTGAACGACTGATGCAGCCTACAATACATTCGCCCTTGAATTGATGGCTCAACATGGTGATCAAGAATTTTTATGTAATTATTTTTCAGCAACAAATCAAATATTTGATCACACATGCTTGAATTGAAGGTAAACTCTTTATTCTCTAGCCAATCTTGCTGTGAGAATGGCTTTGAAGTTAAGCAAACGAATGGTTTAGATTTTGCATTACCCCATTCGGCTATGCATTGTGTTTTGCACTCTATCTCCGATGTCTTTGAAAAGGAAATTATACCATCATCGGTTTTCTCAACACAGTATAACCTTGGCTTTAAATTTATGAAATGAAAGTAGTTAGAACATACATGTCTCAATTGAGGCCATGCGTAAGCCAAGTATGAAGCAAGCAAAGCTACCCAATTTGATATGAATTTTAAATAAAGCAACGGGAAAAACTTTGGCTGCAATAATAAATCACTATCGGCCTTTGTAAATGGCACAATAGGTTGACCGATATGTTCTATAACAATTTTATTGCTAACAAGTAAATTACCCTTCTTCATTGGTCTTTCAAAATTACTTATGAGAATTTTTCTTATATAAGCATCAACAATAAAGTTGTGACCAAATCGGAAGATAGATAAATCACTTGCTAGACATACCTTTTCAAACACGTTGGGAAAGCATGATGGTTGCGTTAGTTGAACAATATGTTGTTCCTCTTTCGAATAGCTCCCCAACACCTTGTTGTCCTCTTTTTCTAGAACAGATTCGGCATACATAATATTTCATTCGGTCTTTTCAATAACCGAAATAACTTTGTTATCCCAATCACCACTCTTTTTGATAATTCTATCCACACTCAATGCTTTCTCTTTTTGACATAATCTAGGTTGTATTACAGCAGAAATAATAGGTTTCCCTTCTTTCATTAATTCATCTAGAACAACATTGCACTCATCCCAAAAAGATGTAAGATTTTTCTTAATGACCCAATCTGGATAGAATTGCCCCCCGACACTTTTAGACTCTTTCGGTAACGAGATGTCGCTGAAATTCTGTAATTGTGCAGGGGAAACATTGTATGCCATGGTATTAGGTGAAGGCACATGCGATCCTATAGAATTTTCAGTTATTCGGCTATTAGCGTGAAGGCGCAAAGCCAAATTATGAATACCTATAGATGCATATGGTGCCAAAACATTAGAAGCATGAGGTGTAGCATATGATGATTGAGGGTAATTGGCCGGATAACTAGTAGTAGCATGGCCAATTCCTCTATACACTGGCATGTTTGGATTAACATATTGCAAGCTAGTTATGAATAAAAAGGTGAAACACTTTGCTGCATACTATCAGAAGTTCCCGTGTGAGGTGTTTCAACTTGATTAACCGAAATCATCATGTTGTTCATCGGCATATGAATTTCTAGGGTTGACGATTGATACGTCTCCAACGTATCTATAATTTTTGATTGCTCCATGCTATATTACCTACTGTTTTGGACTATATTGGGCTTTATTTTCCACTTTTATATTATTTTTGGGACTAACCTATTAACCGGAGGCCCAGCCCAGAATTGTTGTTTTTTTGCCTATTTCAGTGTTTCGGAGAAACATAATATGAAACGGAGTCCAAACAGAATGAAACCTTCGGGAACGCGATTTTCTCATCAGATAAGACCCAGGAGACTTGGACCCTCCGTCAAGAAATCCATGAGGCGGTCACGAGGGTGGAGGGCGCCCCCCTAGAGCGCGCCCCCTGCCTCGTGGGCCCCTTGAAGCTCCACCGACGTACTCCTTTCTCCTATATATACCTACGTACCCCCAAATGATCAGATACGGAGCCAAAAACCTAATTCCACCGCCGCAACTTTCTGTATCCACGAGATCCCATCTTGGGGCCTGTTCTGGAGCTCCGCCGGAGGGGGCATCGATCACGGAGGGCTTCTACATCATCATCCAAGCCCCTCGAAGAAGTGTGAGTAGTTTACTTCAGACCTACAGGTCCATAGTTAGTAGCTAGATGGCTTCTTCTCTCTTTTTGGATCTCAATACAGTGTTCTCCCCCTCTCTCGTGGAGATCTATTCGATGTAATCTTCTTTTTGCGGTGTGTTTGTTGAGACCGATGAATTGTGGGTTTATGATCCAGTCTATCTATGAATAATATTTGAATCTTCTCTGAATTCTTTTATGTATGATTGGTTATCTTTGCAAGTCTCTTCGAATTATCAGTTTGGTTTGGCCTACTAGATTGGTTTTTCTTGCCATGGGAGAAGTGCTTAGCTTTGGGTTCAATCTTGCGGTGTCCTTTCCCAGTGATAGAAGGGAACAAGGCACGTATTGTATTGTTGCCATCGAGGATAACAAGATGTGGTTTTTATCATATTGCATGAAACTATCCATCTACATCATGTCATCTTGCTTAAGGCGTTACTCTATTTTTAACTTAATACTCTAGATGCATGCTGGATAGCGGTCGATGAGTGGAGTAATAGTAGTAGATGCAGGCAGGAGTCGGTTTACTTGTCTCGGACGTGATGCCTATATACATGATCATACCTAGATATTCTCATAACTATGCTCAATTCTGTCAATTGGTCAACAGTAATTTGGTCACCCACTATAGAATACTTATGCTCTTGAGAGAAGCCACTAGTGAAACCTATGGCCCCCGGGTCTCTTTCTCATCATATCAATCTCCATCACTTTATTATTGCTTTTCTTTTTTTACTTTTCCTTTTACTTTTCACTCTGCATCTCTATACCAAAAATACCAAAAATATTATTTATCATCTCTATCAGATCTCACTTTCGTAAGTGACCGTGAAGGGATTGACAACCCCTAAGCGCATTGGTTGCATTGAGCTATTGTTTTTGTGTAGGTACGAGGGACTCACGCGTAGCCTCCTACTGGATTGATACCTTGGTTCTCAAAAACTGAGGGAAATACTTATGCTACTTTACTGCATCATCCTCTCCTCTTCGGGGAAATCCAACGCAGTGCTCAAGAGGTAGCAAGAAGAATTTTTGGCGCCGTTGCCGGGGAGTCTGCGCAAAAGTCAACATACCAAGTATTCATCACAATCCCTATCTCCCGCATTACATTATTTGCCATTTGCCTGTCGTTTTCCTCTTCCCCACTTCACCCTTGCCGTTTTATTCGCCCTCTCTCTCTCTCTATCCTCCCTCTCTATTTGCCTCTTTTGCCCATTTGCTTTTTGTTTGCTCGTGTGTTGGATTTCTTGTTTGTCGCAATGGCTCAAGATAATACCAAATTGTGTGACTTCACCAATACCAACAATAATGATTTCCTTAGCACTCCGGTTGCTCCTCTTACCGATGTTGAATCTTGTGAAATTAATGTTGCTTTGCTGAATCTTGTCATGAAAGATCCGTTCTCCGACCTTCCTAGTGAAGATGCCGCTACCCATCTTAATAGCTTCGTTGATTTGTGTGACATGCAAAAGAATAAAGATGTCGATAATGATATTGTTAAATTGAAGCTATTTCCTTTTTCGCTTAGAGATCGTGCTAAAGCTTGGTTTTCATCTTTGCCTAAAAATAGTATTGATTCATGGAACAAGTGCAAAGATGCTTTTATCTCTAAGTATTTTCCTCCCGCTAAGATCATCTCTCTTAGAAACGATATTATGAATTTTAAGCAACTTGATCATGAACATGTTGCACAATCTTGGGAGAGAATGAAATTAATGATACGTAATTGCCCTACTCATGGTTTGAATTTGTGGATGATTATACAAATTTTTTATGCCGGATTGAATTTTTCTTCTAGAAATCTTTTAGATTCGACCGCAGGAGGCACTTCTATGGAAATCACTTTAGGAGATGCTACCAAACTCCTAGATAATATTATGGTTAATTATTCTCAATGGCACACTGAAAGATCCACTAATAAAAAAGTGCATGTGATAGAAGAAATTAATGTTTTGAGTGGAAAGATGGATGAACTTATGAAATTATTTGCTACTAAGAGTGTTTCATCTGATCCTAATGATATGCCTTTGTCTACTTTGATTGAGAATAATAATGAATCTATGGATGTGAATTTTGTTGGTAGGAATTTTGGTAACAACGCGTATAGTGGAAATTTCAACTCTAGGCCTTATCCTAGTAATCCCTCTAATAATTATGGTAATTCCTACAATAATTCTTATGGAAATTGTAATAAGATGCCCTCTGATTTTGAACCTAATATTAAATAATTTATTTCTTCGCAAAATAATTTTAATGCTATGATTGAAGAAAATGTGCTTAAGATTGATGATTTGGCTAGGAACGTTGACAGAATTTCTCTTGATGTTGATTCTTTAAAGCTTAGCTCTATTCCTCCTAAGAATGATATCAATGAGTCTATCAAAGCCATGAGAATTTCCATTGATGAGTATAGGGAAAGAACCGCTAGGACACGTGCTATGAAAGATGCCTTTATTCAAGCGTATTCTTCCAATTCCTATGAAAATAAAGATGAAGATCTAAAAGTTATTGACATGTCCCCTATTAAATATTTGTTTTGCAATATTAATCTTGATAATGATGGGACTGAATATGATCCACCTTTCCCTAGAAGGCGTTCTAAAAATTCGGAGTATTTAGATCTTGATGGTGAAATTGATAAAAGTGGGATTAAAAGAAATAAAACCCTAGATGATGCTAAATCCACTATATTGGATTTCAAGTAATTTAATTATGAAAATTGCTCTATAATTGATTGTATTTCCTTGTTGCAATCCGTGCTAAATTCCCCGCATGCTTATAGTCAAAATAAAGCCTTTACCGAACATATCGTTGATGCCTTGATGCAATCTTATGAAGAAAAACTTGAGTTGAGAGTTTCTATCCCTAGAAAACTTTATGATGAGTGGGAACCTATTATTAAAATTAAAATTAAAAATTATGAGTTTTATGCTTTGTGTGATTTGGGTGCTAGTGTCTCTACTATTCCCAAAACTTTGTGTGATTTGCTAGATTTCCGTGATTTTGATAATTGCTCTCTAAACTTGCATCTTGCAGATTCCACTATTAAGAAACCTATGGGAAGAATTCATGATGTTCTTATTGTTGCAAATAGGAATTATGTGCCCATAGATTTTATCGTTCTTGATATAGATTGCAATCCTTCTTGCCCTATTATGTTCGGTAGACCTTTCCTTAGAACGGTTGGTGCAATTATTGATATGAAGGAAGGGAATATTAGATTTAAATTTCCATTGAAAAAGGGCATGGAACACTTCCCTAGAAATAAAATAAAATTACCATATGAATCTATCATGAGAGCCAGTTATGGATTGCCTACCAAAGATGGCAATACCTAGATCTATTCTTGCTTGTTATGCCTAGCTAGGGGCGTTAAACGATAGCGCTTGTTGGGAGGCAACCCAATTTTATTTTTATTCCTTGCTTTTTGCTCCTGTTTAGTAATAAATGAATTATTTAGCCTCTGTTTTGGTTGTGTTTTTTGTGTTTAATTAGTGTTTGTGCCAAGTAGAGCCGTTGGGAAGACTTGGGGAAAGTCTTGTTGAACTTGCTGTAAAAAACAGAAACTTTAGTGCTCATGAGAACTGCTTTCATATTTATTTGGAGAGTGATATTTAGTTAATTCTTTTTGAATATGATTAATAGATAAATTCCTCACGTCCAGAAATTTATTTTAGAATTTTTGGGGTTCCAGATCTTGCGCTAGCTACAGATTACTACAGACTATTCTATTTTTGACAGATTCTGTTTTTCGTGTGTTGTTTGCTTATTTTGATGAATCTATGGCTAGTAAAATAGTTTATAAACCATAGAGAAGTTGTAATCAGTAGGTTTAACACCAATATAAATAAAGAATGAGTTCATTACAGTACCTTGAAGTGGTCTTTTGTTTTCTTTCGCTAACGGAGCTCACGAGATTTTCTACTTTAAGTTTTGTGTTGTGAAGTTTTCACGTTTTGGGTAAAGATTTGATGGATTATGGAACAAGGAGTGGCAAGAGCATAAGCTTGGGGATGCCCATGGCACCCCCAAGATAATCTAAGGACACCTAAAAGCCAAAGCTTGGGGGTGCCCCGGAAGGCATCCCCTCTTTCGTCTACTTCTATCGGTAACTTTATTTGGAGCTGTATTTTTATTCACCACATGATATGTTTTTTGCTTGGAGCGTCTTTTATGATTTGAGTATTTGCTTGTTAGTCTACCACAATCATCCTTGCTGTAAACACCTTTTGAGAGAGCCTGTCACATACCTAGTTCTGGTATGACCTAGGCTAGCCTTCTTGTGATCATCATGTTTAAATTTCATTTAAATTTGAAATGGGGATTTGTGAAAGCCTCGGAAATCATTTCTAGAAACAACTCAAATAAAAATTGCTCCAAAAAGGTCCAAGAAAATGTTCATGTTGCTCCCTGAAAATATTGGTCAGAGGTAAAATTCAAACCAATATTTTATTGAGCTCATAAATATTTATTTTGGCCATTTAGAATTAATGCAATACTTATTTGCATTGGATATATATATATGTTATATATTTTATATATGTCCAAAAATTATGCTAGTTGATGAGGAGCTCTGGAATAATACCACTAGCTCCTACAAAAATTGGCATAAGTAGATAAATTAGTTTGCTATTGTTTTTAAATCAAACAAATGTCAGAAAAATAGAAAAGGAAACAGAAGGGAAGAAACCCACCTGCACTTACCTCCCTGTGCAGCCTGGCCTGGCCCAGTGGCCCAACAGGCTGGCCCAGCCGACTGGCCAGTTCCAGTCGTCCCCTTCCTCACGCCAGGAGGACATGGGCACGCGCTCGCCGCGCGCGGCCACACGCCCGGCCACCTCCTGCATGTCTGTTCCCCCCTCGCCGCTCTGGATGCCCCGCGTGATGCCACCCGCCGCCCCAGACCTCTCTCACTCTCTCACGCTCTCCCTCCTCCCCTGAATCTCTCCCTCTCCTCGGACCGAATGCGCCCGTCGCCTCCGCTCGCCGTTGCCGCGCCCACCGCCACGGCCTCACCCCTCCGTCGAGTCCACAAGCTCCGCCACGTCTCTGTCTACCTCTCCGTCGATCCACGCGCTTCGGGAGGCCCTGGAGCGCCGCCATCGCCATCGTCTTCGTCTCCGGCCACCCGAGATCGTCGTCGCCATTACGCTCGCGTTCGACCTCCCCGAGCTCGCTGACGACGTCTACGGTCTCCCCGTGAGCTCTACTTCGTTTTCTCCTCCTCCCCGTGGTCGTTTGCCCCGCCTAGCTAGCTCAGCTGTCGCGCCTGAGACCTCATCGCCGCCGGCCATGGCACCACCGTGGCCAGAGCCCGAGCCAGCCGCTCCCGTGCGCGTCACCGTGCTCCTAGTGACGCCAGGAGGCCGTAGAGGCCCTCCGCACCCCTGTTGTGCCCCGTAGCTCGCTCCCGTTCGAAGCCGTGCCCCGGCCGCCGCCCCGAGCTCCGCTCCGGCGAGCTCCGGCCACCCCTTCTCCTCCTACCTGCTCCGCTGGATGCGGGAGAGCACAGGATTCGTCATGGTGCCCTTAGCCGCCGTCCCCGTGGCCTGCAACGCGGACGCCGCCGCGTCCTGAGGTCGCCGACGATGACCTCGCCAGCCTGACGTGCGGGCCCGACCTGCCAGGTGATTAGCTTAAGGCTAATCACCATTTTGCTAACCACCCCTGACACTGACAGTGGGCCTGGCGCCCACTAATCCTAATTAGACCAAATAAACCCCCCTGTTAACTAACTGAGTCACTGACGTGTGGACCCCACACGTCAGGTTTGACTTGGTCTGCGCCATTGACCTGCTGACGCAAGCATGACGCTATGCTGACGCAGTTATTCATTTTCTGGTTTTAAAATAAATCAGGAAAATCTAGAAAATGATATAAACTTCAAAAATTCATAGAAATTCAACCGTAGCTCAGATTGAAATAATTTATATATGAAAAATTATCAGAAAAATGCAGTCTATCCATCTGTACCATTTCCATGCATGAAAAACCAACTTATACCTGTTGTATAAGTGATAACACATAAATGGCATTTATAAGAGCTTATTTTGGAGATGCGTTTGAATCTTTGGTTCAAATGGACTTCAACCAAATGAATGCTAGTTGCATTAAATCAAACAACATCACATCTACATGCCATGTTCATGCATCATATTGTTGCATATGATTGAGTATTGATTGTCGACACCGTTCCTTCTCGATAGGTCCTACTCCGGAGAGTGCTCCAGAGTACCTGTCTGAGGAGCAGTGCCCCCCTATTGATATACCAGGCAAGAAAACCCCCCTTGTTCATTCCGATACAATCCCACTCTCTCGCTCCTGCTCTCTTTTATTGCATTAGGACAACAGTGATTCAACTGCTATTTTATGATGCGGTAGTTGAACCCATTCCTCTGCATGACCTGTCATTGCCACAGTAAATAGTTCAAACCCACTAGCATGTGTAGGAGTTGATTGAGCCATGTTGTGTTCCTACCATGCATTGCCTGCTATTGCTTAGAGTATGTCTGGTCTGATTCATTGGGAATGAATTGGAGTGCAGTGCTATGTTCTGATGTTGGGAGTTAAGTGTGTGAACACAATTTGGTAAAGGTAGCAGTGAGAGGCCATGTAGGAGTACATGGTAGGTTGTCTCATTGGAACCGTCCCTAAGAACTGAGTTTTGTGTAAGTTGTTCAATGACTAGCTACTACCACACATTGGGCTCCGGGCGCTCCAAGCTCTCTCGACTTATTAACCGATTTGGTCTCTGTCCAGGAGTTGCAATTAGTTTCTGGTGTTTGTAGGTAGTGTTAGTAGTCTACCAAGTGGCACCCAGCCAGGTGGGCTTGGGACAGACTAGGCACAATGGCACGGTGTACCAGGTGGCACCGGATGGTGGGCTTGGGAACCTTGCTCACATCGTTTGGGGCCGTGAGCGAAACCTCGGCCGGATCTCCTTGCGGATGGAACCCGAATAGGCGATAAACCTAGACTAGAGTCTTGCGTGGTTAGTCAGGTCGTGGCCGGCACCCTCGCCAGGCTTCCGCTTGAAGGTTGCCGAGGTACATGACATGTACATGGCGATAAGTGGCGAGAGCGTGTGTGAAGAAGTACACCCCTGCAGGGTTATCATGATCTATTCGAATAGCCGGGTCCGCGGTTATGGACTTCTTGGATTCTTACGTGGTACATAGAGAACTTGAAGTGGATATTCTAAAATGCTCAAGACAAGTGTGAGTGCTATGGATGGCCTTCTCGTAGGGAGACGGGAATGAATCCATAGTAGTGTATTGATGTGGTGTTTAGTGGACTCGTGTGCGCTCTATTACCTCAAAGAAGTTACTCATAGTCGTATAACATGATAGCCACTGATTCAAAGCTGGCTTGCTGCAACTAAACCCCACATTGCCTTCTTGATACTAATGCATGTATGATATGATCTGATGTAAGTCTTGCTGAGTACCTTTGTACTCACGTTTGCTTTATTTATGTTTTGCAGATGAGACAACTGTCTCACTAGTAGTTCCGCTTGGACTTCGACGAGTAGCTTGTTACCTCAGCTACTATCTTGTACCCTTGGGAGGGTCTTGTAGATAGTCAGGCTTCTCAGCCTTTTTCTTTTTAGATGTCTGTACTCAGACATGTAATGCTTCCGTTGCTTGTATCCTTTGAATGATGGGTCATGAGACCCCTGTTTGAATTAAATGCTATGTGGCTCTTTGCGCCTTTATCTATATGGGTTTGCGTTATGTTGTGATGCCATGTTGTACAGCACAAACTTGCATGTTATGCATACGTGTAACGTGTATTGCTATGTGTGGGATCCGACAACCTAGTAGTCTATCCTTGGTAGCCTCTCTTATGGGGAAATGTAGTCTAGTGCTTCCACCGAGCCATGGTAGTCCACTACAGCCTGGTTTACCGGAGTCCTGCTAGCCCAGCACTACTGCTCTGGAACACTTAGACTGGCCTGCGTGTGATTCACTTCGTTCCTGTGTCTGTCCCTTCGGGGAAATGTCATGTGGTGACTTCCGGAGTCCTGCTAGCCTGCTACAGCCCGGATTCCCGGAGTCCTGTTAGCCCAGTTGCTACAGCCCGAATTCACACGCTGATGACCGACATGCTCGATGTTGTTTCATGTATGCATGTTCTCGTAAGTTAGTGCCACTTTGGGTTCATGACTAGTCATGTCGGCCCGGGTTCTCTGTCATATGGATGCTAGCGACACTATCATATACGTGAGCCAAAAGGCGCAAACGGTCCCGGGCCAGGTAAGGCGACACCCGTGGGAATACCGTGCGTGAGGCCGCAAAGTGATATGACGTGTTACATGCTAGATCGGTGTGACTTAGAATCGGGGTCCTGACAGAGCCATACATAATTTGGAATTTGATAGAATACTCTATGTGCTTCACTTATATCTTTTGAGCTATATAGTTTTACTCTAGTGCTTCACTTATATCTTTTGAGTTTTATAGTTTTGCTCTAGTGCTTCACTTATATCTTTTAGAGCACAATGGTGGAATTGTTTTATAGAAACTATTGATCTCTCATGCTTCACTTAGATTATTTTGAGAGTCTTAATAGCATGGTAATTTTCTTAATAATAATATGCTTGGTATTCAAGATTTGTAAAACTTTCTTTTGAGTGTGTTGAATACTAAGAAAAAAATTGATGCTTGATAATTGTTTTGAGATATGAGGATGGTGATATTAGAGTCATGCTAGTTGAGTAGTTGTGAATTTGAGAAATGCTTGTGTTAAAGTTTGTGATTCCCGTAGCATGCACGTATGATGAACCGTTATGTGATGAAGTCAGAGCATGATTTATTTATTGATTGTCTTCCTTATGAGTGGCGGTCGAGGAAAAGCGATGGTCTTTTCCTACCAATTTATCCCCCTAGGAGCATGCGCGTAATACTTTGCTTTGATAACTTCTAGATTTTTGCAATAAGTATATGAGTTCTTTTTGACTAATGTTGAGTCCATGGATTATTCGCACTTTCCTTCCTTCCACCATTGCTAACCTCTCTAATACCGCACACTTTTCGCCGGTATCATACACCCACCAAATACCTTCCTCAAAACAGCCACCATACCTACCTATCATGGCATTACCATAGCCATTCCGAGATATATTGCCATGCAACTTTCCACCGTTCCGTTCATTATGACACGCTTCATCATTGTCATATTGCTAGCATGATCATGTAGTTGACATCGTATTTGTGGCAAAGCCACCGTTCATAATTCTTTCATACATGTCACTCTTGATTCATTGCATATCCTGGTACACCGCCGGAGGCATTCATGTAGAGTCATATTTTGTTCTAAGTATTGAGTTGTAATTGTTGAGTTGTAAGAAAAATAAAAAGTGTGATGATCATCATTTTTAGAGCATTGTCCCAAGTGAGGAAAGGATGATGGAGACTATGATTCCCCCACAAGTCGGGATGAGACTCCGGACGAAAAATAAAAAAATAGGCCATAAAAAAAGAAAAGGCCCAAACAAAAAATGAGAGAAAAAGAGAGAAGGGACAATGTTACTATCCTTTTACCAAACTTGTGCTTCAAAGTAGCACCATGATCTTCATGATAGAGAGTCTCTCATTCTGTCACTTTCATATACTAGTGGAAATTTTTCATTATAGAAGTTGGCTTGTATATTCCAATGATGGGCTTCCTCAAAATGCCCTAGGTCTTCGTGAGCAAGCGAGTTGGATGCACACCCACTTAGTTTCTTTTGTTGAGCTTTCATATACTTATAGCTCTAGTGCATCGGTTGCATGGCAATCCCTACTCACTCACATTGATATCTATTGATGGGCATCTCCATAGCTCGTTGATACGCCTAGTTGATGTGAGACTATCTTCCCCTCTTTTTGTCTTCTCCACAACCACCATTCTATTCCACATATAGTGCTATATCCATGGCTCACGCTCATGTATTGCGTGAAGATCGAAAAAGTTTTGAAAATGTCAAAAGTATGAAACAATTGCTTGGCTTGTCATCGTGGTTGTGCACGATTTAAATACTTTGTGTGGTGAAGATAGAGCATAGCCAGACTATATGATTTTGTAGGGATAGCTTTCTTTGGCCATGTTATTTTGAGAAGACATAATTGCTTTGTTAGCATGCTTGAAGTATTATTATTTTTATGTCAACATGAACTTTTGTCTTGAATCTTTTGAATCTGAATATTCATACCACAATTAAGAAGATTTACATTGAAATTATACCAAGTAGCACTTCGCATCAAAAATTCTGTTTTTATCATTTACCTACTCGAGGACGAGCAGGAATTAAGTTTGGGGATGCTTGATACGTCTCCAACGTATCTATAATTTTTGATTTCTCCATGCTATATTACCTACTATTTCGGACTATATTGGGCTTTATTTTCCAATTTTATATTATTTTTGGGACTAACCTATTAACCGGTGGCCCAGCCCAGAATTGCTGTTTTTTTGCCTATTTCAGTGTTTCGGAGAAACGGAATATCAAACGGAGTCCAAACAGAATGAAACCTTCGGGAACACGATTTTCTCCTCAGATAAGACCCATGAGACTTGGACCCTCCGTCAAGAAAGCCACGAGGCGGTCACGAGGGTAGAGGGCGCCACCCCCCTAGGGCGCGCCCTCCTGCCTCGTGGGCCCCTCGAAGCTCCACCGATGTACTCCTTCCTCCTATATATACCTACGTACCCCCAAACGATCAGATACAGAGCCAAAAACCTAATTCCACCGCCGCAACTTTCTGTATCCACGAGATCCCATCTTGGGGCCTATTCCGGAGCTCCGCCGGAGGGGGCATCGATCACGGAGGGCTTCTACATCATCATCCAAACCCCTCCGATGAAGTGTGAGTAGTTTAGTTCAGACCTACGGGTCCATAGTTAGTAGCTAGATGGCTTCTTCTCTCTTTTTGGATCTCAATACAATGTTCTCCCCCTCTCTCGTGGAGATCTATTTGATGTAATCTTCTTTTTGCGGTGTGTTTGTTGAGACCGATGAATTGTGGGTTTATGATCCAGTCTATCTATGAATAATATTTGAATCTTCTCTGAATTCTTTTATGTATGATTGGTTATCTTTGCAAGTCTCTTCGAATTATCAGTTTGGTTTGGCCTACTAGATTGGTTTTTCTTGCCATGGGAGAAGTGCTTAGTTTTGGGTTCGATCTTGCGGTGTCCTTTCCCAGTGACAGAAGGGGCAGCAAGGCACGTATTGTATTGTTGCCATCAAGGATAATAAGAGGGGTTTTTATCATATTGCATGAAACTATCCCTCTACATCATGTCATCTTGCTTAAGGCGTTACTCTGTTTTTAACTTAATACTCTAGATGCATGCGGGATAGCGGTCGATGAGTGGAGTAATAGTAGTAGATGCAGGCAGGAGTCGGTCTACTTGTCTCGGACGTGATGCCTGTATACATGATCATACCTAGATATTCTCATAACTATGCTCAGTTCTGTCAATTGCTCAACAGTAATTTGTTCACCCACCGTAGAATACTTATGCTCTTGAGAGAAGCCACTAGTGAAACCTATGGCCCCCGGGTCTCTTTCTCATCATATCAATCTCCATCACTTTATTATTGCTTTGCTTTTTGCTTTGCCTTTTACTTTTCACTTTGCATCTCTATACCAAAAATACCAAAAATATTATTTATCATCTCTATCAGATCTCACTTTCGTAAGTGACCGTGAAGGGATTGACAGCCCCTAAGCACGTTGGTTGCATTGAGCTATTGTTTTTGTGTAGGTATGAGGGACTCACGCGTAGCCTCCTACTGGATTGATACCTTGGTTCTCAAAAACTGAGGGAAATACTTACGCTACTTTGATGCATCATCCTCTCCTCTTCGGGAAATCCAACGCAGTGCTCAAGAGGTAGCACCGATGCATGGGAGTTGGAATACATATGTTGCATGTTGCTAAAATTATATGAGGTAGAAGCATGAATGTTTTGTTGCATCAGCTCTTGCACATAATTAGATGCATGATTGATAAAGCTAGGGCTAGCCGATACATTATGCTCATTAGATGATCTAGCAACAACATATGCATTATTTGCATCTACATATGTGAATTGAGTATTCATATTACCTTCGTAGATTGCAAACCCTAGATGACGATCTCTTCGTAGCAAGAACAGACCAGAGACCGTTCTAAGCTTCGTCCCCAGCAGTGTCGCCAAAAAGTGTGTTCGCACACGAACGCGTCACCGTGTACCTCCAACACCGAGGGTGATGCACCGCAGCTCACGTCGAAGGAGACCCATCCGGAAGCGCGGTATGCAAGCAATCCGACGGGTGCTTTTGAGGACCCAAAACCCCACACGCCCGGGAGGGACCCCGTCAGGGCGCGCGGAGGCTATGGGCTGCCCTAGGTTGACCTGATCGCCCCTAGGACCACGAGGTTCACCGCTCTGTAATGAAGAAGAACGAACGAAGAACGAGGAAGAAGAAGAACAAGGGAGAAGGAAAAGTAAAGGTAAAAGATGTAGATAGATTTGTTCGATTGTGTGTTGTTCAATCGACTGTCACCTCTTGTCTATATATGAGGCGGATGGACTTCCCGTATAAAAAAGGATTTTCCTAGCCGTCCAAATCATCAAAATCTAATAAAATACGGACTATTCACGACCTCCGGCCCGGATATCTGGCTCAAAGCCCGGATGATCCGACCTAGCCCAGTTTTGTGACAGCAGCTTATTAATCCGGCTGTAACTTTTGCATACGAACTCGTATTAAGATGATTTTCCTATCGAAATCAACCTCCTCGATGAGACGCACAACTCTTCTGTTGAACACTTTTTGATTTGAGGCCATCTTGAGGGTGTTTTGGGCCGCTTTCTAAAGTCTGTAGCAGAAAAAGTTGTCCGGATGATTGCCCGGATTGTCCGGCCTTTATCTGGATCATTCGGGACATGACCCAGATCATCTGGCTTCAACTTTTCTCTTCTTTTGTTTTGGTAAAATTTTCAGCCCCCGGCCGGATGATCTGGACCCCGGTCTGGATGACCCGGCCATGCAGTGCTGCAGCACACAGTTTTGGCTGTAACTTTTGCATACGACCTTGGATTAAGACAATTTTTATATCAAAATCGTCCGTTTCGACGAGACGACGAACTTTTTTGTTGTAGAATTTTTCATCCGAGGCCATCTTAATTAGGTTACATACCATTTTCTAATCTGATGTCAACACGGGTATCTCCGAAATTGTCATATCTTTTGCACTTGAGCTTCGTTTTGGTCCATCTTCATATTTATTTCGATCATCTTGACGAGGGTCATCAAATGATGACATGAACTCATAATTTTAACTTCATCCCTGTAACACCCACAATGCGGCTATATCTCCCACGTGTCGGGGCACGACTTAGAGGCATAGCTGCATGGTAGATTAGTCGCAAGTGGGGTAATCTTCACACAATCCCATGTACTGAATAAGAAAGGGATAAAGAGTTGGCTTACAATCTCCCCTTCACACAAATACAAGTTAAACATACATCATCCAGAATACATTCAAGCTCCTACTACGGAACCAAAGTAAAAGAAGACAACCCCAAATGCTAGATCCCCGATACTCCCAACTGGGCTCCACTACTAATCAACAAGAAAACGAAACATGACAACGAACAAGATCTTCATCGAGCTCCCACTTGAGCTCGGTTGCGTCACCTACACTAGTATCATCGGCACTTGCAACTGTTTGGAAGTATCTGTGAGCCACGAGGACTCAGCAATCTCACACCGGTGAGATCAAGACTATTTAAGCTTATGGGTAGGAAAGGGGTAGTGAGGTGGAGCTGCAGCAAGCACTAAGCATATATGGTGGCTAACATATGCAAATAAGAGTGAGAAGAGAAGCAATGCACGGTCGAGCTAGAAGTGATCATGAAAGCTACTTACGTTCAAGCATAACACAAGACCGTGTTCACTTCCCGGACTCCGTCGGAAAGAGACCATCCCGGCTACACACGCGGTTGATTCATTTTAATTAAGTTAAGTATCAAGTTCTCTACAACCGAATATTAACAAATTCACATCTGCCACATAACCGCGGGCATGGCTCTCGAAAGTTTATACCCTGCAGGGGTGTCCCAACTTAGCCCATTACAAGCTCCCACGGTCAATGAAGGATATTCCTTCTCCCGGGAAGACCCGATCAGTCTCGGAATCCCGGTTACAAGACATTTCGACAATGGTAAAACAAGACCAGGAAAGCCGCCCGATGTGCCGACAATCCCGATAGGAGCTGCACATATCTCGTTCTCAGGGCAACACCGGTTGAGCAATCCATACAACTAAAACCAGCCCTCAAGTTTCCCTGAGATGGCGCTGCAAGGTGACCAAGGGAAATGTATAGGTTGTTAGGCAAATGTAAAACCAAGGTTGGGCCTTGCTAGAGGAGTTTTATTCAAAGCGAACTGTCAAGGGGTTCCCATAACACCCAACCGTGTTAGGAACGCAAAATCAAGGAACATAACATCGGTATGACGGAAACTAGGGCGGCAAGAGTGGAACAAAAAACCAGGCATAAGGCCGAGCCTTCCACCCTTTACCAAGTGTATAGATGCATTAATAAAAATAAGAGATATTGTGATATCCCAACATATCCATGTTCCAGCATGGAACAAACTTCATGTTCACCTGCAACTAGCAACGCTATAAAAGGGGCTGAGCAAAAGCGGTAACTTAGCCAAACAACGGTTTACTAGGAAGGAGGGTTAGAGGCTTGACATGGCAATATGGGAGGCATGATATAACAAGTGGTAGGTAGCGCGACATAGTGATAGAATGAACAACTAGCAAGAAAAGATAGAAGTGATTTCGAGGGTATGGTCATCTTGCCTGAGATCCCGCAAGGAAGAAGAACGAGTCCATGAAGGAGATAAACAGACGTAGTCGAACGAATCCTCACAACTCCGGAACGAAACCGAAGCTAACGAGAGAAGCAACCCGGAAAGAAGCAAGCAACATAGTAAACAACCATCACATAAATATGGCATGAAGCACAATCAAGCATGATGCATGTCCGGTTTAAATATGCATGGCATGGCAAAATGCACAAACAAAACTACAAGTTAAGTGAAGCTCAATATGCAACGGAATGCATATTGACAAAACACCACATTCGATTATTTAGTTCTCTCCCGTTTATGTACTCAATAATATTAAATGTTTTTAAACATGGCAAGGGGTGAAGCATACGAAAACTACCTATCTAGGCAAGTTTAAATGAGACTGGAAATAACAACAACCATTCCAGAAAATCCCCATGTGCATTAGCAATTTAATGCAACAAAAATATTTTAAATGTTATTATCATGATGCGGATGACATGTTCAAGTTTATGCAATTTTATGAAAATGTTGACATGAGCATATTATGAAGTATTTGTCACCATGGTGAAAAGAAAGGGTGCCACGGCGATGACAACGGAAATGGTGCCACGGCAACATTCCAGTTCCGGTAACTCGATTGAGGTGCCGGTGCAAAAGAAAGTGTGACGGGAGTGTTTCATGCGATGAACGGCGGAGTGCTCCCGGTAACCGGGTGTCCCACATGACGGTGGCAAGGAAACGAGGAACGTGTAAGGATCAAATTGGGCATGGTGCAAACACGGGGTTCATCTCATACATCACACAACATTCGTCTCGATGTTATACCTTTGAAGCGTGCCTTTTCGGATGGTTCGGGTTCGGTGCAAAGTAGAGGAAGTAGACGTTCTCGGGACATTCGTAGAAGTAGTGGTACTATCGGTCCTTGACGGTAGTCGTACACGTTTTTCCGTAGATGTTCGGGTCATTGTGGAGGTATTTGGCGCAACATAGGTCCCCGGGGTCATCGTGTACACGTTCACATTGTATTTGTACCCGTCGGCGGTAGTTGTTCTAGTCATCAGGCGTCGAGGTACTTGGTGTTCTTGAGATTCCGAAGATGCCGGTAGAGGTACTTAGCACGTCACCATGTAGTCGTACTTGACGAATCCAAAATGCTCCTGCTCGGGATGGATGCAACGGAGGCACCGTCTTGCGTTTCATATCTGGGTCATGCTCGTGCAACCGTTCGCATCAACGGGAAAAAAGGGCTTGGTCTTGAGGTGCTCGGCCGTGGGAGACGGAGCACACGGTGGACATGGAGGCAGGGCGCCCCTGGCCTTGAGGTCACGGCGGAGCTCGGGTCAATGGCAACGAAGGCAGGGCGCGCGGCTGGAGGCGCTGGGGACAACAGCAGGCGTCGGCGGCGGACAAGAGGGGCGAGGCGGAGAGCCCCTGGCGTCCTTGGCGGGGTCGAAGCAGAAGGTCCACACGGGAAGCCAAGAGGCCGTCCCTCGCGAGGTGGCACAAGCGCGCCGGAGGCGCCGGAAGAGATGCAGGTCACCGGGAGGGTTCGACAGTGGCGGGGGGCAGCTCGCAGAAGCTCCGACTAGGGCACCGATGGCCGGGGATGGGCGAAGCGATGACGAGGGGTCCGGGGTGCATAAGACGGCAACGAGGAGAAGCAAGAGGAGAGGCGGCGTGGGAGGTCCGGCGCGGCGTCCTGGCGAGGCAACGGTGCGGAGGAGGCGAGGTCGGGTCGATGCGCAGGGGTCCTCGGTGAGGAGAAGCAGAGGCGGCAAGGCGGCGGAGGTCGCCGGCAGAGGAATCGGAAGCGGGGGAGCATGGCCATGGGGATCGGGATCCCTCTCTGGTGCGTGCGTGTGGGAGGAGGGAATCGAGGAGAGGGCGAGGGGATCAGGCACGACTCTGTGCGTGCGAGCGTGGCGGCGGCGCAGGAGTACGAGAGGGAGAGGGTGAGGATCAAGCGGGGAGAGGGTTCGGGCGCCTAGGGTTAGAGTTGGTTGGTCCTTGGGCCTTAGGAGGAAAGGAATGGGCCAACCTGGGGGCTGAGGGGAGCAGGGAGACTGATCTGTGCTGCTCTCTCTCCCTCCAAGTTCTTTCCTTTTTTATTTTTTTTAGAATAGGAAAACCTTAGAGGAAAAGAATGGAAGGGTAGGAGTGGAATTCCCACACGTGACATATTTTCCTCGAGACAGGAAAATATAATCGATTTAATGAAAAAAAGGTCAGAGAGAGTTTAGAATATACAAATTCAAATAAGTTTGAATAACACTCAAACTATTTGAATTTGGAAGCAATTTAAATGGATACCAAAAGAGATGAGATAAGGACTCTAGAATCTGGAAACGGAAGAGATTTAAAATGCAAGTTTGTTTGGGTTGATTCCATACAAATGGAATATTTATTATAGCTCCCTAAAATATTGGGAGAAAATGTTTTAAAGAGAAATCATCATAGTGAATATCCCTCGATTTAAATGGACTGGAGATCCATGCAATTTATTTAGTTGAGTTTTAAAATGGGTTACAAGATGACATGATGCAATGCCGAAGATGCAATGATGAATGCAACGGACCAAACAAATCACATGACGAAACTCGGAAATCATGGAAGGCATCTGAAGCTCCGGTCTTGGGGCATCACAATCCCCTTATAGGCTCAAGTCACCCTTTGCCATCATGCCATTTTTGAGCGTCAACAACATGATGTTCACGAGTAAGAGTACGAACAGAAACATAGGTTTTTGATTCAGGATGATGAGACGAGCACATTATTGAGAGTTAAAAATGAAGAAGGAAACGGGAGGGAGGACGAACCGTGGTGAGTGATGGGAAGAGAGGTGTCGTCACCAACCACGATGCGAGAGGAGAAAGGATAGGGGGAGGCACGGGAGAGGATACCGGGGTTAGAGGCCATGTGTGCAGCGGCGTCGGTGTCCATGTACCAATCGCCTCCTTCGTTGTAGGTGCTCGGTGAGGGTGCAGCGTGAAGGGCGGAGAGGAGCGCTGGGTCTCATGCACCACCAGGGGCGCTACCATACGCGCCGTAGGCCGGAGGGCCACCGTAGGCCATGGCGTTGCCATATGCCATAGGAACGGGGGCGGGCGCAGTCAGCAGCTCCTGATGAGAGGCCAGCCGTGGTCTAAGAATGCCCGGAGCAGGGGGCGGGGGACGGGCATGGAGTAAGCATGCACGACGCCCGTCCAGTGGTTGTACCCCGACAACCAGGGTGGAGTAGCGGCTGTCGCGGTGTTCGCATGAGGGCGCGGCGCCGTAGTGGAGTTGCGGGGCCGACCACCTCGACCCTTCTATTTGGGACCACCAGCGAGGGCGGGCGTGGGTGGCGGGGTCGGAGCAGGAGGACGAGGCGCGAGTGTGGTTGAAGGCGCGCCATGGCCGGCGACGAGGCCGACGTGAAGAGCGGTGTGGGTCGCCTGTCGAACAGCGTGGCGAAGACGCTTCTCCTCCATGCGAAGATACATGACGGCCTTGGCATATGTCGGCGTGATGAGGGAGAGGTTGGCGGCCGACTGGCCGAGGTCGGGGTGGAGGCCCCAAAGGAGGTTGGTGAGGAGGACAGAGTCGTCGATGGTCATGCCGACGTCGCGAAGCTCATCGGCGAGAACCTTCAGCCGCGTGCGGTACTCATCGATCAAGAGATCGTTTTGCTGTAGGGTGAAGAACTCTCCTTGGAGGAAGACACAGTGTTGGAGCTGATTGTCGAGGAAGAGGCCGCACAACTGTGTCCACATGGCGTACGCTGAAGGGTCATGGGAGTTCACCATGTTGAAGAGACCCCGTGAGATGGTGAGGAAGAGCCACTTGACGATGCAGGCATCCACGACAAGCCACTCGTCATCGTCCTTCATGTCGTGAAAGTCAATGCTCCCGTCAACATGCTCGATGAGACGGTAGGAGCAGGACAAGAGTGCGAAGTAGGTGCGCCATGCGTTGTAGGATGGCAGTCGAGGTCGAGGACGACGGGCACGTGATCTTTGATGTGGAGCTCATTGAGGCAGTCAGAGGTGAACATGGCACCGGAGAAGGAGCTGGCGTCGGAGGGCCTTGGAGCGGGACATCTTGGTGGTGAGAGGAAGGTGAGGAGCAACGGCGTTAGGGTTTTGGTGGTGGCTGGGAGAAGACAGCGGCGGCTTGGGAGGTAGCGGTGGCTGCGTAGGCGTGGGAAGGGGCGGCGGCTGCCATGAGAGGGAGTAGCGGCGGCGGCTTAGGGTTTGGGAACAGGTAACGGCGGCTACGGGGAGGGAGTAGCGGCGGCGGCCTAGGGTTGGGGAGTCGAGCGGCGGCTATAGGGAGGAGCGGCGGCTGCATAGGGCGGAAGCGGTGGAGATCACGGTGAAAATTGATACCATGTAGAAAAGATATGGGATGCAACTCAATTGTATTCCTCAGAGTTGGTCACGATATATACACAAGATGTCTTGCGTGACAAGCCAACTAATCCTACCATATCTCTAGAAGTGAACTATACAAGGCTAGAGACTATGAAAGATTAGTTGTATGTAAATACATATATGTCACGTTCAACAATGATGTAAGGAAACTTGATGACCTGTCTAGTCGTACCATATAAATTATTTTGGAAAATGAGAGTATCCATGACAACTTTGTGCATGTGCAAAACCTCGTAAAGGAGCTCCATCAACAGAACACCTCGAGCTTCTTCCTCAAGGTTGATATCTCAAAGGCCTTCGATTATGTGGGTTGGATCTATCCTCTTGAAGCTTTGAACTACCTCCCGGACTGCACGCTCGAGTGGCTCCGGAGGCCCCCTCGATACCTAGCCAACAGAGCACACCGCCATAGATCCGTCCTCGTCGCCGTCGTTGCCGGCCACAGGCGGCGGCGACACTGCCCTTCCCACCGAAGGTGGAGGGTGCGTGGTGGCTCCCAGCTACCTTCTCCGTGAGCAAGGGACGGCGACATCTAGTGGAGCTGGTTGGCAGCGTTGGTAGCGCTCGCCGTGGTGGGGCGTTGTGCAACGACTCAGTTGATCGCCAAGCGTCAGTGCGTCGCGTCGATGAGGCACTGCTTCAGCCATGGCGCATGAGTGTCGGCATCCTGTGCCCGTTATCTGTGGCCTTGAGTCCCAGGAGGGGCATGACCAGCTGCTGGTGGTCATCTGGCTGCCTCTTGTTGAGGCTTCAGTGCTGATGCATGAGGTTCACGGCCCGGGTCACACGCCCTAGGCGTTGCCCTTGCTGCCGCCGCGACCACTGGCCTCTACTCCCGATCTGTTGTTGGGTGGCCAATATCATCCATTCGACTGGATGTGGTTGCCCTAATTCAGGTTGGGACGGTTTGGTTCTGGTGATCAAGATCAGGTCGGCTGGTGGTGGTAATTGCAGATTCTGCTATTGTAGTGACCCCTATGGCTCCATGACGGTGAATGTCACTAAAAGGTCTACGGGAGTTTATCCCTTCAGATCTGATAACCAACTTTGACAGTGAGATGCAAACTATGAATGACGGCTTGACGCGGAGGGATGGATGTGCAGCGGCGGCGGTTGCACCTCGCTTGTAGCTACCAGGATCACGGAGAAGTGGTGGCGATAACACATGTGACTTTGATGGTGATGCTACTTAGGCATCCGGTGTCGAGCTCCGGGGTGAAAACATGGGTCTGACCCGAGATGGTCATATCTGGAGATGGTGATGTTTCTTTTACGTCGTTACCTTGTTGAATGCATTGCTCGGATATGCTTAGACTGATTCTTCAGGGTGAAAATTTAGACTCTTGCCTTGTAGGTTGGATCCGGTGACAGAAGTGCTTGACCGTCGATTCCTTCCTGAAGGCGTTCTTGTTGAAGAATCTCATTGTTCATGTGGTATCATGAGATGTTTGGTGCGGATAGGGTCATTTTTGTAGTTCGCCAATTGTAACGCCCTCGATGCGGCTATAGCTCCCACGTGTCGAGGCACGACTTAGAGGCATAACCGCATTGAAAGCAATGTCGCAAGTTAGGCAATCTTCACAACATCCCATGTAATATAGATAATAAAAAGGGGCGATACATAGTTGGCTTACACTCGCCACGTCAATCAAGGTACATAAATAGCATTACAACATTCAAACACTCATGGCCCGACTACGGCGCCAAAATAAAAGAACAACCCAACATGCGACACGGTCCCGATCACCCCAACTGGGCACCACTACTGATCATCAGGGAAAGACACGTAGTAACGGCGTGAGTCCTCGTCGAACTCCCACTTGAGCTCAAGCGCGTCATATGGAACAGAGTCATCAGGTCCTGCATCTGGTTTGGAAGTAATCTGTGAGCCACAGGGACTTAGCAATCTCGCACGCTCGCGATCAAGACTATTTAAGCTTATAGGTAAGGGCAAGGTAATATATGTGGAGCTGCAGCAAGTGACTAGCATATATGGTGGCTATCCTGTTCGCAAAAGAGAGCGAGAAGAGGAGGCAAAGCGTGAACGAGAAACTAGAGAACGACCTACGACAAGCATTACTCCAACACCGTGTTCACTTCCCGGACTCCGCCGAGAAGAGACCATCATGGTAACTCACACGGTTGATTCATTTTAAATTAAGTTAAGGTTCAAGTTATCTACAACCGGACATTAACAAATTCCCATCTGCCCATAACCACGGGCACGGCTTTCAAAAGTTCAAATCCCTGCAGGGGAGTCCCAACTTAGCCCATGTCAAGCTCTCACGGTCAACGAAGGAATAAACCTTCTCCCGAGACATTCCGATCAGACTCGGTATCCCAGTTCTACAAGACACTTCGACAAGTTAAAAACAAATCCAGCAACACCGCCCGAATGTGCCGACAAATTCCGATAGGATCTGCACATATCTCGTTCTCAGGGCACACTCAGATGAGCGCTCCATACAACTAAAACCAAACCTCGAGTTTCCCCGAGGGGGCGCTGCACAGGACTCTAGTTTGGACCAACACTCAGAGGAGCACTGGCCCAGGGGGGCTTAAAATAAGATGACCCTCGGGCTCCGGAAACCCAAGGGAAAAGAGGCTAGGTGGCAAATGGTAAAACCAAGGTTGGGCATTGCTGGAAAAGCTTTAATCAAGGCGAACTATCAAGGGGTTCCCATTATCACCCAACCGCGTAAGGAACGCAAAATCCGGGAACATAACACCGATATGACGGAAACTAGGGCGGCAAGAGTGGAACAAAACACTAGGCGATAGGCCGAGCCTTCCACCCTTTACCAAGTATATAGATGCATTAAGATAACAAGATAATATAATGATATCCCAACAAGTAAATAATGTTCCAACAAGGAACGGTCTCCAATCTTCACCTACAACTAGCAATGCTATAAGAGGGGCTGAGCAAAGCGGTAACATAGCCAATCAACGGTTTGCTAGGACATGGTGGGTTAGAGGTTTGACATGGAAATTTGGGAGGCATGATAAGCAAGTGGTAGGCATCATAGCATAGGCATAGCAAAAGAGCGAGCATCTAGCATAGCAAAGATAGTAGTGATTTCGAGGGTATGATCATCTTGCCTGCAAAGTTGTCAGAGTTGACTGGATCCTCGAAAGCAAACTCAACGGGCTCCTCATTAGCGAACTCGTCTCCCGGCTCTACCCAAACAAGACAAACAAGCAACAAGGACACAATCAACCACGTGCAAGGCTCAAACAATATGATGCAAAGATGGTATGCTATGCGGGATGCAATATGTGATGCATATGCAAGATTTGACAAAGAATGCATGAACCTGGCCTCAACTTGGAAATCCAAGTGTGCCACTGGAAAGATGAGATGAAATCGCTTGAAAACGATATAAAGAACGCTGGAATCGGAGTTACGGTTTGGGAATGGCAAGCAATTCAAATATGGCACCGGTCTGCGATATACAGCAAGTAGCCATCTAAATGCAACAAGATGAACATGCTACAACACCCAAACATGGTATAAAAATACATGGCAGGGATCCATTCATGATGCTTAACAAAAGACTAGCACTGAGCTACGTCCAAAACAAGCATGGCAAAAATGCATTTGGTAAGCAGATCTCAGACTTAGTGAAATTAACACGTGTCTGGAATTTCAGATCAGATAGCACACTTTGGAGCATGAAAACTATATGCTACAGGTGCTGAACATGACCAAGTAAAGCATGGCATGGAGCTACTCAAAGAGCTTAACAAAAGTCCCTTAGTGACCTTGAGCCAAAAGGGACCAGAAAATACATTTGCAAGCATGTGAACATGGCAAAAACATAATCAGTTCTCAGACTTAGTGAAAACTGGAGCATGCTGAAACAGATAACAAGTAGGCATGTTTACGAGCTCGATGCACTCACCACAGAGAATTTCATGACAATCTAAGCATATACCCATCAAGAATACACAAAATACAAGCTAGACATGGCAAGAACAATAACATAGCATGCACGGATCAACTACAACATCCTCGGCAAAATTGCTAACAAGTAGACAATCTGCCCAGATTCACGAAATGACAAAAGTAGAGCTCGATTGACTCAATCTAGGGTGCTCCATAATTTCAAACAAAGACATGGATGGATAGAGCACTACAAGATTAACAAAACATCCTTACTGATCATCCTCAAAAGAGGCACGGATCGCTAGGAAACAACATGAACATATGGCATATTGAGATAAACAGCTCAAGGACTTAGTGGAAATGCTAAGTCCCTGAAATCAGCATTAACGAATGCACCACTTTGTAAGCTTGTTCTAGTCACCACACACATCACAAAATACATGGATTGCACCTCTCGATAGATGGCAAAACATATAACAGAACTCATGTAGAGCTCAGGGGCATATCATGCACACAATAATCATGGCAAAAATGACAAATATCTAATTGGAGCAGCAGATCTAGCAATTAACTCAAATAGCACTCTTCCAACAGCATTTCGGGCATCAAGATGAACTCAAATGAAAATGATGCAATGAGATGAAATGATGTGCTCTTTGAGGCGAACATTTTGATATGCTATATGCCCAAAACAGAGCTATGGATGCGGAGTTACGATGTGATGAATATAGCCAAAATAATTAGGGTTAGGGACGGAAAGTCAACCGAGGCAAGATCTGGATCCAGATCTGGCCGGGCGCGTTTTACGAGGTTTGTCGGAATCGGAGTTCGCCGGAGCGGGGATGACGCCGGTGGGCGAGGTGGCCGGAGTTCGTGGCCGCGGTGGCCGGCCGGAGTCGGACGAGGACGGAGAGGAGGCGGACGGCGGCGGGATCCGAGCGGCGCGGCGCTAGGGAGGCGGCGGGGCCGGTCGGGCGAGCTCGTCGGAGCACGGCGTCAACGGCGGGCGACGGCTCCGATTGTCTCGGCGGACGGACTCGAGGCGGGCGGCGGCGGCTTGCGGGCGATGTGGGCGTGCGAGGAGCTGACGTGGCGGCGGCTGACTGGTGGGCGACGGCGGGCGGACGCGTCCGGGGCCGTCCGGACGTGTTCGGCGCCGTCCGGACGTGTCCGGCGGCGGCGGAGGTGATTTGGATCTAGGGTTTCGGGGAAGGAGAAGGAGAATTTTCGGAGGGGGTCGTTAAATAGGCATAGGAGGAGCTAGGAGGGTCCAAATGAGGTGCGGTTTTCGGCCATGTGATCGTGATCGAATGCTCTAGATGATGGAGAGGGTTTTGGTGGGTTTTGGGCCAAATTGGAGGGGTGTTGGGCTGCAACACACACGAGGCCTTTCGGTCCCTCGGTTAACCGTTGGAGCATCAAACGAAGTCCAAATGGTACGAAACTTGACAGGCGGTCTACCGGTAGTAAACCAAGGCCGCTTGGCAAGTCTCGGTCCAATCCGGAAATGTTTAATCCCCACACACGAAAGAAAGGTAGAATTGACCACTGGAGGAGAACGAAACGCCGGAATGCAAAACGGACAACGGGGAAAATGCTCGAATGCATGAGATGAACACGTATGCAAATGCAATGCACATGATGACATGATATGAGATGCATGACAACGACAACAACACACGGAGACAAAAACCTGAACCCAAGAAAATAAAATAACTTAACGCCGAAAACGGCAAGAGTTGGAGTACATATTGGGTAAATCATATCCGGGGTGTTACACCAATCGTGAATCTGATTTGTCGGGTTTTATTTTTTTCCATGCCTACGCATAGCTTCGGTCTTATATGGCTTTGCTATTTGCCGGCATGTTTGTCTGTGTGTGTGTTTGTGTTTGCTGTGTGCATATTGGCTATGCAGAGGTCGAATGTGTGCTCATTATGTTTGTATCCTCCTGATGCTCCATTATGAGGCAATAAAATCCACCCTTTGTTGAAAAGTCTTCTTGAAGCTTTACAGCGCTAGCGTTGGCAGGATTAGATTTGCTTGACCCTAGCATCATCTTCATCGCGGGTCCTCCCAAATGGCAACCCTAGGACTCCCTTTAGCCATGTTGGTGGCTTGCACCAAGGCGATCCCCTATCGCCCATGCTCTTCATCCTAGCCATTGACTTGCTGGAGAAGATCTGCGGGGCAACTTCCGTCATCAAGCCCATCCAGGCACCCACAACAAGGTGCTAGATTTCTCTATTTGCAGATGATGCTAGCATCTTTGTAAACCCACACAGGGAGGAGCTGCATGCAATCTACTCAATCTTAGAGACCTTTGGGGATGCTAGCGGTGTGATAAACCTCATCGAATTCCTAACAAAGACCGCATCCTTCCCGACACGTACTTTGGTCTTCCCCTTCACTTCCATCGGAATCAGAAGACTGGCCTTCAACCCCTCATCAACAAGATTGTTGGTCATATACCAGTTTGGAACGGGAAGGACATGGACAAGCCTGGAAGGGTCACACTAGCAAAATCGATCCTCACTACCACCCAACTTACCACCTCACGGCTCTTACCCTCCTTAAATGTTCCCCTCGAAGCTCAACAAAATTTGGTGCAATATTGTCTGGCATGCCGACGACCAAGAAAATGCTTCTAGTCATGCTTTGGTAAACTAGAAAACCATGTGTCAGTGAAAGATGCTTGGGACCTAGGAATTACTAGCCTTGATAGATTTAGGAGAGTGTTGTGCCTACACCGACCATGGCTTCAGAGGACTAACCTCGATAGACCCTGGGTTGGCTCTCACCTCCCTTGTGGCCAAGCCCATATGGTTCTGTTCCATGCATATACTAGCATTACAATCAGTGATGGACTATCTGCATCTGAAACCGGATCAAAGGTAATCAACCCTTTGTTCGGCGCCATTGTCAGGGAAGCATATTTACTACCCTAGCCATGTGACTAGAGATGCCGATTTAGCCTTTTGTCGCAATTTTAGTTATGTTTTTGTCTTCAGTTTATTTTTCTTGCAATTGTTGAAAAAACCCCCAAAATTTTATCATAGCTAAGAAACTAGGGGAGTTTGCAACTATTAATGAAAAATTTATAAGTGCGCCTATCGCTTTACCCGATGTTGCAGTCTAGCGGTTTTATATGAAACCTTACCTTGTCACGATGGTTCAACTGAAATCATTTGGAGGTTTCGCTTCCAAAGATTCCGGTATGCACTTGCATACTTTCACCAAATTATTTGGTATGAAACGTAGAAAGGATTATGAACCCTACACTTCGAAAGTGATGTCTATTTTGTTTCTTGTTAAGAGGAAGAGCTAAGGAATGACTTCTAGCCTGCCTAGAAGAACTATTACCTCTTGGAACAATTGTTGCAGCATGTTTATGACAAAAGTTTTGCCTACCTGTGAAGATAATGCAATTACGTTCGAATATCACTTGTTTTATGCAGGATGACCGCGAGCCACTAGCGCTTGCATGAGATATGCGTGAAAAAGAGCAATTAGAAATTATCTAAACCATGTGATTGAGGAATGGTTAATACTTGATTTATTGTATAATGCTCCTAACCACATGCCCAAAACTATGTTCTTTCATGAATACGCGTGCATCATATCATTCCATTGATAGAGGGTAAAAGAACACAGTGGCGATCCTCATAATGCATACACTACAAGGCACATACAAACTAGTGTTGAGCATGGGGATTTTCTCAGCCCTTACATGTTAATTCTGAGGTTACATGGATGATTAAACTAAGTCCTTGTGCACCGGCCTTTTCCCAAGTGCGAGCTTGCTCCTGGATGTTGCAAACCAGTAGTGTGTGAGACGGGGTTGTGACATCAAAGATGCAAGCATTGCAGTGTCTCCATATGGTCCAGGAAGTGAGCGCAATAAGGGAAGATAGGACCTTGCGGTGGCTTGCCGGGTAATCGTGCAAGGCCAACGCCCACCAATCGTAGAAGTCGATAGATCCGTTAGGTGGGTGGACGGTGAGATGGCACTAGGAGACTACGTCATGCCAGGTGGTGCAAGAGGAGGAGGTGTCGCATAGTTTCATCCTCCTGGTCACAGAGGGTGCACGAGGTCACATTGGGAAGTACATGTCGAGCGAGGCGCGCCGCTGTCCTGTTGGAAATATGTCATAGCGGCAGTAATATTTGTATTATTATGTTTCCATTTTCATAAATATAGAGTTTATACTTCACGCTATAACTGCTATGATCCTGTTATATGCGATTTAGTGGAAAACTCATATGCATGTGTGAAATGATAAACGGTAAAAATTAGGTTCCCGGTCTCACCTCTAAGACTCACTCAAGTGTTGTTGGTGATCAAGTTTTCCCGATCTTAGGATGTCGTTAAGTGTGATGATAGTCCTAAAATAACACTGAGGGTATGATGTTAGAAGGACGATCATATTGAATCGACCCAATACTTGTCTATTATGCTTTGTGATTATATCATCTGAAATCATCTGTTATAACAAGGAGTGTTAGCATGTATTTTAGTTCCTAAGACCATGAGAGTGTCTCGATCACTTCCAACCAGACGGCAGGCTTTGGGGTTGCTCAAACGTCATATGTAACAAGGTGATCATAAAGACAACTTTCAGGCTCACCGGGAAGTTTGATAAGTGACCGGATAGCTCGAGAGTGGGATTTGCTCCTCTGAAGATGGAGATATTCCTAGGGCCCTCTCGGTGTGACGGCATCCATCATCGTCTGGCCAGACACAGGCGACTACATCTCAGGGATGCCGGAACATGTTAACAAAAAAAGAACAAAAAGGTAACGGGAGCAATGGTATAGTGAGCATGGTGATGACTCAATAGGATACTGATGCGCACCAGATTTTGTAAAGTGTCGCGTAGCAAAGGGAACATCACATGATAACCAACGGTTCACTCAAATGGCATTCGTGTAATCATAGTGATCGATATAGATGTCCATGGTTCTGCTATCGATCATTGAACGAAGGGATTTCGTTCATGTCTATATTTTATCGAACCTACATGGCCATAAGCTCAAAGGAATCATGATTTGTTGGGTATTAGTGGAGAAAGAGTTATGAGAAAATATTCTTAGAAAAGTTCCGAGAATATAACAAATTTAGAGAGAGTTCTGAAAGAGTTTCAGATGTTTCGAGAAATGTTATGGTGCGAGAACACTTTGGCTGTGCCAAGGGATAAGGCCCATGAGGTCTGAGGTCAGTTAGGGAGTCCTAGATTAGGGGGTCCTCGGGTGTTCGGACTATGGTACGTGGGCCGGACTGATGGGCTATAAAGATACCGGACCAAAGATTATCTCCCATGTCCGGACGGGACTCTCCTTGGCGTGGAAGGCAAGCTTGGCGTCCCAATATGAAGATTCCTTTTTCTGTAACCAACTTTGTGCAACCCTAGTCCCCCTCGGTGTCTATATAAACCGTATGGCTTAGTCGGTAGAGAGGGAGAAGAATAATCAGATAGGCTAGACTTCTAGGGTTTTAGCCATTACGATCTCGTGGTAGATCAACTCTTGTAACCCGCATACTCATCAATATTAATCTAGCAGGACGTAGGGTTTTACCTCCATCGAGAGGGCCCGAACCTGGGTAAACATTGTGTTCCTTGTCTCCTGTTACCATCAACCTCAGATGCATAGTTCGGAACCCCATACCCGAGATTCGCCGGTTTTGACACCGACATTGGTGCTTTCACTGAGAGTTCTGATGTGTCGTCGTCAAGAGGTTCGTTGGCCCCGTCAATCATCCACAACAACATTGTCCAGGGAGAAACCTCCCCCTGGACAGATCTTCGTGTTCGGCAGCTTCGCACTGCGGGCCAACTCGCTTGGCCATCTAGAGCAGATCGATAGCTACGCCCCTGGCCATCAGGTTTGGAAGCTTGAACTATGTCGCGGACATCCGCAGAGACTTGATCTTCAACGGATTCGAGACCGCGGTAGTAGCCGCTCCTTGTCACCATGATGAACATGACTTAAATCTGTCATCGAACCACACCCAGGAGATAGAACCTGCAACTGCTCCGGCTCTAGATCCGGAGCAGATCACGCCATCCGAGGACGGGAGGCTCAACCCCGCCACGGAGGCCGCAGACTCAGCGGCGCTGGAGCCGCACACAGACCCAACCTCAAGTGAGATCTGTGCTGCCAGAACCTCAGACACGTTTCCGGCTACAGGTTCCGAAGCATTTGAATCCGTGCACGACAAGCTTGATTGGGCGTCGATCGTTGAATTCAGCTCCACGGACATCTTTCGGCACTCGCCTTTAGGCGGCGTGCTAAACTCATTAAAAACACTCTCCTTAGCGGGGGATTCACAACCGAATTATATCCAGTTCGAACTGGAGCCTGATGACGGAGAATTTTGCTTCCCACCCCCCGCCCACTTAATAGCCACTATCGAAGACTTAACTGACATGCTCGATTATGGCTCCGACGACATCGACGGTATGGACAACGATGTCGTAGAAGAAGAGGCCCAAAACCCGCCGTTTACCAGACGCTGGACGGCACTTCCTCGTATGACGTATACATGGTGGATGCAACAAAAGAGAATAGCGGCGATGACAAGGAAGATCCAATTAAGGATAAACCTCCTGAGATACAACCAAAGCGTCAGCGTCAGCGGCGCCGCTCTAAGTCATGCCGCAGCAAAGACAGCAACACTGGCACAGGAGAATATTATACTCCAGACGGTGCCGAATACAATGAAGACCCCGTTGAGGCAACTTCCGAACAAGATGAACGGGAAGACGGACAAGTTAGCCCTGGTGAACAGGCCACGCACGAAGACCCGGAGGACAATAATTATCTTCCACTCTCCGAGGATGAGGCAAGTGATGACCCACAAGTATAGGGGATCTATCGTAGTGCTTTCGATAAGTAAGAGTGTCGAACCCAACGAGGAGCATAAGGAAATGATAAGCAGTTTTTAGTAAGGTATTCTCTGCAAGCACTGAAATTATCGGTAACAGATAGTTTTGTGATAAGGTAATTTGTAACGGGTAACAAGTAATAAAAGTAAATAAGGTGCAGCAAGATGGCCCAATCCTTTTTGTAGCAAAGGACAATCCTGGACAAACTCTTATGTAAAGGAAAGTGCTCCCGAGGACACATGGGAATTATCGTCAAGCTAGTTTTCATCACGTTCATATGATTCGCGTTTGGTACTTTGATAATTTGATATGTGGGTGGACCAGTGCTTGGGTACTGCCCTTCCTTGGACAAGCATCCCACTTATGAATAACCCCTACTGCAAGCATCCGCAACTACAACAGAAGTATTAAGGTGAACCTAACCATTGCATGAAACATATGGATCCAAATCAGCCCCTTACAAAGCAACACATAAACTAGGGTTTAAGCTTCTGTCACTCTAGCAACCTATCATCTACTTATTACTTCCCAATGCCCTCCTCTAGGCCCAAAAAATGGTGAAGTGTCATGTACTTGATGTTCACATGACACCACTAGAGGAAAGACAGTATACATCTCATCAAAATATCGAGCGAATACCAAATTCACATGACTACTTATAGCAAGACTTCTCCCATGTCCTCAGGAACAAACGTAACCACTCACAAATCATATTCATGTTCATAATCAGAGGGGTATAAATATGCATAAAGGATCTGAACATATGATCTTCCACCGAATAAACCAACTAGCATCAATACAAGGAGTAATCAACACTACTAGCAACCCACAGGTACCAATCTGAGGCTTTGAGACAAAGATTGGATACAAGAGATGAACTAGGGTTTGAGATGAGATGGTGCTTGTGCGGATGTTGATGGAGATTGACCCCCTCCCGATGAGAGGATCGACAGTGATGACGTTGGTGATGATTTTCCCCTCCCGAAGGGAAGTTTCCCCGGCAGAACAGCTCCGCCGGAGCCCTAGATTGGTTCCGCCAAGGTTCCACCTCATGGCGGCGGAGTTTCGTCCCATGAGCTAGCTTATGAATTTTTTTCCTAGACGAAAGACCTCATATAGCAAAAGATGGGCATCTGAGGGCTGCCAGGGGGCCCATGAGGCAAGGAGCGCGCCCAGGGGGTTAGGGCGCGCCCCCCACCCTCGTGGATGGTGGGTGGCCCCCCTCTGGCACTTCTTTTCCCCAATATTTTTTTATATATTCTGAAACTTGCTCCTGTGAAGTTTCAGGACTTTTGGAGTTGTGCAGAATATGTCTCTAATATTTTCTCCTTTTCCAGCCCAGAATTCCAGCAGTTGGCATTCTCCCTCTTCATGTAAACCTTGTAAAATAGGAGAGAATAGGCATAAGTATTGTGACATAATGTGTAATAACAGCCCATAAGCGATAAATATCAATACAAAAGCATGATGCAAAATGGACGTATCAGCTCCCCCAAGCTTAGACCTCGCTTGTCCTCAAGCGGAAGCCGATATCGAAAAATATGTCCACATATTTAGAGAAAGAGGTGTCGAAAAAATAAAATACGGACATGAGGGCATCATGGTGCTTCTTATAACAGCAATATATATATATATATATATATATATATATATATATATATATATATATATATATATATACTGTGGCGCTAAAGCAAGCGTGAGCCCATAATTAGTAATCCTGCGCGCCGGTCGCAAAGGCTGGCTCCCCGCGTCGATCGCCTAGTCAAGCGACTTGTATTGCTAATGATAGTAAAACCATTGGCCAAAAAGTAATGGAATAGAATCAGTTACTATGCATGCACAACTCCTCGCCTCGCAAGTTATTGGTTCTCCTAATGATGGTAAAATAGCCTGCAAATATGGTAATGAAATTAAACATGTTACCGTCTGTTAGGCACAACTCTCTGCCATGCAAAATACCATTCTTCAAACATGGTAAATAGTTGGCAAATGCAGTAATGGATTTAAATTGGTTACCATCTGCCACACACATGCTAAACCTGGTAAAATTGTTAACAAGCACAATAATGGGATTAAATCAATTACCACCTGCCACACACATCAATCTTTCTCTTGTGTGCTCATAAAATATGATAGACACATAGTAATGCCTTGATAAAAATATATCATAGAATGTTGATTCTAGTTTGGATATGAGTAATTCATAGTAAAATTGCTAATTCCATTATGAGACTAGTCTGGAAACAAAATCGACATTAAATCCAAGAAATAACTAGTAACCTGGAATCTCTAGTAACAACACCTAGACCCGTTACTATGAGATCACTAATTATTACCATCAAATTTGTATGGATCACGTTCAGACATTACTAGAAAAACAAACCTTACAGCTGCATTCGTATGTGTTACCATAATATGGCAGTGTTTTACTATCATAAAAACTTGCCTTGTGAGGCCTAATCCAGAGAAGCGCGTCGGTTTGTAGTAATTATGGTAGGTTGTTTACGATCAAACTCCCAGGGTGAGGGGCGCTTGCACAGGTGGTTCGATTGGTTTGCGGCGCGTAGAATAAGGTGTAGTACGCTCAGGCTTGCTTTAGCATAGCTATATATATATATATAAATTGTCATATGATCTGTTATGCTAAAGTAACAATTCATTCACAATTTCAAGTATGAATTAAAAACTTCATTGAGAACTAACAAACTATAATCTCGGTCATTGAAGCACTTGCAATTTATCATAACATAGGAAAGAGTCAATAAGAGCTTTTCAGCAAGTCCACATACTCAACCATTGATACGTCTCCAACGTATCTATAATTTTTGATTGTTCCATGCTATATTATATCCTGTTTTGGACATTATTGGGCTTTATTATACACTTTTATATTATTTTTGGGACTAACCTATTAACCGGAGGCCCAGCCCAGAATTGTTGTTTTTTGCCTATTTCAGAGTTCCGCAGAAAAAGAATATCAAACGGAGTCCAAACGGAATGAAACCTTCGGGAACGTGATTTTCGGAACAAACGTGATCCAGAGGACTTGGACCCTACGTCAAGACATCAACCAGGAAGGTACGAGGTAGGGGGTGCGCCTACCCACCCTCCCCCCAGGCGCGGCCTCCACCCTCGTGGGGCCCATGTTGCTCCACCGACGTACTTCTTCCTTCTATATATACCTATGTACCCCCAAACTACCAGATACGGAGCCAAAACCCAAATTCCACCGCCATAACTTTCTGTATCCAAGAGATCCCATCTTGGGGCCTTTTCCGGAGCTCCGCCGGAGGGGGTATCGATCATGGAGGGCTTCTACATCAACACCATAGCCTCTCCGATGAAGTGTGAGTAGTTTACTTCAGACCTTCGAGTCCATAGTTATTAGCTAGATGGCTTCTTATCTCTTTTTGGATCTCAATACAATGTTCTCCCCCTCTCTTGTGGAGATTAATTCGATGTAATCTTCTTTTGCGGTGTGTTTGTTGAGATCGATGAATTGTGGGTTTATGATCAAGTTTATCTATGAACAATATTTGAATCTTCTCTGAATTCTTTATGTATGATTGGTTATCTTTGCAAGTCTCTTCGAATTATCACTTTGGTTTGGCCTACTAGATTGATCTTTCTTGCAATGTGTGAAGTGCTTAGCTTTGGGTTCAATCTTGCGGTGTCCTTTCCCAGTGACAGTAGGGGCAGCAAGGCACGTATTGTATTGTTGCTATCGAGGATAACAAGATAGGGTTTATATCATATTGCATGAGTTTTGATAACCCACAAGTATAGGGGATCAATTGTAGCCTCTTTCGATAAGTAAGAGTGTTGAACCCAACGAGGAGCTAAAGGTAGAACAAATATTCCCTCAAGTTCTATCGACCACCGATACAACTCTATGCACGCTTGACGTTCGCTTTACCTAGAACAAGTATGAAACTAGAAGTACTTTGAAGGTGTTTTTGGGTAAGCTTGCAAGAAAGTAAAGAACACAAAAATAAAAGCTAGGGGCTGTTTAGATAAAGACACAACTAAATTAGTTTTAGTAGGGAGCTTTTGTCAACAAGAAAGTTATTTGTCCCTAGGCAATCGATAACTAGACCGGTAATCATTATTGCAATTTTATTTGAGGGAGAGGCATAAGCTAACATACTTTCTCTACTTGGATCATATGCACTTATGATTGGAACTCTAGCAAGCATCCGCAACTACTAAAGATTCATTAAGGTAAAACCCAACCATAGCATTAAAGTATCAAGTCCCCTTTATCCCATATGCAAACAACCTACTTACTCGGGTCTGTGCTTCTGTCACTCACGCCACCCACCATAAGCAAATCATAAGCATATTGCAAACCCTACAGCGGGAATCCCTCACACTTGCACGACAAGGAGAGCACCATAGGACAGCACCAATAATAAAACATACAACTCAAACCAATCACGATCATCAAATAGCCATTAGGACAAAACAGATCTACTCAAACATCATAGGATAGCCATACATCATTGGGAAATAATATATAGCGTTGAGCACCATGTTTAAGTAGAGATTACAGCGGGTAAGAGAGAGGTTACACCGCTGCATAGAGGGGGAAGAGTTGGTGATGATGGCGGTGAAGTTGTTGGTGAAGATGACAGTGATGATGATGGCCCCCGGTGGCACTCCGGCGCCACCGGAGGCGAGGGGGAGAGAGCCCCCCTCCTCCTTCTTCTTCCTTGACCTTCTCCCTAGATGGGAGAAGGGTTTCCCCTCTGGTCCATGGTCTCCATGGCGTGGAAGGGGCGAGAGCCCCTCCGAGATTGGATCTGTCTCTCTGTTTCTACGTTCTGTTCTGGCTCTGTTTCACCGTTTCGCGTATATATGGAGATCCGTAACTCCGATTGGCCTGAAACCTTCGCCGTGATTTTTTTTCCGAATATTAGCTTTCTTGCGGCAAAATAAGAGCGTCAACTGCCTTATGGTGGGCTCACGAGGGTAGGGGCGCGCCCTAAGGGGGGTGCCCCCCTGCCTCGTGACCACCTCAGGCACTGGTTCGCGTTGATTTTCCTTCCAATTTTTCCATATTTTCTAAAAATAAGCTCCGTCCGTATTTATCCCGTTTGGACTCCGTTTGATATGGATATTCTGCGAAACCAAAAACATGCAACAGACATGAACTGGCACTGGGCACTGGATCAAAATGTTAGTCCCCAAAATAATATAAAAAGTTGCCAAAAAGTATATGAAAGTTGAATAATATTGGCATGGAACAATCAAAAATTATAGATACGACGGAGATGTATCAAGTTTATCCCTCTACATCATGTCATCTTGCTTAAAGCGTTACTCTGTTCTCTTGAACTTAATACTCTAGATGCATGCTGGATAGCGGTCGATGTGTGGTGTAATAGTAGTAGATGCAGGCAGGAGTCGGTCTACTTGTCTCGGACGTGATGCCTATATACATTATCATACCTAGATATTCTGATAACTATGCTCAATTCTGTCAATTGCTCAACAGTAATTTGTTCACCCACCGTAATACTTATGCTCTCGAGAGAAGCCACTAGTGAAACCTATGGCCCCCGGGTCTATTTTCCATCATATTAATCTTCCAATACTTAGTTATTTCCTTTTCCATTTATTTTACTTGCATCTTTATTTCTCTTTATAATAAAAATACCAAAAATATTATCTTATCTTATCTATCAGATCTCACTTTCGTAAGTGACCGTGAAGGGATTGACAACCCCTTTATCGCGTTGGTTGCGTGGAGTTTATTTGTTTGTGTAGGTGCGAGGGACTCGTGCATGGCCTCCTAATGGACTGATACCTTGGTTCTCAAAAACTGAGGGAAATACTTACGCTGCTCTGCTGCATCACCCTGTCCTCTTCAAGGGAAAACCAACGCAGTGCTCAAGAGGTAGCAAGATGGATTTCTAGCACCGTTGCCAGGGAGTCTATGCAAAAGTCAACATACCAACTACCCATCACAAACCCTTATCTCCCGCATTACATTATTTGCCATTTGCCTCTCGTTTTCCTCTCGCCCACTTCACCCTTGCCGTTTTATTTGCCCTCTCTCTCCATCCTCCTCCTCTTTCTCTATTCACCTCTTTTTGCCCGCCTCTTGTTTGCTTGTGTGTTAGATTGCTTGCTTGTCACGATGGCTCAAGATAATACCAAAGTGTGTGACTTTACTAATACCAGCAACAATGATTTTATTAGCACTTCGATTGCTCCTCTTACCGATGCTGAATCTTGTGAAATTAATGCTGCTTTGCTGAATCTTGTCATGAAAGATCCGTTTTCCGGCCTTCCTAGTGAAGATGTCGCTACCCATCTAAACAACTTTGTTGATTTGTGTGATGTGCAAAAGAAGAAATATGTGGACAATGATATTGTTAAATTGAAGCCATTTCCTTTTTTGCTTAGAGATTGTGCTAAAGCTTGGTTTTCGGCTTTGCCTAAAAATAGTATTGATTCATGGAACAAGTGCAAAGATGCTTTTATCTCTAAGTATTTTCCTCCCGCTAAGATCATCTCTCTTAGAAACGATATTATGAATTTTAAGCAACTTGATCATGAACATGTTGCACAATCTTGGGAGAGGATGAAATTAATGATACGTAATTTCCCTACACATGGTTTGAATTTATGGATGATTATACAAAATTGTATGCCGGATTGAATTTTGCTTCTAGAAACCTTTTAGATTCGGCTGTGGGAGGCACTTTTATGGAAATCACTTTAGGAGAAGCTACTAAACTCCTAGATAATATTATGGTTAATTATTCTCAATGGCACACTGAAAGATCTACTAATAAGAAAGTGCATGCGATAGAAGAAATTAATGTTTTGAGTGGAAAGATGGATGAACTTATGAAATTATTTGCTAATAAAAGTCTTTCTTCTGATCCTAATGGCATGCCTTTGTCTACATTGATTGAGAATAATAATGAATCTTTGGATGTTAATTTTGTTGGTAGGAATAATTCTGGTAACAACGCGTATAGAGGAAACTTTAGTCCTAGGCCGTATCCTAGTAATTCCTCTAATAATTATGGTAACTCCTACAACAATTCTTATGGAAATTATAATAAGATGCCCTCTGATTTTGAATCTAATATTAAAGAATTTATTACTTCGCAAAAGAATTGCAATGCTTTGATTGAAGAAAAATTGCTTAAGAATGATGAGTTGGCCAGGAACGTTGATAGAAATTCTCTTGATGTTGATTCTTTGAAACTTAGATCTATTCCACCTAAGCATGATATAAATGAGTATCTTAAAGCTATGATAATTTCCATTGATGAGTGCAAAAAAAGAACCGCTAGGATGCGTGCTAAGAAAGATTGCTTTATAAAAGCTTGATCTTCTATTTTCCATGATAATAAAGATGAAGATCTAAAAGTTATTGATGTGTCCCCTATTAAATCTTTGTTTTGCAATATGAATCATGATAATGATGGGACTGAATATTATCCACCTCTACCTAGAAGGCGTTCCAAAAATTCGGAGTCTTTAGATCTTGATGCTAAAATTGTTAAAAGTGGGATTGAAGAAGTTAAACTTTAATGATGAACCCACTATTTTGGATTTCAAGGAATTTAATAATGGTAATTTCTATTTGATATATTGTATTTCCTTGTTGCAATCCGTGCTAAATTCTCCTCATGCTTATAGTCAAAATAAAGCCTTTACCAAACATATCGTTGATGCTTTGATGCAATCTTATGAAGAAAAACTTGAGTTGGAAGTTTCTATCCCTAGAAAATTTTATGATGAGTGGGAACCTACTATTAAGATTAAAATTAAAGATCATGAGTGCTATGCTTTGTGTGATTTGGGTGCTAGTGTTTCCATGATTCCTAAGACTTTGTGTGATTTGCTAGGTTTCCGTGATTTTGATGATTGCTCTTTAAACTTGCACCTTGCGGATTCCACTATCAAGAAACCTATGGTAAGAATTAATGATGTTCTTATTGTTTCAAATAGGGATTATGTGCCCGTAGATTTTATTGTTCTTGACATAGATTGCAATCCTTCATGTCCTATTATTCTTGGTAGACCTTTCCTTAGAACGATTGGTGCAATTATTGATATGAAGGAAGGGAATATTAGATTCCAATTTCCATGAAGGAAAGGCATGGAACACTTCCCTAGAAAGAAAATTAAATTACCATATGAATCTATTAGGACAGCCACTTATGGATTGCCTACCAAAGATGGCAATACCTAGATCTATCTTCGCTTTTATGCCTAGCTAGGGGCGTTAAACGATAGCGCTTGTTGGGAGGCAACCCAATTTTATTTTTATTCCTTGCTTTTTGCTCCTGGTTAGTAATAAATAATTTATCTAGCCTCTGTTTTGGTTGTGTTTTTTGTGTTTAATTAGTGTTTGTGCCAAGTAGAACCATTGGGAAGACTTGGGGAAAGTCTTTTTAATCTTGCTGTAACAAATAGAAACTTTAGCGCTCACGAGAATTGCTGTCATTTTTTTTGGAAAGTGCTATTTAGTTAATTATTTTTGCAGATGATTAATAGATAACTTCCTCACTTCCAACATTTTATTTTAGAATTTTTGGGGTTCCAGATCTTGCGTTAGCAACAGATTACTACATACTGTTCTGTTTTTGCCAGATTCTGTTTTTCGTGTGTTGTTTGCTTATTTTAATGAATCTATGGCTAGTAAAATAGTTTGTAAACCATAAAGAAGTTGGAATACAGTAGGTTTAACGCCAACATAAATAAATAATAAGTTCATTACAGTACCTTGAAGTGGTGTTTTGTTTTCTTTCACTAACGGAGCTCACGAGATTTTCTACTTTAAGTTTTGTGTTGTGAAGTTTTCAAGTTTTGGGTAAAGATTTGATGGATTATGGAACAAGGAGTGGCAAGAGCCTATGCTTGGGAATTCCCATGGCACCCCCAATATAATCTAAGGACACCTAAATCCAAAGCTTGGGGATGCCCCGGAAGGCATCCCCTCTTTCGTCTACTTCCATCGGTAACATTACTTGGAGCTATATTTTTATTTACCACATGATATGTGTTTTGCTTGGAGCGTATTTTATTATTTGAGTCTTTATTTGTTAGTTTTCAAAAATCATCCTTGCTGTACACACCTTTTGAGAGAGACACACATGATTCAGAAATTGTTAGAATACTCTATGTGCTTCACTTATATCTTTTGAGTTATATAGTTTTTGCTCTAGTGCTTCACTTATACTCCCTCCGTTATATATTACTTGTCGTGGTTTTAGTTCAAATTTGAACTAAAACCACGACAAGTAATTTGGAATGGAGGGAGTATCTTTTAGAGCATGTTGGTGGATTTGTTTTATAGAAACCATTGTTCTCTCATGCTTCACTTAGATTATTTTGAGAGTCCTAGAAAAAAGCGTGGTAAATTGCTTTAATTATGTTAGGCATTCAAGATTAATAATAAAATTTCTTATGAGTGTGTTGAATACTATGGGAAGTTTGATACTTGATAATTGTTTTTAGATATGGAGATGGTGATATTAGAGTCATGCTAGTTTAGTAGTTGTGAATTTGAGAAACACTTGTGTTAAAGTTTGTGATTCCCATAGCATGCACGTATGGTGAACCGTTATGTGATGAAGTCGGAGCATGATTTATTTATTGATTGTCTTATGAGTGGCGGTCGGGGACGAGCGATGGTCTTTTCCTACCAATCTATCCCCCTAGGAGCATGCCCGTAATACTTTGCTTTGATAACTTATAGATTTTTGCAATAAGTATATGAGTTCTTTATGACTAATGTTGAGGCCATGGATCATACGCACTCTCACCCTTCCACCATTGCTAGACTCTCTAATATCATGCACCTTTCGTCGGTATCATACACCCACCATATACCTTCCTCAAAACAGCCACCATACCTACCTATCATGGCATTTCCATAGCCATTCCGAGATATATTGCCATGCAACTTATCACCGTTCCATTTACTATGACACGCTCCATCATTGTCATATTGCTTTGCGTGATCATGTAGTTGACATTGTATTCGTGGCAAAGCCACCGTTCATAATTCTTTCATACATGTCACTCTTGATTCATTGCATATCCCGATACACCGCCGGAGGCATTCACATAGAGTCATATTTTGTTCTAAGTATTGAGTTGTAATTTTTGAGTTGTAAGTAAATAAAAAAGTGTGATGATCATCATTTTTAGAGCATTGTCCCAAGTGAGGAAAGGATGATCATCATTTTTAGAGCATTGTCCCAAGTGATGGAGACTATGAGACTCCAGACTAAATAAATAATAAAAAAAGAGGCCATAAAAAGAAGAAGAGACAAGGCCCAAATAAAAAAATGATGAGAGAAAAAGAGAGAAGGGACAATGCTACTATCCTTTTACCACACTTGTGCTTCAAAGTAGCACCGAGATCTTCATAGAGAGTCTCCTATGTTATCACTTTCATATACTAGTGGGAATTTTTCATTTTAGAACTTGGCTTGTATATTCCAATGATGGGCTTCCTTAAAATGCCCTAGGTCTTCATGAGCAAGCGAGTTGGATGCACACCCACTTAGTTCTTTTTGCTGAGCTTTCATATACTTATATCTCTAGTGCATATGTTGCATGGCAATCCCTACTCATTCACATTGATATCTATTAATGGGTATCTCCATAGCCCGTTGATACGCCTAGTTGATGTGAGACTATCTTCCCCCCTTTTGTCTTCTCCGCAACCATAATTCTATTCCACCTATAGTGCTATGTCCATGGCTCACGCTCATGTATTGCAAGAAGATTGAAAAAGTTTGAGAACACTAAAAGTATGAAACAATTGCTTGGCTTGTCATCAGGGTTGTGCATGATTTAAATACTTTGTGTGGTGAAGATGGAGCATAGCTAGACTATATGATTTTGTAGGGATAACTTTCTTTGGCCATGTTATTTTGAAGAGACATAATTGCTTAATTAGTATGCTTGAAGTATTATTATTTCTATGCCAATATTGAACTTTTGTCTTGAATCTCTCCGAAATGAATATTCATACCACAATTAAGAAGAATTACATTGAAATTATGCCAAGTAGCATTCCACATCAAAAATTCTGTTTTTATCATTTACCTACTCGAGGACGAGCAGGAATTAAGCTTGGGGATGCTTGATACGTCTCCAACGTATCTATAATTTTTGATTGTTCCATGCTATATTATATCCTGTTTTGGACATTATTGGGCTTTATTATACACTTTTATATTATTTTTGGGACTAACCTATTAACCGGAGGCCCAGCCCAGAATTGCTGTTTTTTTGCCTATTTCAGAGTTTTGCAGAAAAATAATATCAAACGTAGTCCAAACGGAATGAAACCTTCGGGAACGTGATTTTCAGAACAAACGTGATCCAGAGGACTTGGACCCTACATCAAGACATCAACCAGGAAGGCACGAGGTAGGGGGTGCGCCTACCCCCCAGGCACGCCCTCCACCCTCGTGGGGCCCACGTTACTCCACCGACGTACTTCTCTCTCCTATATATACCTACGTACCCCCAAACTACCAAATACAGAGCCAAAATCCTAATTCCACCGCCGTAACTTTCTGTATCCACGAGATCCCATCTTCGGGCCTTTTTCGGAGCTCCACCGGAGCGGGTATCGATCACTGAGGGCTTCTACATCAACACCATAGCCTCTCCGATGAAGTGTGAGTAGTTTATTTCAGACCTTCGGGTCCATAGTTATTAGCTAGATGGCTTCTTCTCTCTTTTTGGATCTCAATACAAAGTTCTCCCCCTCTCTTGTGGAGATCTATTCGATGTAATCTTCTTTTGCGGTGTGTTTGTTGAGATCGATGAATTGTGGGTTTATGATCAAGTTTATCTATGAACAATATTTGAATCTTCTCTGAATTCTTTTATGTATGATTGGTTATCTTTGCAAGTCTCTTCGAATTATCAGTTTGGTTTGGCCTACTAAATTGATCTTTCATGCAATGGGAGAAGTGCTTAGCTTTGGGTTCAATCTTATGGTGTCCTTTCCCAGTGACAGTAGGGGCAGCAAGGCACGTATTGTATTGTTGCCATCGAGGATAACAAGACGGGGTTTATATCATATTGCATGAGTTTATCCCTCTACATCATGTCATCTTGCTTAAAGCGTTACTCTGTTCTCTTGAACTTAATACTCTAGATGCATGTTGGATAGCGGTCGATGTGTGGAGTAATAGTAGTAGATGCAGGCAGGAGTCGGTCTACTTGTCTCAGACATGATGCCTATATACATGATCATACCTAGATATTCTCATAACTATGCTCAATTTTGTCAATTGCTCAATAGTAATTTGGTCACCAACCGTAATACTTATGCTCTCGAGAGAAGCCACTAGTGAAACCTATGGCCCCCGGGTCTATTTTCCATCATATTAATCTTCCAATACTTAGTTATTTCCTTTGCCGTTTATTTTACTTGCATCTTTATTTCTCTTTATCATAAAAATACCAAAAATATTATCTTATCATGTCTATCAGATCTCACTTTCGTAAGTGACCGTGAAGAGATTGGCAACCCCTTTATCGCGTTGGTTGCGTGGATTTTATTTGTTTGTGTAGGTGCGAGGGACTCGTGCGTGGCCTCCTACTAGATTGATACCTTGGTTCTCAAAAACTGAGGGAAATACTTACGCTGCTCTGCTGCATTACCCTTTCCTCTTCAAGGGAAAACCAACACAGTGCTCAAGAGGTAGCAACCATCATTTAGTATTTCACAATTGCTAACACTCACACAATATTTATGGTTATGAAGTTTTAGTCGGACACAGAGAAAGATAGGGGCTTATAGTTTTGCCTCCCAACCTTTTACCTCAAGGGTAATGTCAAAAATAATAGTTCATGAAAACTCACATCCAATTAGCTATATATATTTGGATCTTTCCAACACATTGTGCTTGCCAAAGGATAAAATGTAAAAAAAGGAAAGGTGAAGATCACCATGACCCTTGTATGAAGTATAAAGACAAGAATAAAAGATAGGCCCTTCGCAGAGGGAAGCAGAGGTTGTCATGTGCTTTTATGGTTGGATGCACAAAATCTTAATGCGAAAGAATGTCACTTTATATTGCCACTTGTGATATGGACCTTTATTATGCAGTCCGTCGCTTTTGTTTCTTCCACATCATAAGATCGTATAAAGCTTATTTTCTCCACACTAATAAATCATACATATTTAGAGAGGAATTTTTATTGCCTGCAACAATGACAACTTACTTGAAGGATCTTACTCAATCCATAGGTAGATATGGTGGACTCTCGTGGCAAAACTAGGTTTAAGGATATTTGGAAGCACAAGTAGTATCTCTACTTGGTGCAAAGAATTTGGCTAGCATGAGAGGGGAAGGCAAGCTCAACATGTTGGATGATCCATGATAATATAATTTATTTTAGATGTAAGAAAGCATAACCCATTATGTTGTCTTCCTTGTCCAATATCAACTCTTTAGCATGTCATATTTTAATGAGTGCTCACAATCATAAAAGATGTCCAAGATAGTATATTTGTATGTCAAAACCGCTCTTTCTTTATTACTTCCTATTAATTGCGACGATGACCAAAACTATGTTTGTCAACTCTCAACAACTTTTATTCATCATACTCTTTATATGTGAAGTCATTACTCTCCATAAGATCCATATGATATCTTTATTTCTTTTTATTCTTTCTCTTTTATTTTATTCCCTCAAGATCATAGCAAGATAATCAAGCCCTTGACTCAACACTAATCTTTATTATATATAGCTCACAGACTCGATTACATAGAAGGATCATAAAGCAAAACTCAAAACTAGATCATACTAAAACTTTATTCTACTAGATCAAGATATTACCAAAAGGATCGGACTAAGAAAAACGGTAAAGATAAAAGTGTGATGGTGATACGATACCAGGGCACTCCCCCAAGCTTGGCAGTTGCCAAGGGGAGTGCCCATACCCGATACTCAGTTCTCCTTTGTTAGTGAATAAGGTGTTGGTTATGATGGATAGTCGCACATCGAGCGTAGGAGATCCTCCAATTTGCGAATAATGCCCTTGAGTGCGATGATATGCTCCTTTAACAAAATATTTTCACTTGTGAGATACTTGTTTTGAATGCGAGCTAACTCAATCATCTTGAAAGCTTCAATCTCCGTTGGGGTAAAGAGATTGTGATGAGGTTGAAGGATGCCTTATTCTACTACTGTCGGAACTTGATCCCCCATGGCCTTCTTGATCCCACCATCCTTGTTGATCTCTCCGGTCTCTTCTCTCTTCAACTCTATCCTCATTAGCCAAGCATCATTGCCCTCATTGTTGGAGGAGGAGGGAGACGACATGATGTCTGGCCTTGAAAACCCTGGCAGAAAACAGCTCAAAACAAAATCAGTAGATATTTGCGTGGTACGGTGGTCAAAACCTTCGGGAGATTATATAATGATTTTTCACCGACCAAAAGAAGTAATGTGCAAGAAAATGGAGTCTAGAGGGCACACGAGGTGCCCACGAGGCAGGGGTGCGCCCTCCACCCTTGTGGACGCCTCGGGTCCTTCCCAGACTGCTTCTTATTTTCCTATTTTCTTAAATATTCCAAAACGGAGAAAAATTGCTATTAGAACTGTTTTGGAGTCGGTTTACTTACCGTACCTCATACCTATTCCTTTTCGGAGTCTGAAACATTCTGGAAAGTGTCCCTTATGTATTCCTCTGGGGTTACAGTTTCAATAACATTAGTTTCAACATTTATAGGATTATCTGAGATATAATGTTTGATTCTTTGACCGTTCACCACCCTCGGATTTGTGCCTTCGAAGTTGTTGATTTTTATGGCACCAGAACGATAGACCTCCTCGATGACGTAAGGACCTTCCCATTTAGAGAGGAGCTTTCCTGCAAAAAATCTTAAACAAGAGTTGTGTAATAATACATAATCACCTACATTAAACTCACGTTTTTGTATCCTTTTGTCATGCCATCTTTTAACTTTTTATTATTTAAACAGTTTGGCATTCTCATAGGCATGGGTTCTCCATTCATCAAGTGAGCTAATGTCGAAAGCCTCTTCTCACTGGCAAGTTTGAAATCATAATTGAGCTCTTTAATGGCCTAATATGCCTTATGTTCTAGTTCAAGAGGTAAGTGACATGCTTTTCCATAAACCATCTTATACGGAGAGATACCCATAGGATTTTTATATGCAGTTCTATAAGCCCATAATGCATCATCAAGTTTCTTGGACCAATTCTTTCTAGATCTATTAACAGTCTTTTGCAAAATTAATTTAAGCTCTGTATTACTCAATTCTACTTGACCACTGGACTGTGGGTGATACGGAGATGCAATTCTATGATTAACATCATACTTAGCAAGCATTTTACGGAAAGTACCATGAATAAAATGTGAACCACCATCAGTCATTAAATATCTAGGGACTCCAAACCTCAGAAAAATAACTTCTTTAAGCATCTTAATAGAGGTGTTAAGATCAGCGCTACTAGTTGGAATAGCTTCTACCCACTTATTAACGTAATCAACGGCAACTAAAATATGTGTATACCCATTAGAGGAAGGAAATGGTCCCATATAATCAAAGCCCCAAACATCAAATGGTTCAATAACAAGTGAATAATTCATAGGCATTTCTTGACGTCTACTAATATTACCAATTCTTTGACATTCATCACAAGACAAGACAAACTTACGGGCATCCTTGAAGAGAGTAGGCCAATAAAAACCGGATTGCAGTACCTTATGTGTAGTTCTATATCTAGCATGGTGTCCTCCATAAGCCTCAGAGTGACACTTGTGTAGGATATGTTCCTGTTCATGCTCAAGTACACAACGTCTAATAACACCATCTACTCCTTCTTTATAAAGGTGTGGGTCATCCCAGAAGTAATGTCTTAAATCATAGAGAAACTTTTTTCTTTTGTTGGTATGTGAAACTAGGTGGTATAAATTTAGCAACAATCTAATTAGCATAATCATCTTACCAAGGAGTAGTATGAGAAGCATTTCTGACAGCTAGTTGTTCGTCAGGAAAGCTATCATCAATAACTAGTGGGTCATCAAGAACATTCTCTAACCTAGACAAGTTGTCTGCAACGGGGTTCTTAGCTCCCTTTCTATCAATAATATGCAAATCAAATTAATGTAGCAAGAGAACCCATCTAATAAGTCTAGGTTTAGCATCTTTCTTTTCCATAAGATATTTAATAGCAGCATGGTCAGTGTGAACAGTTACTTTAGAATCAACTATATAAGATCTGAACTTATCACAAGCAAATACAACTGCTAAAAATTCTTTTTCAGTAGTAGCATAATTTCTCTCGGCACTGTCTAGAGTCTTACTAGCATATTGGATAACATTTAATTTCTTATCAACTCTTTGTCCTAGAACAACCCCTACAGCATAATCACTAGCATCACACATAATTCAAATGGTAAATTCCAATCAGGAGGCTAGACAATAGGTGCAGAAATCAAAGCTTTCTTAAGTATTTCAAATGCTTCTACACAATCTTCATCAAAGACAAAAGGAACATATTTTTGTAAGAGATTAGTCAAAGGCCTAGAAATTTTAGAGAAGTCCTTAATGACCTCCTATAAAAACTAGCATGACCAAGGAAACTTCTTATACCTTTAATTTCCTTAGGACACGGCATCTTTTCAATAGCATCAACCTTAGCTTTATCAACTTCAATACCTCTTTTAGAAATTTTATGCCCCAAGATAATACCTTCATTAACCATAAAGTGACACTTCTCCCAATTCAAGACAAGATTAGTTTCTTCACATCTCTGCAAAACTCGATCAAGGTTGCTTAAGCAATCATCAAAAGAAGTTCCATATACAGAAAAATCCATGAATACCTCAACAATATTTTCACAAAAGTCAGAGAACATAGCAGTCATACATCTTTGAAAGGTAGCGGGTGCATTACATAAACCAAAAGGCATACGTCTATAAGCAAAGGTATCAAAAGGGCAAGTAAAAGTTGTCTTTTCTTGATCCTCTTTTGACACAGGTATTTGAGAGAAACCAGAATAACCATCTAGAAAGCAAAAATGAGTATGTGTTGGATAATCTTTCTAGCATTTGATCAATAAATAGTAAAGGGTAATGATCCTTTTTAGTAGCTTTATTTAATTTGCGAAAATCAATTACCATTCTATAACCTATAACAATTCTTGTGGGATCAACTCATCTTTATCATTAGGAACAACAGTAATACCTCCCTTCTTAGGGGCACAATGGACAGGGCTTACCCACTGACTATCATCAATGGGATAAATTATACCTGCCTCCAGAAGCTTTAGTATTTCTTTTCTTACCACTACTTTCATCTTAGGATTTAACCGTCGTTGGTGATCAACAACCAGTTTCGCGTCTTTCTCCTATTTTATTTTGTGCTGGCATAGAGTGCGACTAATGCCCTTAATATCATCAAGAGTATATCCAATAGCAGCACAGTGCTTCTTCAGAGTTTTCAATAATTTCTTTTCTTCATGCTCTGAAAGGTTAGCACTAATAATAACAGGATATATCTATTTCTCATCAAGATAAGCATATTTACGAGTATCAGGGAAATGTTTAATCTCAAACACGGGATCACCCTTGGGTGGAGGAGGATCCCCTAGAATTTCAACAGGCAAGTTGTGTTTCAAAATAGGTCCCTGTTTAAAGAATACTTCATTTATTTCCCTTCTTTCATTCAAAAACATATCATTTTCATGGTCGAGCAAATATTGTTCTAAAGGATCATTAGGAGGCACGACAATAGAAGCAATACCAATAATTTCATCTTTACTAGGCAATTCTTTATCATGGGGTTGTCTACGAAATTTAGTAAAATTAAAATCATGAGACATATCTCGCAAACCAATAGTAACAACATCCTTTTTGCAATCTATCTTAGCATTAACAGTGTTCAAGAAGGGTCTACCAAATATAATGGGACACAAGTTATCTTGTGGGGAACCAAGAACAAGAAAATCAACAGGACATTTAACTTTCCCACACAATACTTCAACATCTCTGACAATCCACCTAGTGAAATAGTGTCTCTATTGGCAAGTTTAATTGTAACATCAATTTCCTCTATCTCAGCAGGTGCAATATCATGCATAATTTCTTTATATAAGGAATGAGGTATTGCACTTGCACTAGCACCCATATCACATAAGCCATGATAGCAATGATCTCCTATTTTAACAGAAATAACAGGCATGCCTACAACAGGTCTATGCTTATTTTTAGTACCAGGCCTAGCAATTCTAGCAGCTTCATCACAGAAGTAAATAACATGCCCATCAATATTATCAGCCAAGAGATCTTTAACCATAGCAATACTAGGTTCAACTTTAATTTGCTCAGAGGGAGTAGGTGTTCTAGTATTACTCTTACGAACCACAGTTGAAGCTTTAGCATGATCCTTTATTCTAACAGGGAAGGTGGTTTCTCAATATAAGCAGTAGGAACAACATAATCATTATAAGTGATGGTCTTTTCTTCAACTTTAATAGGTGCAACTACTTTTACTTCAATGGGAGGATTATATTTAAACCACTTCTCCTTAGGGAGATCAACATGAGTAGCAAAGGATTCATAGAAAGAAGCTACTATCTCAGAGTCAAGTCCATATTTAGTGCTAAGTTCACGAAAAGCATCGGTATCCATAAAAGATTTAACACAATCAAACTTAGGTATTATACCTGACTCCTTACCTTCGTCGAGATCGCAATCTTCAGAGTTGCGTTCAATTCTTTCCAATAAATCCCATTTGAATTCAATAGTCTTCATCATAAAAGAGCCAGTACAAGAAGTATCGAGCATGGAGCGATTATCGAGAGAAAGCCGAGCATAAAAATTTTGAATAATAATTTCTCTTGAGAGCTCATGATTGGGGCATGAATATAACATTGAATTAAGCTTCCCCCAAGCTTGAGCGATGCTTTCTCCTTCGCGAGGCCAAAAATTATATATATAATTACGATCACGATGAACAAGATTCATAGGATAAAACTTCTGATGAAATTCCAATTTCAATCGGTTGTAGTTCCATGATCCCATATCATCACATAGCCTAAGCCATGTCAATGCCTTTCCCTTCAAAGATAAAGGGAAGGCCTTCTTATTGATAACATCCTCGGGCTTACCCACAAGCTTAAATAATCCAAAAACTTCATCCACATAGATTAGGTGCAAATTGGGATGTAATGTTCCATCTCCTGTAAAAGGATTAGCTAGCAGTTTCTCTATCATACCAGAAGGAATTTCAAAGTAAACATTTTTAGTAGGTTCAGTAGGTTGAGGAGCAACTCTTTGCTCTACTGGTCGGGGTGAAGATACCCCAAACAAGCCCCTCAAAGGATTATGTTCCATAGTAACAAGTGACAGTAAATTTCAGCACACTATATAAATGTTTCCTTACCAAATTCCACCTACCAAAGGCACTTCACTCCCCGGCAACAGCGCCAGAAAAGAGTCTTGATGACCCACAAGTATAGGGGATCTATCATAGTCCTTTAGATATGTAAAAGTGTCGAACCCAACGAGGAGCAGAAGGAAATGATAAGAAATTTTCAGTAAGGTATTCTCTGTAAGCACTGAAATTATTGGTAACAGATAGTTTTCTGATAAGGTAATTTGTAACGGGTAACAAGTAATAAAAGTAAATAAGGTGCAGCAAGATGGACCAATCCTTTTTGTAGCAAAGGAAAAGCCTGGACAAACTCTTATATAAAGGAAAGTGCTCCCGAGGACACATGGGAATTATCGTCAAGCTAGTTTTCATCACGTTCATATGATTAGCGTTCGGTACTTTGATAATTTGATATGTGGGTGGACCAGTGCTTGGGTACTGCCCTTCCTTGGACAAGTATCCCACTTATGATTAACCCCTACTACAAGCATCCACAACTACAACAGAAGTATTAAGGTAAACCTAACCATAGCATGAAACATATGGATCCAAATCAGCCCCTTACGAAGCAACGGATAAACTAGGGTTTAAGCTTCTATTACTCTAGCAACCCATCATCTACTTATTACTTCCCAATGCCCTCCTCTAGGCCCAAACAATGGTGAAGTGTCATGTAGTCTACGTTCACATGACACCACTAGAGGAAAGACAACTTACATCTCATCGAAATATCGAACGAATACCAAATTCACATGACTACTTATAGCAAGACTTCTCCCATGTCCTCAGCAACAAATGTAACTACTCACAAATCATATTCTTGTTCATAATCAGAGGAGTATAAATATGCATAAAGGATCTGAACGTATGATCTTCCACCGAATAAACCAACTAGCATCAACTACGAGTAATCAACACTACTAGCAACCCAGAGGTACCAATCTGAGGCTTTGAGACAAAGATTGGATACAAGAGATGAACTAGGGTTTGAGATGAGATGGTGCTGGTGAAGATGTTGATGGAGATGACCCCCTCTCGATGAGAGGATCGATGGTGATGACGTTGGTGATGATTTCCCCCTCCCAGAGGGAAATTTCCCCAGCAGAACAGCTCCGTCAGAGCCCTAGATTGGTTCCGCCAAGGTTCTGCCTCGTGGAGGCGGAGTTTCGTCCCGTGAGCTAGCTTATGATTTTTTCCTGGACGAAAGACCTCTTATAGCAGAAGATGGGCATCAGAGGGCTGCCAGGGGGCCCACGAGGCAGGGGTGCACGCCCCCCACCCTCGTGGATGGTGGGTGGCCCCCCTCTGGTACTTCTTTCGCCCAATATTTTTTAGATATTCTGAAACTTGCTCCCGTGAAGTTTCAGGACTTTTGGAGTTCTATAGAATAGGTCTCTAATATTTGCTCCTTTTCCAGCCCAGAATTCCAGCTGCCGGCATTCTCCCTCTTCATGTAAACCTTGTAAAATAAGAGAGAATAGGCATAAGTATTGTGACATAATGTGTAATAACATCCCATAATGCGATAAATATCGATATAAAAGCATGATGCAAAATGGACGTACAGCGAGCCTCGGCACCGAGGATTTTATCGTGCCTGAGGAACCTCTCGAACAGGAGCGCTTCAAGCGCCAGCTAATAGCCAATGCAAGGAGCCTGAAAAAGAAATAGCAGCAGCTTCAAGCTGATCAAGATCTGCTCAATGATAGATGGATTGATGTCCTGGCAGCTGAGGAATACGGCCTCGAGAGCCCAGCCAAAAGTTACCTGAAGTGCAAATTGCTACCTCAGCTCGATCACGAGGATTTGGAGCCCGTACCATCATCGCGCAATGTGGCTGACCGACCAGCACGTGGTCGGGATAAAGCGGCAACTCAAGCCGAACACCAGACCGCCCTACCTCACCGTAAAGGCAGAGATAAAACAGCTCGGGGACACACATATGACCTACGGTAGGACCTGGACAGTAGAGCAGGTCAGAACAAATCGATCTATGGATCACGGGGACGTGCCCCGACACGCGATAACGGCTATCTAGCCGGACGCAATAGTCATGCTCACGCCCGGGCCGAAAACCACAGACGGACTCCATCCGAGCTACATCGCGATGTGGCGTGATATAGAGGCGCCGCTCACCCACTTTGCTTCACCGACGAAGTAATGGAGCACGAATTCCCAGAAGGTTTTAAACATGTAAACATCAAATCATACGATGGGACAACAGACCCCATGGTATGGATTGAGGAATTTTTTCTTCACATTCATATGGCCCGCGACGATGATCTCCATACCATCAAATACCTCCCACTAAAACTCAAAGGACCAGCCCGGCACTGGTTGAACAGTCTGCCTGAAAACTCCATCGGCGGTTGGGAGGACTTGGAAGAGGCCTTTCTTGACAACTTCCAAGGTACATATGTTCGACCTCCGGATGCCGATGACTTAAGTCACATAATTCAACAGCCCAGAGAGTCAGCCAGGAAACTCTGGACTAGGTTCTTAACTAAAAAGAACCAGATCGTCTACTGTCCAGATGCCGAAGCCTTGGCGGCCTTTAAACACAACGTCGGGGATGAATGGCTCGCCCGACAACTCGGCCAAGAGAAGCCGAAGACCATGGCAGCCCTTACGGCACTTATGACCCGCTTTTGCGCGGGAGAAGATAGCTGGTTAGCCCGTAGCAATAACAGTGCAAGTGAACCTGGCACTGCGGAAGCCAAAAATAGCAATGACAAGCCCCAATGCAACAGACACAAGCGTCGAAACAACAGTGATAATACCGACGACACGGCGGTCAACGCCGGATTCGGCGGCTCTAAGTCCGGCCAGTGGAAGAAGCCGTTCAAAAGGAACAATTCGGGACCATCTAGCTTGGACCGCATATTCGATCGCCCATGCCAGATACACGGCACTCCTTACAAACCAGCCAATCACAGCAATAGAGACTGTTGGGTCTTTAAACAGGCCGATGAGTTAAATGCCGAAAACAAGTAGAAGGGGTCGCAAAGCGAGGACGATGACGAGGAGCCCCGGCCACTGAACACAGGGGGACAGAAGAAGTTTCCCCCCAAGTTAAAACGGTAAACATGATATACACTACCCACAACCCCAAGAGGGAACACAAGAGCGCGCTCCGGGACGTCTAAGCGATGGAGCCAGTCGCCCCAAAGTTCAACCCATGGTATTCCTGTCGGATCACTTTTGATCGCAGGGACCATCAGACCAGTATCCATCACGGTGGTTCAGCCGCACTGGTCCTCGACCCAATCATTGATGGATTTCACCTCACGCAAGTCCTCATGGATGGTGGTAGCAGCCTGAACCTGCTCTATCAGGATACAACGCGCAAAATGGGCATTAATACATCAAGAATTAAGCCCAGAAAGACTACCTTTAAAGGAGTAATACCATGTGTAGAGGCCCGCTGTACGGGCCCAATCACACTAGAGGTTGTCTACGGATCTCCGGAGAACTTCCGAAGCAAAGAGCTGATCTTCGATATCGTCCCATTTCGCAGCGGCTATCACACACTGCTCAGACGAACCGCATTTGCACGCTTCAACACGGTGCCACACTACGCTTATCTTAAGCTGAAGATGACTGGTCCACGTGGTGTCACAACAGTCAATGGAAACACGGAACGCTCCCTCCGTACCGAGGAGCACACCGCATGGAGGCATATCTATCTTGTGATCCATAATACGGCAAGACCGCTCCTGGACACACATACTTCCAATTTTTCCTTTTTATCCCTTTTAGGTCTTTTTCTGCAGGTTTCTTCTGACGACCTGATCATCGGTCCTCTTGGCAGGATGGATACACCAAGATGGCAAGAAGCACTAGCGTACAAAGGAATTCTTAGATGGTCTCTTTAACGATCACTCTACCTGCTTTCAGGACCCGCACGCAGCTCTCCCTTGGCTGTGGCATGTTAAATAGCCCGGCTTATTATTGCACCACTTGTACAAATACGCTTTGCTGTATTAATCAAACTATAATGAAAACAGTTCATGGCCCAACTTCTGCGGCACTAGCTTACTACCCTTTTTTCCTTTTTCTTTGATGATTTTTCTCAACGTTGCGACTGTACACTTCAGTACGCTTTAATCTGCTAGGGGCTTCATCACGACCCATAATACGGCAACAAAGTCCAAACACTTTCTACAACATAGTTTGCCACCTCGAATTTAGCATTATATGCATTGGCTCCGAATAATGTCTTTGGTCAATAGTTGGGTTGCCCGGCTCCTGTGCTTACTACCTTACGTTCCGCTATATCAGCTAGGGTAGTAGAGGGAGAACTACTGTGATTATGTCATGGCTTATCCAGATGAGCACCTCAGTAGAGAAAGCTGAAAACTGACTGTCATGATGCGGCGAGAGCCGGTCAGCTCTTCGGAGGTTTCAAATCTTTAGTGATTTTTCCGCATTATGCGATGAATCGGCTTTTTACCCGATCATGTGTTTATAGTACCCTAGTTCGGATACTAGGGGTTGCGCCTAAATTTTCATTATAGAACTCCTGTGGCTAAGTGAGGGTGATAAAGCCACATAGTCTGATTGCCTGGTTCGTTGCGCTAAAAACCTCCTTTAAGGACCAAACAAATTGTATCAATAGTGTTTAGATTCCATCCCGAACATCCCTGTACTACCTACATGGGGGCTGAAGCCGATGACTAGCCAACTCTCAAAATTTCATAAACACGGCTGCACGGGAGGTAAAATATTAAACAAACATTATATTACATAGCTGAACTTGTTACAGGGCGAGACAATATTCATTCTAAGATTACATCCTTCGTACACTGCTCCGCCACAATGCAGGATCCCTCAAGGACTTCACTAAAGTATCGCTCGGGCATGCGGTACTCCTTGCCCACGGGCGGTCCTTTGGTCGCAATTGTGGCAGCATTCATCTTCGCCCACTGCATCTTGACACAGGCGAAGGTCATCCGTGCACCTTCGATACAAACCGACCGCTTGATGGCGTCAAGCCAAGGGCAAGCGCCGACTAGCCGCTTCACGACACCGAAGTACCTGCTGGGTATAACTTCGGCTGGCCACAGCCGGACTATCAAGTCCTTCATGGCCAGTTCGACCACCCTATGCAGTTCGACCAGCTGTTTTAGCTGGTTGCTCAAGGGCACCGGATGTTCTGGCACAAGGTATTGCGACCAGAACAGCTTCTCCGTCGAGCTCCCCTCTCCGGCTTGGAAGAATTCAGCAGCGTTAGAAACGCTGTGCGGCAGATCCGCAAACGCCCCTGGAGAACTCCAAATCCGGGTTAGTAAGAGATACCTCTTCTTCACATACTTGATTTGCATAATAAAAGCCTTACCCGACGTGATCTTTTTGGCCTCCTGGATTTGCTGGAGGCCGCCTTGGGCTTTGGTCCTAGCCTCTTGTGTGCTCTGGCGGGCCTTCTCAAGTTCGGACTCTTGGTCCACATGCTGACGCTCCAAGGACTCGTATTTCTTCAAAGCGTCCTGGAGCTCCTGCTGGACCTCCCTGACCCTGGCCTCATGCTTTTTCCGGACGGCTCGTTCCTTCGCCACCCTCTCCTCGGCCTCGGCCAACGCTTTCTTGAGGGTTTCAACCTCAGTCGCCGCTCCTACAAATATCACGGCACTACAATCAATATACATCATTTATTCTTTACAAATATACAGCAAGTCTCCACATACCTTGCTTGTCCTCCAGCTGCCTTTTCACAAGGCGGAGCTCTTCTTCGGCCTGCTCCAGACTCTACTTTAGTCCGAAGACCTCAGCAGCATGAGAGGTGGCGGCCAGCAGCGACGCCCGTGTTCATAAGACATATTTAGTTAGTTTCATGCAAAAATTACTCGATCCTCTGTCCGGCTTTTCTTTCCGAACACCGGACAATGTCTCAGGGGCTACACTGTCTATACTATGATCTTCTCTTTCGCATCGCTTACCTCAAAGCCTGTCAGCAGGCTGGTGCAGGCTTCGGTCAGTCCGCTCTTGACAGACTGAACCCTCTCAACCACCGTACCCATAAGGATACGGTGTTCCTCCATAATGGAAGAGCCTTGCAGCTCTTCTAGCAGATTATCCGGTGCCTCTGGCTGGACAGAGGTACCGGCGAAATAGGTGTTGGGGAACGTAGTAATTTCAAAAAAATTCCTACGCACACGCAATATCATGGTGATGCATAGCAACGAGAGGGGAGAGTATCGTCCACGTACCCTCGTAGACCGTTAAGCGGAAGCGTTATAACAACGCGGTTGATGTAGACCGGTGACGTCCGGCACCTCCTTAGCACCGAACGTCCGGCACCTCCGCGTTCAGCACACATTCAGCTCGGTGACGTCCCGCAAACTCACGATCCAGTAGACCTCGAGGGAGAGTTTCTTCAGCATGACAGCATGGTGATGATGTTGATGAAGCTATCGTCGCAAGGCTTCGCCTAAGCACCGCTACAATATAACCGAGGTGAATTATGCTGGAGGGGGGCACCGCACACGGCTAAGAGATCAATAGATCAATTGTTGTGTCTCCAAGGGGTGCCCCCCTCCCCATATATAAAGGAGGGAGAGGAGGAGGGGGCGGCCAAGGAGGAGGAGGCGCGCCCAACGGGGGCAATCATACTCAAGTAGGATTCCCCCCCTCTTTCCTAGTCCTAGTAGGAGAGGCGGAGGAAGGGGAGGAGAAGAAGAAGGACAGGGGGGCCGGCCCCCTAGTCCAATTCGGTTTGGGCTGGGAGGGCCATGTGCCCCTAGCTAGCCGCCTCTCCTCTTCCTCCACTTGGGCCCATAAGGTCCAATAACCCCCCCGGGAGGTTCCGGTAACCTCCCGGTTCTCCGGTATTTATCCGATAACCCCCGGAACTCATCCGGTGTCCGAATATAACCTTCCAATATATCAACCTTTACGTCTCGATCATTTCGAGACTCCTCGTCATGTCCGTGATCATATCTGGGACTCTGAACTGCCTTCGGTACATTAAAACACAAAAACTCATAATACTGATCGTCACTGAACTTTAAGCGTGCGGACCCTACGGGTTCGAGAACTATGTAGACATGACCGAGACACGTCTCCGGTCAATAACCAATAGTAGAACCTGGATGCTCATATTGGTTCCTACATATTCTACGAAGATCTTTATCGGTCAAACCGCATAACAACATATGTTGTTCCCTTTGTCATCGGTATGTTACTTGCCCGAGATTCGATCGTTGGTATCTTAAAACCTAGTTAAATCTCATTACCGGCAAGTCCCTTTACTCGTTCCGTAATGCAACATCCCACAACTAACTCATTAGTCACATTGCTTGCAAGGCTTATAGTGATGTGCATTACCGAGAGGGCCCAGAGATACCTCTCCGACAATCGGAGTGACAAATCCTATTCTTGATCTATGCCAACTCCACGAACACCATCGGAGACACCTGTAGAGCACCTTTATAATCACCCAGTTATGTTGTAATGTTTGGTAGCACACAAAGTGTACCTCCGATATTCGGGAGTTGCATAATCTCATAGTCATAGGAACATGTATAAGTCATGAAGAAAGCAATAACAGTAAACTTAAATGATCAAGTGCTAAGCTAACAAAATGGGTCAAGTCAATCACATCATTCTCCAAATGATGTGATCCCGTTGATCAAATAACAACTCATGTCTATGGCTAGGAAACTTAACCGTCTTTGATCAATGATCTAGTCAAGTAGAGGCATACTAGTGACACTCTGTTTGTCTATGTATTCACACATGTATTATGTTTCCGGTTAATACAATTCTAGCATGAATAATAAACATTTATCATGAAATAAGGAAATAAATAATAACTTTATTATTGCCTCTAGGGCATATTTCCTTCAGTCTCCCACTTGCACTAGAGTCAATAATCTAGATTACATAGTAATGATTCTAACACCCATGGAGTCTTCGTGATGATCATGTTTTGCTCGTGGAAGAGGCTTAGTCAGCGGGTCTCCAACATTCAGATCTGTATGTATCTTGCATATCTCTATGTCTCCCACCTGGACTTGATCTCGGATGGAATAGAAGCGTCTCTATAACATCCCAATTTTTATTAAATTTGGATGTTAATAGAATCATTCAATGCATATCATATTTCTTTGCATTATGGAGTTTTTTTTAATATTCAAATAATATCTTTTCCACTCGAGAAAAACAAATGAGAGGGGATAAGATGACTTCCTCAAAATAGAAAAGAGTGGGAAATTTTATTTTGAATATTATTTGAAGTTTTGGAGTTTATTGGTATTTATTTTATTTGCAAAAGGTGCATTAATTGCATTAGGAAAATATTTTCAAAATGTTCTGTGCTTAAGTTAATGTTCATTAGGCTCTAAATATTGCATAGTTATTTTAGAAATTATTGTGGTGTTTTTATTAATTCATTTGAATTGTTTAGGGACACTTTAGTCTTAGGTTTAAAAAAACACACGCACACATGCACTCACCCGCCTGGACCGAAACCAGTTCGGCCCAGGGGCGCGCGTGCTCAGCCAGCCGCGCCAGGCCAGCCGGCCATTTGGCCCAAGGCCAGCGCCCAGCGCCCGACGCCTTCCACACCAGTCGACCACCCACGCCCTTTCTCGCTCGCTACCGCCGCTGCCACTGCCAGGCGGGCCCCGCCTCGTCAGCCCGTCCCCAACCTCCCGCACGGCGCGGGATAAACATCCGCGCCTCGTCGCTGCAACCGCCAACCGCCTCGCGCTCGGATAGAGCTTATCCGCAGCTCCCGTGCCCTCTGCCCTCGCCTATATAAAGGCCAGGACCCCCTCTTCCATCCTCGCTATCTCGCTTCGTCCCACGCCGCTCATACTGCTCGTCGTCGCCGTTCGCATTTCACCGGAGCCGCGCCACTCCGTCGTCCATTTCGTCGTCTGTGGCACCCCCTAGGTCTACTCCCTTTGTCAATTGGATCCCCGCGACAACGCGCATCGTTTTGACACATTTTTTTGCCCCTAGGTACCGTCGGAGCCACCGCACCGTCGACGCCGGAGTCGCCGGAGCTCCGAAGGCCGCCGTCTTCACCCCGCCCCGTCCGGACGTCGCCGACGCACGCCGACACCACCTTCGCGACGCCCAAGCCGCGCCACACCTCCCCATCTTCTTCACCGACGCCGGGACCCGCCGTAGCCGCCGCCCCGTTCGACCCGAGCGGTCGCCGCCGTCCTCAGCTCGTCGCCGGCCACCATCACCCGCTGTAAGCCGCCGCCCCACCCTCTCCCATCAGATCGGTCACCAACGGCCTAGATTAGATTATGTTAGTTGTTTTTTTAGTTGAACCAATACGCGGTTAACCGTGGTTTTTATTTTAAAAACTATCGGTCGGTTTCCTTTAGACCGTGCGGTTTTATTTAAACCGAGCGTCGGTTTTTATTTAGTTAGCCGTCGCTGCTGTTTTTCTTATTTGGCGGCCGTTCGCCGTATAGTCTCTACAGCGGACGCTGCTCGGCCAGCCAGGAGCCGCCAGATGGCCAGGGGCCTGTTTGCAGTAGTTTTCTTCACCATTTAGTCCCTGTAAATAGCAGATTAGTCCCTGATCTTAGATTAGCCATAACTTTTTAACCGTAGATCCAAACTCGATGAAACCAGCGGCAAATTCTTCGTATTGTTTAGATCTATCCAGTAGCATAGTTTTTGCAAACTTTTGTTAGATTCAAATTTGGATTTATTCAGATTCGATTTCAAACTTCAAATAGCCATATCTCTCAAACCATAACTCCGATCAAGTTGATTCTTTTTGCACTTTGTCACCGTAGCCAAACCCTATCACCTGGACCTTTGTCACAATAATTTTCACACACTAGATTCTGCCCTTTAATATTTTTACTAGTATGCATAGTATGCACTATACTTCACATCACTCCTTGAACCATAGGACTATGTTGTTTTGCACTTAGAATATTTCTGTAGTAGCTTAGCGTGTTGTATGTTCATTTGGTTTTTCCGAGACTTTTTGCTATGCATGTTCTTTTGGTCTCTAGATTGTTGCTTATGTTTGTTTATCTTCCTTGCGATAGATTGCCCGGAGTGCAAAGCAGAATATTATCAGTCTTTAGAATTCAGCCAGCAGTACCAAGGCAAGTTGCATCTTGATCATGTTTCATTACCTATGTTTTTATTATGCACTTAGTTCTTTGCGGTAGGACTGCATGGTAGGAATTGATGCCGCATGACTATGCTTTTCACCCAGTAGTTCACTGAGGTAGGTCTAAACCTTATAACATTGTCGCCATCGTTTTACATTATGTTGCTTCGCTAAGTAGACGTGGATTGGGGAGTGAACATTGTAAAGTATGAGTGACAATGTAGTAAATAGGACCTAAGATAATTAATGAACTACCTGGGCGGAAACTTGTTGGAATGGTGGCGAAGTACAGTGGGGCACGCATGGGAAATCCATGGTGGTGCACCACTAGTGGACCGTCCGCTCAGGCTCAAAGAGATCAATCGTATTCTCATGTCTAGAAGCTTACGTGTGCAGCCACAAGCCAATATGGGCTCTTGCTTAGTCGAGTCGTTAGTGTGACCCCTTCCGGGATGGGCTAGCAGATGTAGAATGATGTAGGTGTACCGGCCTATCCGTGGGTTAAGGGGGAACATTTTCGAAAGGCTATGTCTCGATCTTCCGATCATGGAGGTGGTCGAGTCTTGTGGGGAAAAGTGCGCAACCTCTGCAGAGTTTCAACCTAATCGATTAGCCGTGTCCCCGGTTACGGACAACTTGAGCATCTAGTAGTGGAAATGTCGGGAGATCTCCTCACCTTTAATTAAACAGTTGGGTTTTAAATGAAACTTGGGGACGGATGGAGTTGGATTTGCCAACTCATCCTATGCAAATGTGTAGTAGTAGAATAACAATCTTTTCTAATAGGGAAAAACTAGCTTTATGCAAAAAACTAAACTTAGAGCTTTCCACCAGCCAAATGCATGTAAAAGTAGGTTCATTACACTATGATGTGACTTGCCAGTACATTCAATGTACTGACCCATTTGGCTGCAACTTATCACGTTGCAGATATATCCGACGAGGATTAAGGTGCGATAGGTCGATGTTCTACACTCAACCTTGCTCGTGGAGTTGGACTCATTTACTTCTTTGCTTCCGCAGTATTTGCTTATTGGCTTTATGCCCTATTTTGTAATAAATGTATTGCTCCTGGACTATCGATGTAATAAAGAGATGTGTGTTATTTCTGTTATTTCATCGAGTACTGTGTGTGCTAGCAAGTCGATCCAGGGACTAGCACGGTAAGCACAGAGACTTCGACTCCTTACCGAGTCGGGTCGCTACAAGATGGTATCAGAGCACACGTTGACTGTAGGACGCGACCCATAGAAATGGAGAAAAGCCATAGGATAAAAACTATAGTTTTCATTTTCCATATATATCCTTTGGTCTCGTACCTTCTCTACTTCAATACTAATTTCTTCTCTTTTTCAAAATGTAGATGTCGTCCGCCCTTGTTGAGTTCGAGCAGCCCGATGAGACCATGCCCTTTGGAAGGCAGCTGGTGAAGATCACGAAGCACCTGAAGATTGGGCTTCCCACATTCACTGGAACCTTCACAGCCACCCTGCCCGAGGAGACACGTTGGAGGATCGATGCTCATATCCCCGGACGCATCCTCGGAAACCGCACCAAGCCCATTGATTTCCATGTGGATACCGCAACATGGGGCTTGGGCAGGGGTATCGCTGCTCACATTGCTCTCGGACGCATTCGGGAGGTGTATGACGAAGACCTCAAGAGGACCTCCTTCGTGATGTACGGACGCCGCGACGCAAATGGAGATGTGGTGCGTACCCTGGAGGACGAGACGATAGCATCCCATATCCAGGACATGGAGGAGCACATTCGTATGATGGAGCTGGAGCTGTCCGACAACATGGTCGTCATCAAGAACCTCATGACCCGCAAGGCCGAGCTAGAGGAGGAGCTCCAGGACGCTCGCATCGAGCACGAAGGAGAGCTGGACGCACTGCAGGAGAAGATAGACGACCTGAAGCTTGAGCTCGAGGAGGCCGAGGAGAAGCTGGATGAGGGAGAAAACATCCAGGAGGATCACTCGTATGGTGCCTATGTCAGCCAGGAGAGAGACCAAAATGATGAGCTCGGAGATGACGACACAAAGAGCGATGCAAGGACACCCGATGTCGACATGGTTGACTGGTCCTCATCTGATGAGAGTTAGATTTTATACCACCGTGAGAGTTTAGAAATTCGATTTCGTTATCCGATTGGTTTTATTTCATTTGTAAGATCTTGTCAAATCTTGTGACATGGCTTACCTTAGGTTTGATTATTCATGTGAACCTCTTTGTTTGAAATTGAATTGGAGTGATTTGAAGTTTTATTGCTATCATGTGCATATTGGTAGTGTGATTTTACTCGGTAGGCCTTGTTCTATTCTAACTCCTCATCCACTTTGAAACCCATCAGATGCCTCCAAGACGTGACCCCGGATTCAACTTTCCGCCGGAGCTTACGCAATTGATCCAACAACAGAATGCTCTTATGCAGATGCTCATTCAGAACCAGAACCAGAACAACAACAACAACCCACCGCCGCCACCCCCGGTTGACAGTCTTGCCCGTTTTCTGAGGCTGAACCCACCCGTGTTCTCCAACAGCACGGATCCGATTGTCGCAGAGGACTGGCTCCGCAAGATAGGAAGGGAGCTGGCCACGGTAGGATGCAATGATGCAGAGAAGGTGAAGTTTGCTGCCCAGCAGCTGGATGGACCGGCATCTGCTTGGTGGGAGAACTACACCACCACATACCCCATGGAGAATGTGACTTGGGATCAGTTCCAGCGGGCATTCCGCACTGCTCATGTTTCAGCTGGAGCCATGAGTCTGAAGAAGAAGGAGTTCCGCAGCTTGCGCCAGGGAGGACGCACGGTATCTCAGTATGTTGATGAGTTCAGTAAGTTGGCCCGTTACGCCCCAGGGGACGTGGCCATTGATGCAGCCAAGTAGGAGAAGTTTCTGGAGGGACTGAATGATGAGTTGGGAGTTCAGTTGACTGTGGCAACATTTTCGGACTATCAGGAGCTGGTTGATAAGGCTATTATTCTTGAAGGCAAGCACCAGCAGATGGAGAATCGTAAGAGGAAGTACGGTCACGAGAAGTATAACTCGGGAGTTCAACAGAAACCCCGCTACAGTCCGTACTCAGGGAGTTCTGGATCAGGCACTAGCAAGTTTGGAGGGAATCACCATAACCATGGGGGCCACATTCATCATGGAGGGAATGGACACAACCACCATGGTCACAAGCAGGGCAATGGTAATGGAGGAAATGGCAATCAGCAACATTTCAATTCTTCCACACCGATGAAGAAGGACCTGAGTCACATCACCTGCTTCAAGTGCAAGAAGACAGGTCACTACTCCAATGAGTGCCCTGAGGCGCAGAATGGAAATGGAAATGGCAATGGGAATTCTGGAGGCAAGAAGCCCAATCCTTTCACTAAGGGACATGTGAATCATGTCAATGTGGAAGAGGTTTATGAGCAGCCTGACGCAGTGATTGGTAAGTTCTTGGTTAATTCATTTCCAGCACTCATTCTTTTTGACACTGGTGCATCGCATTCATTCATATCAAGGGGATTTGTGGATAAACATAAGTTGCCTACCATAGCTCTTAAGGCACCCATTCTAGTGAGTTCCCCAGGAGCCGAGTCTATGGCTAGTCAGGGATGTTTCCAATTGCCTTTGAACATAGGGGGACATGTTTTTCCCACAGATATGATTATACTAGAATCGCAAGGGTTGGATGTAATCCTAGGGATGGATTGGATGTCCAAGTATGAGGGAAACATTGATTGTGCTAGTAGATCGATTTTTCTCACCACCCCGGAGAAGAAGAGGATCAAGTACGTATCCAGGCTTAAGCCTAAGAGGACTCAGGTGAACTCTCTTACGGGAGTTGTCCAGGAAGAAGTACCAGTGGTGAAGGATTATCCCGATGTATTTCCGGATGAGTTACCGGGTATGCCGCCAGATCGGGAGATTGAGTTGCTGCCAGGCACAGGGCCTATCTCCAAGAGGCCGTATCGAATGCCTGCTAATGATTTGGAGGAAGTCAAGAAACGGATTAAGGAGTTACTAGAGAAAGGGTATATTCGCCCGAGTTCATCACCTTGGGGAGCCCCAGTACTTTTAGTGGAGAAGAAGGATGGAACCTTGAGAATGTGTGGATTACCGCTCTTTGAATGAGGTGACCATCAAGAACAAGTATCCCCTACCGATGATCAATGACTTGTTTGACCAGCTAGAAGGAGCTAGTGTTTTCTCTAAGATCGATCTTCGATCGGGTTATCACCAGTTGAAGATTCATGAGAAGGATATACCCAAGACAGCTTTTACCACAAGGTATGGGCTTTATGAGTATACAGTCATGTCCTTTGGTTTGACTAATGCCCCTGCCTATTTTATGAACATGATGAACAAAGTATTCATGGAGTTCCTGGATAAGTTTGTTGTGGTATTCATTGATGACATATTGGTTTACTCCAAGAATGAGGAGGAACATGCTAAACATCTGCGCTTGGTTTTGGAGAAGCTCAGAGAACATCAACTTTATGCCAAGTTCAGCAAGTGAGAGTTTTGGCTGAAGGAAGTCGAATTCCTTGGACGTGTAGTGTCAGGTGAAGGGATTGCAGTGGACCCTACCAAGGTAGAGTTAGTCACGGAATGGAATGCACCCACCACAGTTGGCGAGATTCATAGTTTTCTTGGGCTTGCAGGATATTACCAGAGATTTATTGAAAATTTCTCCAAGATTGCTAGGCCCATGACATCATTGTTGAAAAAGGACAGCAAGTTTGTTTGGACTGAAGAGTGTGAAGCTAGCTTTCAAGAGTTGAAGAAGCGTTTGGTTACAGCCCCAGTGTTAGTCCTGCCTGACGTACACAAGGACTTTCAGGTGTATTGTGATGCTTCACGTCAGGGACTTGGAGGTGTTCTTATGCAAGAGGGAAAGTTGTAGCTTATGCTTCACGACAGCTTCGACCTCATGAGTTGAACTATGCCACGCATGATTTGGAGTTGGCAGCTGTAGTGCATGCACTCAAGACATGGAGACACTATCTTATTGGGAATCGTTGTGATGTTTACACGGATCACAAGAGTTTGAAGTATATCTTCACGCAGAAAGAGTTGAATCTCAGGCAAAGGAGATGGTTGGAACTTATAAAGGATTATGACATGAGTCTGCATTATCATCCAGGAAAAGCCAACGTTGTGGCAGATGCTTTGAGCCGTAAGAGTTATGTTAATACCCTTACAGCAGGAGGTTTACCTCAGGAGTTATGTGATGAGCTTAGAGACCTTCAATTGGAAATAGTTCCAAGAGGTTATGTTGCCGCACTCGAGGTGCATTCCACCTTGTTGGTAAGAATTAGAGAAGCCCAGAAGTTGGACCAAGGAATTGCTGAGATCAAAGAAATGATGAGCAAAGGGAAAGCAGAAGGATTCCGTGAGGATGAACATGGAACCATATGGTTTGAGCAACGGATTTGTGTACCCAATGACCCGGAGATCAGGAAGTTGATTCTTCAGGAGGCTCACGACTCACCATATTCGATACACCCAGGCAATACCAAGATGTATTTGGACTTGAAGGAAAGTTTTTGGTGGGCCGGTATGAAGCGAGAAATTGCCGAGTATGTGGCAATATGTGATGTATGTCAGAGAATAAAGGCAGAACATCAGAAACCAGCAGGATTACTTCAGCCATTGCCAATACCTGATTGGAAATGGGATAAAGTTGGTATGGACTTTATCACGGGGTTACCCAGGACCCGTTCAGGTTATGATTCCATTTGGGTGATAGTGGATCGTTTGACCAAGGTTGTTCACTTCATTCCAATAAAGACCACCTATACAAGTGCTAAGCTGGCAAAGATATATATGACCAGGATCGTATGTCTGCATGGAGTTGCAAGGAGCATCGTATCAGATAGAGGAACACAGTTTACCTCAAAGTTTTGGAAACAGTTACACGAAACTTTGGGTACCAGGCTAGAGTTCAGTACAGCCTTCCACCCACAGACTGATGGGCAGACAGAGAGAGTCAATCAGATTCTAGAGGACATGTTGAGAGCGTGTGCGCTAGACTATGGGTCTAGTTGGGATGATAACTTACCCTACGCAGAGTTCTCATACAACAACAGGTACCAAGCCAGTTTGCATATGGCCCCTTTCGAGGCATTGTATGGAAGGAAATGCAGGACACCTTTGATGTGGGATGGAGTTGGAGATTGCAAGTTGTTTGGACCTGACTTGATTAGGGATTCTGAGGAGAAGGTCAAATTGATTCGTGACAGACTTAAGATAGCCCAGTCAAGGAAGAAAAGTTATGCCGATGCTAAACGCAAGGAAGTGATCTATGAAGTGGGAGATAGAGCATATCTTCGAGTGTCTCCACTTCGAGGTATTAAAAGATTTGGAGTCAAAGGGAAGTTAGCACCACGATTTGTGGGACCATACAGAGTTCTGAAACGCACAGGAGAGGTTGCATACCAGTTGGAATTACCAGGGGCTTTGTCAGGAGTTCATGATGTGTTTCATGTTTCCCAGCTGAAGAAGTGTCATGCAGAGATGGCAGAGATCCCTTTGAGAGATACAGTGCCACTAGAAGCAATTCAGTTGGAGAGCGATCTGACTTATGAAGAGAAACCTATTAAGATTCTTGAGACTACAGAAAGAATCACTTGTACCAAGATCATGAAGTTCTGCAAGGTTCAGTGGAGTCACCACACCGAGGAGGAAGCTACCTGGGAACAAGAGGAAGATCTTAGACATGACCATCCACACCTTTTTGCTGGCCAACCCGAATCTCGAGGATGAGATTCATCTTAAGGGGGGTAGGTTTGTAACATCCCAATTTTTATTAAATTTGGATGTTAATAGAATCATTCAATGCATATCATATTTCTTTGCATTATGGAGTTTTTTTATATTCAAATAATATCTTTTCCACTTGAGAAGAACAAATGAGAGGGGATAAGATGACTTCCTCAAAATAGAAAAGAGTGGGAAATTTTATTTTGAATATTATTTGAAGTTTTGGAGTTTATTGGTATTTATTTTATTTGCAAAAAGTGCATTAATTGCATTAGGAAAATATTTTCAAAATGTTCTGTGCTTAAGTTAATGTTCATTAGGCTCTAAATATTGCATAGTTATTTTAGAAATTATTGTGGTGTTTTTATTAATTCATTTGAATTGTTTAGGGCCACTTCAGTCTTAGGTTGAAAAAAACACACGCACTCACCCGCCTGGACCGAAACCAGTTCGGCCCAGGGGCGCGCGCGCTCAGCCAGCCGCGCCACGCTAGCCGGCCCAGGTGGCCATTTGGCCCAAGGCCAGCGCCCAGCGCCCGACGCCTTCCACACCGGTCGACCGCCCGTGCCCCCTCTCGCACGCTACCGCCACTGCCAGGCGAGCCCCGCCTCGTCAGCCCGTCCCCAACCTCCCGCATGACGCGGGATAAACATCCGCGCCTCGTCGCCGCAACCGTCGGCCGCCTCGCGCTCGGATAGAGCTTATCCGCAGCTCCCGTGCCCTCTGCCCTCGCCTATATAAAGGCCAGGACCCCCTCTTCCATCCTCGCTATCTCGCTTCGTCCCACGCCGCTCATACTGCTCGCCGTCGCCGTTCGCATCTCGCCGGAGCCGCGCCACTCCGTCGTCCATTTCGTCGTCTGTGGCACCCCCTAGCTCTCCTCCCTTTGTCAATTGGATGCCCGCGACAACGCGCATCGTTTTGACACATTTTTTGCCCCTAGGTACCGTCGGAGCCGCCGCACCGTCGACGCCGGAGTCGCCGGAGCTCTGAAGGCCACCGTCTTTGCCCCGCCCCGTCCGGACATCGCCGACGCACGCCGACACCACCTTCGCGACGCCCAAGCCGCGCCGCACCTCCCCGTCTTCTTCACCAACGCCGGGACCCGCCGTAGCCGCCACCCCGTTCGACCCGAGCCGCCGCCACCGTCCTCAGCTCGTCGCCGGCCACCACCACCCGCTGTAAGCCGCCGCCCCACCCTCGCCCGTCAGATCGGTCACCAACGGCCTAGATTAGATTAGGTTAGTTGTTTTTTTAGTTGAACGGGTACGCGGTTAACCGCGGTTTTTATTTTAAAAACTACCGATCGGTTTCCTTTAGACCGTGCGGTTTTATTTAAACCGAGCATCGGTTTTTATTTAGTTAGCCGCCGCCGCTGTTTTTCTTATTTGGCAGCCGTTCGCCGTATAGTCTCCGCAGCGGACGCTGCTCGGCCAGCCAGGAGCCGCCACGTGGCCAGGGGCCTGTTTGCAGTAGTTTTCTTCACCACTTAGTCCCTGTAAATAGCAGATTAGTCCCTGATCTTAGATTAGCCATAACTTTTTAACCGTAGATCCAAACTCGATGAAACCAACGGCAAATTCTTCGTATTGTTTAGATCTATCCAGTAGCATAGTTTTTGCAAACTTTTGTTATATTCAAATTTGGATTTATTCAGATTCGATTTCAAACTTCAAATAGCCATATCTCTCAAATTGTAGCTCCGATTAAGTTGATTCTTTTTGCACTTTGTCACCATAGCCAAACCCTATCACCTGGACCTTTGTCACAATAATTTTCACACACTAGATTCTGCCCTTTAATATTTTTACTAGTATGCATAGTATGCACTATACTTCACATCACTCCTTGAACCATAGGACTATGTTGTTTTGCACTTAGAATATTTCTGTAGTAGCTTAGCGTGTTGGATGTTCATTTGGTTTTTCCGAGATTTTTTGCTATGCATGTTCTTTTGGTCTCTGGATTGTTGCTTATGTTTGTTTATCTTCCTTGCGATAGATTGTCCAGAGTGCGAAGCATAATATTATCAGTCTTTAGAATTCAACCAGCAGTACCAAGGCAAGTTGCATCTTGATCATGTTTCATTACCTATGTTTTTATTATGCACTTAGTTCTTTGCGGTAGGACTGCATGGTAGGAATTGATGCCGCATGACTATGTTTTTCACCCAGTAGTTCATCGAGGTAGGTCTGAACCTTATAACATTGTCGCCATCGTTTTACATTATGTTGCTTCGCTAAGTAGACGTGGATTGGGAGTGAACATTGTAAAGTATGAGTGACAATCTAGTAAATAGGACCTAAGATAATTAATGAACTACCTGGGCGGAAACTTGTTGGAATGGTGGCGAAGTACAGTGGAGCACGCATGGGAAATCCATGGTGGTGCACCACTAGTAGACCGTCCGCTCAGGCTCAAAGAGATCAATCGTATTCTCATGTCTAGAAGCTTACGTGTGCAGCCACATGCCAATATGGGCGGCTTAGTTGAGTAGTTAGTGTGTCCCCTTTCGGGATGGGCTAGCAGATGTAGAATGTTGTAGGTGTACCGGCCTATCTGTGGGTTAAGGGGGAACATTTTCGAAAGGCTATGTCTCGATCTTCCGATCATGGAGGTGGTCGAGTCTTGTGGGGAAAAGTGCACAACCTCTGCAGAGTTTTCAACCTAATCGATTAGCTGTGTCCCCGGTTACGGACAACTTGAGCATCTAGTAGTGGAAATGTCGGGAGATCTCCTCACCTTTAATTAAACAGTTGGGTTTTAAATGAAACTTGTGGACGGATGGAGTTGGATTTGCCAACTCATCCTATGCAAATGTGTAGTAGTAGAATAACAATCTTTTCTAATAGGGAAAAACTAGCTTTATGCAAAAAAACTAAACTTAGAGCTTTCCACCAGCCAAACTGCATGTAAAAGTAGGTTCATTACACTATGATGTGACTTGCCAGTACATTCAATGTACTGACCCATTTGGCTGCAACTTATCACGTTGCAGATATATCCGACGAGGATTAAGGTGCGATAGGTCGATGTTCTACACTCAACCTTGCTCGTGGAGTTGGACTTATTTACTTCTTTGCTTCCGCAGTATTTGCTTATTGCCTTTATGCCCTATTTTGTAATAAATGTATTGCTCCTGGACTATCGATGTAATAAAGAGATGTGTGTTATTTCTATTATTTCATCGAGTATTGTGTGTGCTAGCAAGTCAATCCAGGTACTAGCACGGTAAGCACAGAGACTTCGACTCTTACCGAGTCGGGTCACTACAGTCTCTTGATGTGCTTGGTTCTCTTGTGAAATCTGGATTCCTTTGCCAAGGCAATTGCACCAGTATTGTCACAAAAGATTTTCATTGGACCCGATGCACTAGGTATGACACCTAGATCGGATAGGAACTCCTTCATCCATACTCCTTCATTTGCTGCTTCTGAAGCAGCTATGTACTCCTATTCACACATAGATCCCGCCACGACGCTTTGTTTAGAACTGCTCCAACTGACAGCTCCACCGTTCAATATAAACACATATCCGGTTTGCGATTTAGAATCATTCGGATCAGCGTCAAAGCTTGCATCGACGTAACCATTTACGACAAGCTCTTTGTCACCTCCATAAACGAGAAACATATCCTTAGTCCTTTTCAGGTATTTCAAGATGTTCTTGACCGTTGCCAGTGATCCACTCCTAGATTACTTTGGTACCTCGCTGCTAAACTAATAGCAAGGCACACATCAGGTCTGGTACACAGCATTGCATACATGATAGAGCCTATGGTTGAAGCATAGGGAACACTTTTCATTTTCTCTCTATCTTCTGCAGTGGTCGGGCATTGAGTCTTACTCAACTTCACACCTTGTAACACAGGCAAGAACCCTTTCTTAGCTTGATCCATTTTGAACTTCTTCAAAACTTTATCAAGGTATGTGCTTTGTGAAAGTCCAATTAAGCGTCTTGATCTATCTCTATAAATCTTGATGCCCAATATATAAGCAGCTTCACCAAGGTCTTTCATTGAAAAACTCTTATTCAAGTATCCTTTTATGCTATCCAGAAATTCCATATCACTTCCAATCAACAATATGTCATCCACATATAATATTAGAAATGCTACACATCTCCCACTCACTTTCTTGTAAATACAGGCTTCTCCAAAAGTCTGTATAAAACCATATGCTTTGATCACACTATCAAAGCATTTATTCCAACTCCGAGAGGCTTGCACCAGTCCATAAATGGATCGTTGGAGCTTGCACACTTTGTAAGTACCCTTTGGATCGATAAAACCTTCAGGTTGCATCATATACAACTCTTCTTCCAGAAATCCATTCAGGAATGTAGTCTTTACATCCATTTGCCAAATTTCATAATCATAAAATGCAGCAATTTCTAACATGATTCGGACGGACTTAAGCATCGCTACGGGTGAGAAGTTCTCATCGTAGTCAACTCCTTGAACTTGTCGAAAACCTTTTGCAACAAGTCGAGCTTTGTAGACAGTAACACTACCGTCAGCGTCAGTCTTCTTCTTGAAAATCCATTTATTCTCGATGGCTTGCCGATCATTGGGCAAGTCAACCAAAGTACACACTTTGTTCTCATACATGGATCCCATCTCAGATTTCATGGCTTCAAGCCATTTTGCGGAATCTGGGCTCATCATCGCTTCCTCATAGTTCGTAGGTTTGTCATGGTCAAGTAACATGACCTCTAGAACAAGATTACCGTACCACTCTGGTGCGGATCTTACTCTGGTTGACCTACGAGGTTCAGTAGCAACTTGATCTGAAGTTTCATGATCATCATCATTAGCTTCCTCACTAATTGGTGTAGGTGTCACAGAAACCGGTTTCTGTGATGAACTACTCTCCAATAAGGGAGCAGGTATAGTTACCTCATCAAGTTCTACATTCCTCCCACCCACTTCTTTCGAGAGAAACTCCTTCTCTAGAAAGGATCCATTCTTAGCAACAAATGTCTTGCCTTCGGATCTATGATAGAAGGTGTACCCAACAGTCTCCTTTGGGTATCCTATGAAGACACATTTCTCCGATTTGGGTTCGAGCTTATCAGGTTGAAGCTTTTTCAGATAAGCATCGCAGCCCCAAACTTTAAGAAACGACAACTTTGGTTTCTTCCCAAACCATAGTTCATAAGGTGTCGTCTCAACAGATTTCGATGGTGCCCTATTTAATGTGAATGCAGCCGTCTCTAAAGCATAACCCCAAAATGATAGCGGTAAATCAGTAAGAGACATCATAGATCGCACCATATCTAGTAAAGTACGATTATGACGTTCGAACACACCATTACGCTGTGGTGTTCCGGGTGGCGTGAGTTGCGAAACTATTCCACATTGTTTCAAATGTAGACCAAACTCATAACTCAAATATTCTCCTCCACGATCAGATCATAGAAACTTTATTTTCTTGTTATGATGATTTTCCACTTCACTCTGAAATTCTTTGAACTTTTCAAATGTTTCAGACTTATGTTTCATTAAGTAGATATACCCATATCTGCTTAAATCATCTGTGAAGGTGACAAAATAACGATACCCGCCGCAAGCCTCAAAATTTATCAGACCACATACAGCAGTATGTATGATTTCCAACAAGTCTGTTGCTCGCTCCATTGTTCCGGAGAACAGCGTTTTAGTCATCTTGCCCATGAGGCATGGTTCGCAAGTACCAAGTGATTCATAATCAAGTGATTGTCCATCAATATGGAGTTTCTTCATGCGCTTTACACCAATATGACCCAAACGGCAGTGCCACAAATAAGTTGCACTATCATTATCAACTCTGCATCTTTTGGCTTCAACATTGTGAATATGTGTATCACTACTATCGAGATTCAACACAAATAGACCACTCTTCAAGGGTGCATGACCATAAAAGATATTACTCATATAAATAGAACAACCATTATTCTCATATTTAAATGAATAACCGTCTCGCATAAAACAAGATACATATATAATGTTCATGCTTAACGCTGGCACCAAATAACAATTATTCAGGTCTAAAACTAATCCTGAAGGTAGATGTAGAGGTAGCGTGCCGACGGCGATCACATCTACTTTGGAACCATTTCCTACGCGCATCGTCACCTCGTCCTTAGCCAGTCTTTGCTTAATCCGTAGTCCCTGTTTCGAGTTGCAAATATTAGCAATAGAACCAGTATCAAATACCCAGGTGCTACTGCAAGCTCCAGTAAGGTACACATCAATAACATGTATATCACATATACCTTTGTTCACCTTGCCATCCTTCTTATCCACCAAATACTTGGGGCAGTTCCGCTTCCAGTGACCAGTCCCTTTGCAGTAGAAGCACTCAGTCTCAGGCTTAGGTCCAGACTTGGGTTTCTTCTCTTGAGCACCAACTTGTTTGCCGTTCTTCTTGAAGTTCCCTTTATTCTTCCCTTTACCCTTTTTTCTTGAAACTGGTGGTCTTGTTGACCATCAACACTTGATGCTCCTTCTTGATTTCTACCTCCGCAGCCTTTAGCATTGCGAAGAGCTCGGGAATTGTCTTATCCATCCCTTGCATATTATAATTCATCACAAAGCTCTTGTAGCTTGGTGGCAGTGATTGAAGAACTCTGTCAATGACACTATCAACTAGAAGATTAACTCCCAGCTGAGTCAAGTGGTTATCATATCCAGACATTCTGAGTATATGTTCACTGACAGAACTATTCTCCTCCATCTTGTAGTTGTAGAACTTATTGGAGACTTCATATCTCTCAATCTGGGCATTTGATTGAAATATTAACTTCAACTCCTGGAACATCTCACATGCTCCATGACGTTCAAAGCGTCGTTGAAGTCCCGGTTCTAAGCCGTAAAGCATGGCACACTGAACTATTGAGTAGTCATCAGCTTTGCTCTGCCAGACGTTCATAACATCCGGCGTTGCTCCCGCAGCGGGTTTGGTACCCAGCGGTGCTTCTAGGACGTAATTCTTCTGTGCAGCAATGAGGATAATACTCAAGTTACGGACCCGGTCCATGCAATTGCTACCATCATCTTTCAACTTTGCTTTCTCAAGGAACGCATTAAAATTCAACGGAATAACAGCACGTGCCATCTATCTACAATAACATAGACAAGCAAAATACTATAAGGTACTAAGTTCATGATAAATTTAAGTTCAATTAATCATATTACTTAAGAACTCCCACTTAGATAGACATCCCTCTAATCATCTAAGTGATCACGTGATCCATATCAACTAAACCATAACCAATCATCCCGTGAAATGGAGTAGTTTTCAATGGTGAACATTTGTAGGATCGAAAGTATGTCTAGAGGGGGGTGATTAGACTACTTGACCAAATAAAAATCTATACTTTTCCCAATTTTAGTTCTTGGCAGATTTTAGCAACTTAGCGCAAACAAGTAATCAACCTACACATGCAATTCTAAGAGTATAGCAGCGGAATGTAAAACAATTGCATATGAGGGTAAAGGGAGGAGTTTGAGGGAGCAAACGCAATGTTGACATGGTGATTTTTGGCGTGGTTCCGATAGGTGGTGCTATCGTACATCCACGTTGATGGAGACTTCAACCCACGAAGGGTAACGGTTGCGCGAGTCCACGGAGGGCTCCACCCACGAAGGGTCCATGAAGAAGCAACCTTGTCTATCCCACCATGGTCGTCGCCCACGAAGGACTTGCCTCACTCGGGTAGATCTTCACGAAGTAGGCGATCTCCTTGCCCTTAAAAACTCCTTGGTTCAACTCCACAATCTTGTCGGGGACTCCCAAGTGACACCTAGCCAATCTAGGAGACACCACTCTCCAAGAAGTAACAAATGGTGTGTTGATGATGAACTCCTTGCTCTTGTGCTTCAAATGATAGTCTCCCCAACACTCAACTCTCTCTCATAGGATTGGATTTGGTAGAAAGAAGATTTGAGTGGAAAGCAACTTGGGGAAGGCTAGAGATCAAGATTTATGTGGTTGGAATGGAATATCTTGACCTCAACACAAGTGTAGGTGGTTCTCTCTCAGAAAATGTGTATTGGAAGTGTAGGCATGTTCTGTTGGCTCTCTCCTTTAATGAAGAGTGGGTGGAGGGGTATTTATAGCCTCCACACAAAATCTAACTGTTACACACAAATCACCAAACTCGGTGGGACCGAATCGGGAAACTCGGGCAGACCGATTTAGTTCAAAATGTGAACGTTAGGATTCTCGGTGGGACCGACATGTCAACTCAGTGGGACCGATTTCGTTAGGGTTAGGGCATAACATAATCTCGGTGAGACCGATTACACAAACTCGGTGAGACCGATTTTGGTAATGGACTAACAGAGAGTTGGTCAGGCAAACTCGGTGGGACCGATTCGCTCATCTCGGTTGGACTGAAGTGTTACAAAAGGGAAACAGAGAGTTTACATCGCAATCTCGGTGGGACCGATCGCTCATCTCAGTTTGACCGAAACGTTACAAAGGGAAATAGAGAGATTACAATCCCGTCTCGGTGAGACCGAGATCCCTATCGGTGAGACCGAAAAGATTAGGGTTTCTGGCAGTGACTATGTTAATTGAACTCGGTGGCACCAGATAGAAAGAATCGGTGGGGCCGAGTTGGATATTTGGTGTGGGACATATGTGGATATGAGAAAGTAGTGGGGCTTTTGGAGCATATCACTAAGCATTTTGAGCAAGCACCTCATTAAGCAACACCTCATCCCTTCTTAATAGTATTGGCTTTTCCTATAGACTCATTGTGATCTTGGATCACTAAAATAGAAAATGTAGAGTCTTGTGCTTTGAGATTGTGCCAATCTTTTATCCTCAGCATTTTGAAGGGTCCACTTTCTAATCCATGCCATGCCAACCATTGAGCTTTCCTGAAATATTCATCTTGGAATAGCATTAGCTCAATGAGCTATATGTTGTTAGGAATTACCAAAACCACCCAAGGATAGTTGCACTTTCAATCTCCCCCTTTTGGTAATTGATGACAACATATAGATCAAAGCTCCGACAAATGATAAATAGTATTTGAAAAACATCGTCGCTTTGAGAAGTATGTGATAAGCAAGAGCTCCCCCTAAATTTGTGCATTATTTAAAATTTGCTTTCGAATGCAAATGCACAATCGATTAGGATCATGGGTTACTCTTCCATGTCACATACATCTTGGTGGAGCGCTCAAAATGATAGAGATTAAAAGCATGCACTCATCACCAAGCAAGTGAATGATCATATAAGAGCTATAAAAGATAGCATCATTCAACCAAACATTAAGGGTAGCATATGATCAAACACATGATCAACAAGTATCTCACAAGGTAGCTCACACAAGTACACAATAAAGTTTCAAACAAAATAGCAAGAGAGATAAAAACCAACTCTCTCTCTCTCTCTCGAAGCCTATGATCTATACATTTTTCTCCCCCTTTGGCAACAAGTTACCAAAAAGTTCAAAAATGCATAGTGCTAAACGACTCTCAGGCTTGATCTTCGGGAGGTGGTGTAGAGAGAACTCCAAGGACGAAGGCTTCCGATGAAGTAGTTGGAGCTGATGGAGTGGGTGCTGGAGGTGGAACTGGAGCTGTGGCTGCTAGTGCTAACACTGAAGCTCGGGTATCTGTCACAGGCACTGCAGCAGACCTTGGACCTCGTGGCACTCGCTTGAAAGCATCAGTAGTAGACTTGCCCTTCCTCTCCTCTGCTTCCTCCTATAGCTGCTCAATTGCAGTTTGGATCTTAGTTACCTTGACATCTAGATCATAGAACTTCTGATCAACGATCCTTTCCAAACTCTCCTGGTTCTTAGTCAGGGTGGCCAAGCCCTTCTCAATACTCAGGGTGGATTGGATCAGATATCCAAGTTGATCTTGTTTGTATTTCAAGAACACTTGAGATGCCTCTTCAACAGTTGGCATCTTTGCAGCTTTCTCTGCCTTCGCCTTCTCTCTCTTCTCATGTGCTTCAGCTGAAGATGGTTCATTTTCATCCATCACCACAGTGTTGTCTTCAAATTCAGAATAGATGGGCAGGTGTTCCTTGTCCAAAAGATATGTGCATGTCCCATCTTTGAGTTAATGAGCTCCTGAATATGTGGAGCATACCCACAACTCCTCTTTTGATCAGCAGCAGTCCTCTTGATTGTCTCAACAATCAGGCTCATGACCTAGAACTTCCGTGGGACATCAAATATGTGCAGCAAGTTTATAGCATGTCCTCTGATCATCTTGTGATCACCTGACTTGGGTAGCAGTGTGTGCCTTAATATCCAGTTTATGGTAGGCAGACCAGACAACAGGTAGTGGACAGATCCAAACGTGTGTGTATCCAAGGCAGCATCTGGGATCTCCTTGTACATATTGGCCATAGTGTTGTGGTCTTTCTTCTTCTCTGCATAAACATCCAAGTCCTCCTCATGTTCCTCAGGAGCATTTATAAGCTTGGCCCACTCATCAACTGTGGATTGGTACCTAGTACCCTCAGACATCCATACAATCTTCCCATCTAGATAGAAATGGGCAGTGGAGTAGAACTGCATGATCAGCTCATCATTCCACTTGGTGAGCTTTTGTGCAATGAATTCATCAACTCCACATGCCTTAAAACTGTCATACACTCTGGGATAGAGATCTTCATTCTTCTGGATATACTCCCAGTCTACCCATTTCATGTCACACACAATGGGCTTCTTGTCAAGCAACATTGTCTCATAGAAGTCATGTTGTTCCTTAGTGTGAAACATGTAGTCCACAGCAGTTCTTCTCCTGGTAGCATATGGATCTGACTCTCTCCATATTCTCAATCTTGCATCCTTCCTGATTTTCATGTTTTCTGCGACTGGATGTGCATCATTGTGGTCAGGGATCTCGGATTTCGGCTTCCTTAGCACTTGAGTTTCATCTTCTTCAGCAGCTTCAGGCACTGGGGCCTTGTTCTTTTCCTCAGCAGAAATATTTCTAGTGCTTCTCTTGGGCTTTTGAGTTGGAGCAGCTGCCTTGGGAGCAGCTTTGGGCTTAGATGGAGCAGCCCCTGATCTGATTGCATCTCCCATGAGCTTTTGAGCTTTGGGTGCTGGTGCAGCATCTTCTTCCTCTTCAACATCATCTCTCATAATTGATGATCTGCCAAGCACTCTGGCGGTGGTCTTCTTGACCCTTTCCTTCCTTTTCTTGCCTTCTCCAACTGCCTCTTCAGATGGCTTGGAGGTTTCAGCAGTGGATGCTCTGGCCTTAGACATGGGGACTCTCTTTGCTAGTGCCTTCTTATGCATCCCTGGCTTGACTGTAGCAGCTGAGCCATACTCCTTTTCAGCACCTTCTTGGAGCTGACTTCTTCCTCAACAGCCACATAGTCCTCATCCTCTGAATCTGAGGTCTTCTTCTTTCTTGTTCTGGTGGCTGCCTTTGGCAAGTTACTTGGTGTGCTCCTGCTGCCATCATCAGATGAACTAGAGGGACTAGTGCCCTCACTCAGTTGAACCTGCTCCTCAGACTTGTCCTGGCTATCACTTCGGTCAGACATCGTGCAGGCAAACTGTCAGCAGACCCTGTGAATAGATTATAGATGAGGTAGAGTAGATGAGCATCACAAAGTACAGCAGTTTTGCAAAAAGATTGACTCAAAAACTTAGTTTTAGTTCTTCACAGAAGGCATTTCGGATCCACCGATTTGTGAAGTCGGTGATACCGAAGTAGATTTGCAATTTTCGGTTAGATCGAAAACGCGTGTGCTTTGTCCTAAGCCAAATCGGTGAGACCGATTTCTACAACTCGGTCAGTCCGAGATGAATTCGACGGAGACCTAACCCTAAATTTTGAAATCAAAACTAATCTACGAGATGTTTTTGCTGGACAGGATGATTTCTTTCGTGGCAAGAATCATGGCAAAGCAATGTGCTAAGCATCAGAGTTAAGGATTAGCACAATGATCAAGTTTGTACCCTAGTTCGGCGACGAACTTGCTACGGCGGCAACGGCGGTGAAGATTTATGTTGACGGCGGCGGAGACCAGCGGCGGGAGGTCGCTGGAGACGAGAGGACGATCCGGAGACCCGAGGAGACAGAGTAGGTTATGCGCGGGCGAGGAGGTTCGGAAAAATTTCCAAATTTTGGCCCGTTGGTATATATAACCTGACCCTGTCGGTGTGACCAAGTGGAACGACTCGGTGGCACCGAGATGCAAAACTGCAGGCAGTTACTGCAACTTGGTGTGACCGAAAGGCTCTAATCGGTTGCACCGAGATTGAAAAACCCTAGATCAACTTCGTGACTCGGTAGGACCAAAAAGGATGAATCGGTCAGACCGAGATGCACAAAGAGGTTTTGGAGGTTTAAGTCTATGACGAATCGGGAACTCCGAGTGCTCCTCACACAGAGTGGTTCGAATCTGACTTGATCAAACTTTGTGATGTAGCATGAATAGAGTTTGAGATGAGAAAAGCATAGATAGCTAGAGGGAGTTGCATTCTTGTCCATGCATTTGGCAAATGAGAAAGAGCCAAACAATCAAAACAACAAATGGATGTCCTCGAATGAGTAAAATATGCAACCAACATGCTCACACAATAAAATGGCAAATGAAATATGTGACAAAGCATGCACAAACACTCTAGCATCTATCAAGCAATTTGGCGATGACTAGGTCATCTATATATGAGTATATTGACTTAGGAGTCAAATGAGAACATTTGATCATAGGTCATACTCATCGTTTAAGCACAAGTGGGGTTACCACTTTTACATAAAGCATTGTTGTGTTCACACCATTAGAGTTGCTTTAGCTCAATTGGTTAGAGCAAAGCTCCCCCTAGATGTGATATCCCCCTTAAGAGGGATGAACTAACCTTGGGTTTTGTCGAGGATGACTTCATGTAGGTGTTGAAGATGTAGATGCTCAATGTTGATGTAGATCATTTGGAGCAATCCTTTGGAGTGAGTTGCACTTTCAATACCTACACGGGTTAGTCCCACAAGGAACAACCAAGGATATCCATAGACATAGAGTGATGCATACACAAGACGATGTCCATGAAAGCATTAGGTTACCTTGTCCCTTACCTTACCAACGATAGGGTTTGTGACTCCTTGAACTAGTGCAGGATATGGAAGTTGTTTGCACTTGTCCTCGCCAAAATGATAAGAGTGAAGTATGTTGGCGGAGTCACCCCCAAGAACTCTCTAGTTCTTCTTCTTCTGGATCCACACCATCTTGATGGGAACCCTTGGAGTTGTAGTTGTACTTGATGAAGTAGAACTTGATGTGGTCTTGGGAACCCACTTGACCAAGGCCTTGGGTGCTTCTTCAAATGCATCAATATCCTCTTGAAGCTTGTCCTTGCCTTTTTGCTTGTGGTCTTGTGGTGGAAGATCATCTTGAGCTTGTGTCCCCTTGAAAGAAGTAGGATCATACTTCTCTTGTTGAGGAACAAACTTCGTCTTGGGGTATTGATCTTCTTCCCACTCAACTCCATTGGCATTGAACTTTCATTCAAAACCAACACCTTGATTCTTCCAGTGTCTTCCTTGCTTGCGTACAATTTCCTCAAATTGCTTACTCCCGGCAAGGCTCTTGTAAACACATTTCTCTATAATTCCCTTCAATAAGCTATTTTAGCGACCAGACCTCAAACAGTCTGATCTCTGTACATCAATGTCATCCCTGGATCGGTAATGCTGACACGCACAGTACTTGAGGATTTATAATAGAGTAGCAATCACACACTTATTACATCGAATGTCTCAAAAGAGAACTTATTACAATAAATATGGCTTAAGGCCATCTAATATGATAACAGCGGAAGGCTTGGAAGATAAAGTGAGTCCATCAACTCCAACGGCATCACTGAGTGAAAGACCATGACCTAAGGCTCCTTACTCGTTGTCTGAAAAGTCTGCAACATAATACATTATAGCCCGATACGGGTCAGCACATGGAATATGCTGGCAATTGTAACACAAGAGAGTAATGAACAATGTAAAGCTATCACTACATGCATATATGGCCGGTGGAGGCTGTATGGTTAATAGGTTTTGCGAAAAGCCAATTTTTCCCTACTGCAAACGAATATATTTTATTTAGCTACCAAGTTGGTTGAAAACATTGAGAAGGTAAACCCCCTCTCAATCCCAACTAAAAGTAATCATTAACCAAACAAACTTAATTTAGAGTGATGAGATCCACATGATAATCCAAGAACTAGATACTTAAAATGTCCATAACCAGGGACACGGCTAACCATGATTAGTTTGTACACTCTGCAGAGGTTTGTGCACTTTTCCCCACAAGACTTGATCTCCTCCGTTGGATTTCTCGCACTACAAGGTGTTTGAGAAACGGATGACCGAGACACAGTCTTTCATAAGCATTAGCACCTTACGATGGGTAGACCGGTACACCACATTCCCTACATCTGCTAGTCTACCACTGTAAGAGTTCACATGACTTAATCAACTATGCCAGAGCCCATAATGGCATGTGGCTGCACACGGAAGTTTCCGGTATGAAAAATCTTATGATCCCTTTGAGCCTGGGTGGCGGTCCATAGGAAAATCACACGGTACCCCGGGATTTCCAAAAAAATACAGGCAATCACTGGGTTCCCCAGGTGCCTCAATCCACCCAGATGTGTATTAAAGTTGCCATCTTAAGTTGAACCACTAAGTAAACAATCTCACAATCTGTCATGGAATACACTCAAACACAATCCACGTCTACGAGCATAGCATGGCAATATAAGCATAACATAGAAGTAACTCCCCAGGGTTTGATAGTAACAGGGCAATAGGTTCTACCTCATCAACTACTTCCCGACCTACAATTTATTGAGATCCTAACCATGCAAGTGTTTGAGGATTGATCTAATGCAATAAAACTGGGTAGTAAAGAGGTATGATCAAAGTGTTACTTGCCTTGCTGATGATCCGTGAAACCTAGAGACTCGATGTAGCACGCTTCGCACTCCGGGTACTCTATCACAATCAAACAAGCATACAATAAGCAATCAAGCAAAGGCACGTGTAAAACTCAAATAAAAGATCTAACCAGAAAGTTCAACTTAAGAACTCCGATTTGCAAAAAGAATCAAATCAAACGAAGCGACAAAACTCAAACGGCGAAAGAAACAAGCTCCGATTACTAATCTGAACTAGAGTCAAATTTACTGTAGCAAAAACTTGTTTAAGTTGATTAAACGGAAAGAGGGTTTCGAGACGAAACTCTAGGCGCTTGAATCGCCTGATTCCGATAAACGAGCGAAAAGTTATACTAAAACGAAAATCGGATCAGAAATCCCGACCGCTAACGAACGAGTGTTCGCTGTCTGCGGCTAAACGGTGAAAACCGTTCGTTAAAACGAACGTAAAAATGGGCGTTCGCTAATTACCTAAACCGAAGAAAAAAAATAAACTGATCTAAATAAAAAACGCGGATCTAAAAAACCGTATGGTTTTCCGAAGAAAACCGGCTGCGGTGGCTACGTCCGGCAAGTCCGGCGAAGGCGGCGGCGGCAGTGGGCGGCTCCGGCGAGGGCGGCGTGGGGCGGCGGGTCGGCGGTGCGGCTGCGGTGGCGAGGCGGCGTGAGGCTGCGGCGACGGTGGGCTGCTGCGGCTCGGGTTGGGCTTCGGTGGCGCAACTTATAAAGGCCCCCCGGGCGGAGTCCCGCTCGGGTACGGCCCGGAGTTGGTTCACTTTTTTTAAGTAATTCCGACGTACAGAAAAAGAAAGAAAAGAAATACTAAATGGACTCCAAAAATCCCAAAATAAATTTTCCCCGTCCTCTAAAAATAAGCCGGACAAGGTGAACATTCATTTGGGCCTAAAATGCAATTTTGAAAAACGCATATTTTTCCTAATTCAAATAAAATAGCAATAAAACTCCGAATAAAAATCTTAGTTGATTTTAATATTAAATCTTCGATATTTCTCTATTTTGAGGAAGTCATTTTATCCTCTCTCTTTTATTCATATAAAAGTAATATTTGAAGAGAAAATAATTAAAATCAAACGATCCTCTTTTCAAAATTCGCGAAAACGCGAATATGAAAATAATGAAATCCCCAACTCTCTCAGTAGGTCCTTGAGTTGCGTAGAATTCATAGGATCAAGACAAAATGCAATAAAACATGGTATGCAATGATGATCTAATGTATAACATTCCAAATTGAAAATTTGGGATGTTATAAACCTACCCCCCCCCCTTAAGATGAATCTCGCCCTCGAGATTCAGGTTGGCTAGAAAATAGGTGTGGATGGTCCTTGCGTAGGTCTTCTTGTCGTTCCCAGGTGGCTTCATCTTTAGTATGGTGGCTCCACTGAACTTTACATAACTTGATAACTTTGCTGCGTGTAACTCGGCTGGCAAACTCGAGAATCTTGACTGGCTTCTCCTCGTAGGTCAAATCGCTGTCTAACTGTATTGCTTCTAGTGGCATTGTATCTCTCAGAGGAATATCAGCCATCTCCACATGGCACTTCTTCAAATGGGAAACGTGGAACACATCGTGAACTCCTATCAATCCTTCGGGCAATTCCAACTTGTAAGCAACTTCTCCCATACATTCCAAAATTCTGTATGGTCCCACAAATCGTGGTGCTAACTTTCCCTTAAGTCCAAAGCGCTTAACTCCTCGGAGTGGTGATACCCGAAGATACACTCTGTCTCCAACTTCGTAAGCTGTCTACTTGCGTTTAGAATCCGCATAGCTCTTCTGTCTGGATTGGGCTACCTTGAGTCTATCGCGAATCAGTTTAACTTTCTCTTCTGATTCTTTAATCAAATCTGGTCCAAACAACTGTCGGTCTCCAACTTCATCCCATAACAGCGGTGTTCTGCACCTCCTTCCGTACAATGCTTCGAAAGGGGCCATCTTCAAACTAGCTTGGTAACTGTTGTTGTATGAGAACTCTGCGTAGGGCAAGTTGTCATCCCAACTAGATCCATAATCTAGTGCACAGGCTCTCAGCATATCCTCCGGAATCTGGTTGACTCTCTCGGTTTGTCCATCTGTTTGCGGGTGAAAAGTTGTACTGAACTCCAGTCTGGTTCCCAAAGTTTCATGCAGCTGATTCCAAAAGATGGAGGTAAACTAGGTTCCTCTATCTGATACAATTGTTCTCAAAACTCCGTGCAAACATACGATCCTGGTCATGTATATCTTTGTCAACTTAGCACTGGTGTAAGTGGTCTTCACTGGGATGAAATGAGCTACTTTCGTCAAGTGATCGACTACAACCCATATCGAGTCATAGCCGGAACGAGTCCTGGGTAATCCCGTGATAAAATCCATGCCTGGCTTATCCCACTTCCATTCGGGTATCGGCAATGGTTGCAGCAATCCTGCTGGCTTCTGATGCTCTGCCTTCACTCTCTGACATACATCACAAACTGCTACATACTCCGCAATATCCTTCTTGATTCCGGTCCACCAGAATCTATCTTTCAGATCCAGGTACATCTTGGTATTTCCTGGGTGAATCGAATATGGTGAGTCATGGGCCTCCTACAAAATCAGCTTCCTGATCTCCTGATCATTTGGTACATATACACGGTCCTCAAACCATAGGGTATCGTGTTCATCCTCCCAAAATCCCTTGGCTTTTCCTTTGCTCATCCTTTCCTTTATCTCGGCGATCTCCTTGTCCATCTTCTACGCTTCTCTGACTTTATCCATCAAAGTAGACTGAATCTACAAAGCTGCTACATAACATCTCGGAACTATCTCCAAACATAGCTCACAAAGGTCTTCTGCTAACTCCCTGGGTAACTCTCCGGTCATGAGTGTATTGACATGACTCTTGCGGCTTAATGGATCGGCTACTACGTTAGCCTTTCCAGGATGATAGTGCAACTTCATGTCATAATCCTTAATGAGTTCCAACCATCTCCTCTGCCTGAGATTCAACTCCTTCTGTGTGAAGATATACTTCAAACTCTTGTGATCCGTGTATACCTCACAATGATTTCCGATGAGAAAATGTCTCCAAGTCTTCAACGCATGCACTACGGCTGCTAACTCCAAATCAGGCGTAGCATAATTTAACTCATGGGTTTTAAGCTATCGTGAGGCATATGAAATAACTATTCCTTCCTGCATAAGCACTGCTCCAAGTCCTCGACGAGAGGCGTCGCAATACACTTCATAATCCTTGTGTTGATCTAGCAGAATCAACACTGGTGAAGTAACCAAACGTTTCTTCAACTCCTGAAAACTGGCCTCACATTCCTCTTTCCATTTGAATTTGGTGTCCTTCTTTAACAACTCCATCATAGGCTTTGCAATCTTCGAGAAATTCTCAATGAACCTCCGATAGTATCCTCCGAGTCCAAGAAAACTCCGGATCTCTCCAACGGACGTGGGTGCCTCCCAATTTGTCATAGTGACGACTTTGTTGGGGTCTACTGCTATTCCTTCTCCAGATATAACATGTCCAAGGAATCCAACTTCCTTCAACCAAAACTCACACTTGCTGAACTTGGCGTATAGCTGATGTTCTCTGAGCTTCCCAAGTACCAAACGCAAGTGCTCCTTATGCTCCTCTTCATTTTTCAAGTAGACCAAAATATCATCTGTGAACACTACGACGAACTTATCCAAAAACTCCATAAACACCTTGTTCATCATGTTCATAAAATAAGCAGGTGCGTTAGTCAAGCCAAATGACATAACGGTATACTCATATAGCCTGTACCTTGTGGTAAAAGCTGTCTTAGGTATATCCTGCTCTCGAATCTTCAACTAGTGGTAACCCGATCGCAGATCGATCTTGGAAAACACCTTAGCTCCTTGCAGCTGATCAAACAAATCATTGATCATCGGTAGTGGGTACTTGTTCTTGATCATTACTTCATTCAATCCACGATAATCAATGACCATTCTTAACGATCCATCCTTCTTCTCCACTAGAAGTACTGGTGATCCCCAAGGTGATGAACTTGGGCGAATATATCATTTATCTAGTAACTCCTTAATCTATTTATTAATTTCCTCTAAATCCTGTGCGGGTATCCTGTACGGTCTCTTAGATATTGGCCCTGTGCCCGGCAAAAGCTTAATCAAAAACTCTATGTCTCTATCCGGTGGCATGCCTGGCAACTCTTTCTGGAAATACATCTGGGAAATCCTTTACCACTGGTACTTCCTCCTGTACAACTCCTGTTAAGGAATTTACTTGAGTCCTAATCGGCAAATGGCAGGATACATACTTGATCCTTCTTCCTTCTAGGGTGGTGAGCAAAATTGACTTACTAGCACAATCGATGTTTCCTCCATACATCGATAGCCAATCCATACCCATAATCACATCCAAACCTTGCGACTCCAAAATTATCAGGTCTGAAGGGAAAACGTGCCTACCTATGGCCAACGATATCTGAAAACATCCTTGGCTTGCCATATACTCTGCTCCTGGCAAGCTTACTAACATAGTTGTACTAAGAACTTTGGTGGGCAGTTTATACTTATCCACAAATCTCCTTGATATGTATGAATGTGATGCACCAGTATCGAAAAGTACGACTGCAGGAAAAGACTTAACCAAAAACTTACCTATTACTGCATCTGGCTGGGCTTCAATCTCCTCCACGTTAACGTGGTTCACTTGTCCCCTGTTGAAAGGGTTGGGCTTCTTCCCAGAGCTTCCATTGCCGTTTCCGTTCTTAAATTCAGGACATTCATTGGCGTAATGTCTGGTCTTTTGGCACTTGTAGCAAGTAACGTGACTTAGATCTTTCTTGGCAGGCGTTGATGGGTGGGAATGGTTCTGTCCGTTGCTTCCTCCATTACCATTCTTGGAGCCACTATGGTTGTGTGAACTTCCTCCATTGTGAGTGTGGCCTCCATGGTTATGCACAAGTCCTCACGAGTTCGGGGTGAAACGGGGTCTCTGCTGAGCTCCTGGATTATGCTTCCCTTGTCCATAATTCCTCTTGCGGTTATCAATCTGTTGCTGCTTCCCTTCAATCATGAGAGCTCTATCTACCAACTGTTGGTAGTTATTAAAGGTTGCTACCATCAACTGCAAGCTCAGCTCATCATTCAATCCCTCCAAAAACTTCTCCTGCTTAGCCACATCCGTAGCAACATCATCTGGGGCATAACGGGCTAGCTTGCTAAAGTCATCCACATACTGGCTAACTGTGCGTCCTCCTTGGCGTAAGTTGCGAAACTCGCGCTTCTTTATGGCCATAGCTCCTGTTGATACATGGGCAGTGCGAAAAGCTTGCTGGAACTGGTCCCATGTAACAATGGCTATAGGATAGGTGACAGTGTAATTCTCCCACCATGAGGCTGCTGGTCCATCCAATTGGTGCACGGCAAAACGCACCCTCTCAGCATCTGTGCATCCTGCAGTGGTTAACTTCCTTCCAATCCTGCGGAGCCAATCATCTGCTACTATCGGCTCGGTGCTACTGGAAAACACCGGCGGCTGCAACCTCACAAAACGGGATAAGTTGTCAACTGGTGGTGGTGGGTTGTTGTTGTTGTTGTTGTTGCCTTGGTTCTGAACTAACAACTGCATCAGGGTATTTTGCTGCTGGATCAACTGAGTGAGCTCCGGTGGAAAGGTAAATCCGGGGTCACGTCTCAGAGGCGTCTGAGGGTTTAGAGGGAAGAGAATAGAATAGAATGAGGTCTAGTGAGAAAACACTACCCATATGCACATGAGGCAAACACAATCATATCACTCGATCAATCAAGCAAATGCATACAATCGGTCTAGAACTATTCGTTACAAAGTGCTTCGACTATACTATTTACATGGTAGACTACTACTACTGTTTTGGTGGTCAACTAGAAATATTGTTCAGTCGAAGACTCCATGATATCTGCTCCAGCTTCGTCTTCATAATCATCATCACTATCGTCGGGGTCTGAGTTGGTGTCATTGATGATGATGTAGTCCTCAGAACGAATCTCCTTGGGTTCATCGTCTTCTCCTCCTGGTGCGGGGTCTCCCATGAATACTCCTAGCTTCTTTTCCAGATCGTCATTCCTTTCCACTAGTATGATGATTTCCTCCTCATAATCTTCGCGAGTTGCCTTGAGTTCTTCCTCAAGCTCCGTGATCCTTGTCATCGCTTTCTTCAGATCTATCATGCCTGCGCACATCTGGTTCTCCTGACGATGAATGTGCTGGTTTAACTCCTGGATGAAAGCTGCAATTGATCTATCCTTCCTGGTGCTGATCATCTCCCATTGCTCGTCTCAACGCCCACAAATCTGGTAGATAGTATCCTTGAGATCCTTGTGGTAAACTTCCCCAATGCGTCCCATGGTGGTGTGAGCTGCCATACTCTTTCCTAGACTCTAGGTTGGTGCATCAAAGGAAAACTCTATGGGTTTGATGACTGGCATGAAAGTCCTCCCTGGAACTTGAACTTGAATCATCCATCGCTCCTCTTCTGGTAAAGTGGCGTTGTAAGTCCCGGTGAAGCTTGGTATTCCAATGTTCAGGTACCCAGTAACTTCCTTCAAGTGTCGTCCAAAGGGTGTTTCTTCATCCGGTTGTGCAAACTTGTTCCTTGCGTCCGCCATCCTAAAGAGTAGAAAATGGAGAGAAGTCAGAAATGAGAAGATAGTAGTGATCTAGGGCTTTTGCTAGTGGTCGTGTCCTACAGTCAGTGTGTGCTCTGATACCATCTTGTAGCGACCAGACCTCAAACAGTCTGATCTCTGTGCATCAGTGTCATCCCTGGATCGGTAATGCTGACACGCACAGTACTTGAGGATTTATAACAGAGTAGCAATCACACACTTAATACATCGAATGTCTCAGAAGAAAACTTATTACAATAAATATGGCTTAAGGCCATCTAATACGATAACAGCGGAAGGCTTGGAAGATAAAGTGAGTCCATCAACTCCAACGGCATCACTGAGTGAAAGACCACGACCTAAGGCTCCTTACTCGTCGTCTGAAAAATCTGCAACATAACACGTTACAGCTCGAAATGGGTCAGCACATGGAATATGCTGCCAATTGTAACACAAGAGAGTAATGAACAATGTAAAGCTATCACTACATGCATATATGGCTGGTGGAGGCTGTATGGTTAATAGGTTTTGCGAAAAGCCAATTTTTCCCTACTGCAAACGAATATATTTTATTTAGCTACCAAGTTGGTTGAAAACATTGAGAAGGTAAACCCCCTCTCAATCCCAACTAAAAGTAATCATTAACCAAACAAACTTAATTTAGAGTGATGAGATCCACATGATAATCCAAGAACTAGATACTTAAAATGTCCATAACCAGGGACACGGCTAACCATGATTAGTTTGTACACTCTGCAGAGGTTTGTGCACTTTTCCCCACAAGACTTGATCTCCTCCGTTGGATTTCTCGCACTACAAGGTGTTTGAGAAACGGATGACCGAGACACAGTCTTCCATAAGCATTAGCACCTTACGATGGGTAGACCGGTACACCACATTCCCTACATCTGCTAGTCTACCACTGTAAGAGTTCATATGACTTAATCAACTATGCCAGAGCCCATAATGGCATGTGGCTGCACACGAAAGTTTCCAGTATGAAAAATCTTATGATCCCTTTGAGCCTGGGTGGCGGTCCATAGGAAATCACACGGTACCCCGGGATTTCCAAAAAAATACAGGCAATCACTGGGTTCCCCAGGTGCCTCAATCCACCCAGATGTGTATTAAAGTTGCCATCTTAAGTTGAACCACTAAGTAAACAATCTCACAATCTGTCATGGAATACACTCAAACACAATCCACGTCTACGAGCATAGCATGGCAATATAAGCATAACATAGAAGTAACTCCCCAGGGTTTGATAGTAACAGGGCAATAGGTTCTACCTCATCAACTACTTCCCGACCTACAATTTATTGAGATCCTAACCATGCAAGTGTTTGAGGATTGATCTAATGCAATAAAACTGGGTAGTAAAGAGGTATGATCAAAGTGTTACTTGCCTTGCTGATGATCCGTGAAACCTAGAGACTCGATGTAGCACGCTTCGCACTCCGGGTACTCTATCACAATCAAACAAGCATACAATAAGCAATCAAGAAAAGGCACGGGTAAAACTCAAATAAAAGATCTAACCAGAAAGTTCAACTTAAGAACTCCGGTTTGCAAAAATAATCAAATCAAACGAAGCGACAAAACTCAAACGGCGAAAGAAATAAGCTCCGATTACTAATCTGAACTAGAGTCAAATTTTACTGTAGCAAAAACTTGTTTAAGTTGATTAAACGGAAAGAGGGTTTTGAGACGAAACTCTAGGCGCTTGAATCGCCTGATTCCGATAAACGAGTGAAACGTTATACTAAAACGAAAATCGGATCACAAATCCCGACCGAAAATAATCGCGGAAAATCCGAGAAAAAGAAAACTGACGAACAGGCTAACGAACGTTCGCTGTCCGCGGCTGAACGGTGAAAACTGTTCGTTAAAACGAACGTAAAAACGAGCGTTCACTAATTAACTAAACCGAAGGAAAAAATTAAACCAATCTAAATAAAAAATGCGGATCTAAAAAACCGTACGGTTTTCCGAAGAAAACCGGCGGCGGCGGAGGCTACCTCCGGCAAGTCCGGCGAAGGCGGCGGCGGCGGTGGGCGGCTCCGGCGAGGGCGGTGTGGGAGCGGCGGGTCGGCGGCGCGGCTGCGACGGCGGCGCGCTGCGGTGGCGGCGGTGGCACCGGCGGTGGGCTAGGGTTAGGGTTAGGCGGCGGTGGGCTACAGCGGCTCGGGCTGGGCTTCGGCGGCTCGGGCAGCGCGAGTTATAAAGGCCCCCCAGGCGGAGTCCCGTTCTGGTACGGCCCGGTGTCGGTTCACTTTTAAAAAAAAATTCCACATGCAGAAAAGGAAAGAAAAGAAATACTAAACGGACTCCAAAAATTCCAAAGTAAATTTTCCCTGTCCTCTAAAAATAAGCGGGACAAGGTGAACATTTATTTGGGCCTAAAATGCAATTTTGAAAAATGCATATTTTTCCTAATTCAAATAAAATAGAAATAAAACTCCGAATAAAAATCCTATTTGATTTTAATATTAAATCTTTGATATTTCTCTATTTTGAGGAAGTCATTTTATCCTCTCTCTCTTTTATTCATATAAAAGAAATATTCGAAGAGAAAATAATTAAAATCAAATGATCCTCTTTTCAAAATTCACGAAAATGCGAGTATGAAAATAATGAAATCCCCAACTCTCTCCGTAGGTCCTTGAGTTGCGTATAATTTCTAGGATCAAGCCAAAATGCAATAAAACATGGTAGGCAATGATGATCTAATGTATAACATTCCAAATTGAAAATTTGAGATGTTACGGCTATTTTCCTGCTCAAGTGTAACTTGGCTAAGAGAATCATTAATGGAGTCAAGAGAACTACTAGAAGCAACAATATTGGATTTAGCATGATTGTTGTTACTACTAGATGAAGAATCTTTCTTGCTCTTGTTGCTAGATTTAACTTGTGGCATGTAAGTAGACAAGAGTAAACGCTTGGCAATGTAAGAAGAACTCATGCTCTTGCTCAAGGTTGAGCTTTTCAAAGCGTAGCTTATCATGAGTCTTTAAAAGTTATCAATGATTTTCCAAGGTAGTTTCATGAACTAACTTAAGAGTGTTTAGTTCTTCAATTAGATGCTCAATCTCCTTCTTATCATCATCATTTGTTTTATCTTGATTAGCATGATTAATTGGCGTTTCATCATAGTATTCATCACTAGAGTTGTCAACAAGTAAATCATCATCACCTAGCAAATCATCTTCATCACTATTGAAATCAACATACTCGGGATGTGTTACCTTGGGACCTTTGGCCATGAAGCACCTTCCAATTCCTTCATTTGGTGAGTCAAATATGTCATAGGAGTTGGTTGACACAAGTGCTAGACCGGCAACACCTTCATCTTGAATATATTCGGAGTCGGAGTGATAACTTCTTTCGGAGTGATTGTCGGAGTCGGAGCCGGATACCCATTCACCAACATGAGCTTGATGTCTTCTTTTTGTGTAGCTCCTTGATGATTGTTTTTCCTTTCCGAATCCTTACTTCTCTGAGAGGGTTTTCGTTCATAACGATCATCTCTACTCCTCATTTCTCTTGGTGGTGATTCTTCTCTTCTACTTGTTCTTTTGGGAGAATCTTCTCTTCTTTTGTAGGGAGCCGTACACTCATTGGAGTAGTGTCCGGGTCTTTTACAATTGTAGCAATTACGCTCACGACTAGAAGATCTTTTGCCATTGTAGGACCTTGACTTGGAACTTCTTTCTTTGCTTCTACTCTTGTAGACCTTGTTGAAGTTCTTTACCATTAGGCTCAATTCTTCATTGAAGGTTTGTTTCTCGCTTGATGATGTGGGTGCATCACATGAGGCTTTGTAAGCACCACTTGACTTGTTGTGAAGCTCTTCCTTATCCTTGAGTGACATCTCATGAGCAACAATTCTTCCAATGACTTCCGTTGGCTTGAGATCTTTGTAATTGGGCATCATTTGGATCAATGTGCACACGGTATCATATTTTCCATCCAAAGCTCTTAGGATCTTCTTGATGATGAATTTGTTGGTCATCTCTTCACTTCCTAAGCCGGCAATCTCATTTGTGATAAGAGCAAGCCTAGAATACATTTCGACGACACCTTCACCATCCTTCATTTTGAACTTGTCAAGTTGACTTTGAAGCACATCCAATTTGGATTCCTTGATGGAGTCGGTACCTTCATGGATATCAAACAAAGTATCCCAAATTTCCTTTGCATTCTCAAGACGGCTGATTGTGTTGAATTCTTCGGGGCACAATCCGTTGAAGAGAATATCACAAGCTTGAGCATTGTATTGTAGCATCTTCAACTCTTCTGCGGTAGCTTCACGGTTTGGTTCTCTCCCATCAAAGAATTCGCCTTGCAAGCCAACACACACAATAGCCCAACCAGCGGGGTTATGTCCAAGAATATGCATTTTCATCTTATGCTTCCAACTAGCAAAATTTGTACCATCAAATTAAGGACCTCTGCAGTGGCAATTTCCCTCGATAGACGCCATACTCTCCTAGGTTGTGAAACCAAGGCTATGACCACCAAAAGCTATGGAAATCAAAGAAAATGGAGACCAAAGCTCTGATAACACTTGTAGGATCGAAAGTATGTCTAGAGGGGGGTGACTAGACTACTTGACCAAATAAAAATCTAGCCTTTTCCCAAATTTAGTTCTTGGTAGATTTTAGCAACTTAGCACAAACAAGTAATCAACCTACACATGCAATTCTAAGAGTATAGCAGTGGAATGTAAAACAATTGCATATGAGGGTAAAGGGAGGAGTTTGAGGGAGCAAACGCAATGTTGACACGGAGATTTTTGGCGTGGTTCCGATAGGTGGTGCTATCATACATCCACGTTGATGGAGACTTCAACCCACGAAGGGTAATGGTTGCGCGAGTTCATGGAGGGCTCCACCCACGAAGGGTCCACGAAGAAGCAACCTTGTCTATCCCACCATGGTCGTCTCCCACAAAGGACTTGCCTCACTCGAGTAGATCTTCACGAAGTAGGCGATCTCCTTGCCCTTACAAACTCCTTGGTTCAACTCCACAATCTTGTCGGAGGCTCCCAAGTGACACCTAGCCAATCTAGGAGACACCACTCTCCAAGAAGTAACAAATGGTGTGTTGATGATGAACTCCTTGCTCTTGTGCTTCAAATGATAGTCTCCCCAAACACTCAACTCTCTCTCTCGTAGGATTGGATTTGGTAGAAAGAAGATTTGAGTGGAAAGCAACTTGGGGAAGGCTGGAGATCAAGATTTATGTGGTTGGAATGGAATATCTTGACCTCAACACAAGTGTAGGTGGTTCTCTCTCAGAAAATGTGTATTGGAAGTGTAGGCATGTTCTGATGGCTCTCTCCTTTCATGAAGAGTGGGTGGATGGGTATTTATAGCCTCCACACAAAATCTAACCGTTACACACAAATCACCAAACTCGGTGGGACCGAATCATGAAACTTGGTCAGACCGATTTAGTTCAAAATGTGAACGTTAGGATTCTCGGTGGGACCGACATGTCAACTTGGTGGGACCGATTTCGTTAGGGTTAGGGCATAACGTAATCTTGGTGATACCGATTACACAAACTCGGTGAGACCGATTTTGGTAATGGACTAACAGAGAGTTGGTCAGGCAAACTCGGTGGGACCGATTCGCTCATCTCGGTTGGACCGAAGTGTTACGAAAGGGAAACAGAGGGTTTACATTGCAATCTCGATGGGACCGATCGCTCATCTCAGTTTGATCGAAACGTTACGAAGGGAAACAGAGAGATTACAATCCCATCTTGGTGAGACCGAAAAGATTAGGGTTTCTGGCAGTGGCTATGTTAACTGGACTCAGTGGCGTCGGATAGAAAGAATCGGCGGGGCGAAGTTGGATATTTGGTGTGGGACATATGTGGATATGATAAAGTAGTGGAGAGTTTTGGAGCATATCACTAAGCATTTTGAGCAAGCACCTCATTAAGCAACACCTCATCCCTTCTTAATAGTATTGGCTTTTCCTATAGACTCAATGTGATCTTGGATCACTAAAATAGAAAATGTAGAGTCTTGTGCTTTGAGCTTGAGCCAATCTTTTATCCTTAGTGTTTTGAAGGGTCCACTTGCTAATCCATGCCATGCCAACCATTGAGCTTTCCTGAAATATTCATCTTGGAATAGCATTAGCTCAATGAGCTATATGTTGTTATGAATTACCAAAACCACCCAGGGATAGTTGCACTCTCAACATCACTATGTTGATCATATCTACCATATGATTCATGCTCGACCTTTCGGTCTTAGTGTTCCGAGGCCATATCTGCATATGCTAGGCTCATCAAGTTTAACCCGAGCATTCTGCGTGTGCAAAATTGTCTTACACCCGTTGTAGATGAGCGTTGAGCTTATCACACCCGATCATCACGTGGTGTCTCGACACGACGAACTTTGGCAACGGTGCATACTCAGGGAGAACACTTTTACCTTGAAATTTAGTGAAAGATCATCTTATAATGCTACCGTCAAACAAAGCAAAATAAGATGCATAAAGGATAAACATCACATGCAATCAATATAAGTGATATGATATGGCCATCATCATCTTGTGCCTTTGATCTCCATCGCCAAAGCACCGTCATGATCACCATCGTCACCGGCGCGACACCTTGATCTCCATCGTAGCATCGTTGTCATCTCGCCAACTATTGCTTCTACGACTATTGCTACTGCTTAGTGATAAAGTAAAGCAATTACATGGCGATTGCATTGCATACAATAAAGCGACAACCATATGGCTCCTGCCAGTTGCCAATAACTCCGTTACAAAACATGACCATCTCATACAATAAACATAACATCATGTCTTGACCATATCACATCACAACATGACCTACAAAAAAAGTTAGACGTCCTCTACTTTGTTGTTGCAAGTTTTACATGGCTTCTACGGGCTGAGCAAGAACCGTTCTTACCTACGCATCAAAACCACAATGATAGTTTGTCAAGTTAGTGTTGTTTTAACCTTCTCAAGGACCGGGCGTAGGCACACTCGGTTTAACTAAAGTTGGAGAAACTGACACCCGCCAGCCACCTGTGTGCAAAGCACGCCGGTAGAACCAGTCTCACGTAAGCGTACGCGTAATGTTGGTCCAAGCCGCTTCATCCAACAATACCGCCGAACCAAAGTATGACATGCTGGTAAGCAGTATGACTTGTATTGCCCACAACTCACTTGTGTTCTGTGATACGTCTCCAAATATCTATAATTTTTGATTGCTCCATGCCATATTACCTACTGTTTTGTACTATATTGGGCTCGCTTTATTTTCCACTTTTATATTATTTTTGGGACTAACCTATTAACCGGATGCCAAACCCAGAATTGTTGTTTTTTTGCCTATTTCAGTGTTTCGGAGAAACAGAATATCAAACGGAGTCCAAACGGAATGAAACCTTCGGGAACGCGATTTTCTCATCAGATAAGACCCAAGAGACTTGGACCCTCCGTCAATAAAGCCACGAGGCGGTCACGAGGGTGGAGGGCGCGCCCCCCTGCCTCGTGGGCCCCTCGAAGCTCCACTGACATACTCCTTCCTCCTATATATACCTACGTACCCCCAAACGATCAGATACGGAGCCAAAAACCTAATTCCACCGCCGCAACTTTTTGTATCCACGAGATCCCATCTTGGGGCCTGTTCCAAAGCTCCACCGGAGGGGGCATCGATCACGGAGGGCTTCTACATAATCATCCAAGCCCCTCCGATGAAGTGTGAGTAGTTTACTTCAGACCTACGGGTCCATAGTTAGTAGCTAGATGGCTTCTTCTCTCTTTTTGGATCTCAATACAATGTTCTCCCCCTCTCTCGTGGAGATCTATTTGATGTAATCTTCTTTTTGCGGTGTGTTTGTTGAGACCGATGAATTGTGGGTTTATGATCCAGTATATCTATGAATAATATTTGAATCTTCTCTGAATTCTTTTATGTATGATTGGTTATCTTTGCAAGTCTCTTCGAATTATTAGTTTGGTTTGGCCTACTAGATTGGTTTTTCTTGCCATGGGAAAAGTGCTTAGCTTTGGGTTCGATCTTGCAGTGTCCTTTCCCAGTGACAGAAGGGGCAGCAAGGCACGTATTGTATTGTTGCCATCGAGGATAACAAGATGGGGTTTTTATCATATTGCATGAAACTATCCCTCTACATCATGTCATTTTGCTTAAGGCGTTACTCTGTTTTTAACTTAATACTCTAGATGCATGCTGGATAGCGGTCGATGAGTGGAGTAATAGTAGTAGATGCAGGCAGGAGTCGGTCTACTTGTCTCGGACGTGATGCCTATATACATGATCATACCTATATATTCTCATAACTATGCTCAATTCTGTCAATTGCTCAACAGATCAACAGATCAATTGTTGTGTCTCCAAGGGGTGCCCCCCTCCTCTTACATAAAGGAGGGAGAGGAGGAGGGGCGGCCAAGGAGGAGGAGGTGCGACCAAGGGGGGCAATCCTACTCCAAGTAGGATTCCCCCCTCTTTCCTAGTCCTAGTAGGAGAGGGGAAGGAAGGGGAGGAGAAGAAGAAGGAAAGGGGGGCCGGCCCCCTAGTCCAATTCGGTTTGGGCTAGGGGGCGCGCACCCCTAGCTGGCCACCTCTCCTCTTCCTCCACTTGAGCCCATAAGGCCCAATAACCCCCCGGAGGTTCCGGTAACCTCCCGGTTCTCTGGTATTTATCCGATAACCCCCAGAACTCATCCGTTGTCTAAATATAACCTTCCAATATATCGATCTTTATGTCTCGACCATTTCGAGACTCCTCGTCATGTCCATGATCATATACGGGACTCCGAACTACCTTCGGTAAATCAAAACACAAAAACGCATAATACTGATCGTCACTGAACTTTAAGCGTGCGAACCCTACGGGTTTGAGAACTATGTAGACATGACCGAGATACGTCTCCGGTCAATAACCAATAGCGGAACCTGGATGCTCATATTGGTTCCTACATATTCTACGAAGATCTTTATCAGTCAAACCGCATAACAACATATGTTGTTCCCTTTGTCATCGGTATGTTACTTGCCTGAGATTCGATCGTCGGTATCTTAATACCTAGTTCAATCCCGTTACCGGCAAGTCTCTTTACTCGTTCCGTAATGCAACATCCTGCAACTAACTCATTAGTCACATTTCTTGCAAGGCTTATAGTGATGTGCATTACAGAGAGGGCCCAGAGATACCTCTCCGACAATCAGAGTGACAAATCCTATTCTTGATCTATGCAAACTCCACAAACACCATCGGAGACACCTGTAGAGCACCTTTATAATCACCTAGTTACGATGTGATGTTTGGTAGCACACAAAGTGTTCCTCCGGTATTCGGGAGTTGCATAATCTCATAGTCATAGGAACATGTATAAGTCATGAAGAAAGCAATAGCAGTAAACTTAAATGATCAAGTGCTAAGCTAACGAAATGGGTCAAGTCAATCACATCATTCTCCTAATGATGTGATCCCGTTGATCAAATAACAACTCATGTCTATGGCTAGGAAACTTAACCATCTTTGATCAATGAGCTAGTCAAGTAGAGGCATACTAGTGACACTATGTTTGTCTATGTATTCACACATGTATTATGTTTCCGGTTAATACAATTCTAGCATGAATAATAAACATTTATCATGAAATAAGAAAATAAATAATAACTTTGTTATTGCCTCTAGGGAATATTTCCTTCAATAGGCACACCTCCTTCTTTCAAAGGAGGCTGCTTGCCGGATTCCGGAGCCGTATACGTCTCCGGAACCGTATTCGGCTGGGGTCCGAACTGGACACGGCCCCCATCGCCAGTCTCCATGGGGGTTCTATCTCCCAGGTGCCCAAAGGCCGAAGGGTCACCCTCCGGCGCCACCTGGACAGCCTCCTGAACCTCTCCCTGGCCCGGGAAGGTCCTTTGGGACAGCACCTCGTCGTCGCCCTTGGTTCTGGGAGATTGAACGATCGGTGGTGACTCGCTGGCCATCCCCTTTGAATCCAGCGAACCTCCTGATGAGGATCGCAGGGAGCTGTCGTGGGACGGACTACAAGCGCATGATTTAACGCGTTAAAACTATGAATTGAAGAGGCCAAATATAATATGTCAGAGTCTTTTGAGTACTCACGATGCGGCCGGGGGCCTGTTTCGGCGGCGTGGCTCTGGGCTACTTTCGACGTCCCACGCAGAGTTATCCGCGAGGGAGCTCTTCCCCCTCTTGGATGCCTCTGCCTCCAGATTTGTGGAGGCCACCCTTTTCTTCTTTCCCCCTTCAGGGGGAGAGCTGCTTTCCTCCTCGTCCTCATCGTCGTCTTCGGCGGCGGAGGAGGGAGTCTCGTTGTCTTTGGACGTCCTGTCCGAAGCTCCTTTGTGACGGAGGCCACTCCGGGCCCCCTTGGCCTTCTTCTTAGCCTTCTTCTATGGCGCCTGGTAAGGCGCCGGAACCAGCATCTTCGTCAGAAGAGGGATGGCTGGTTCCTCGAGCAGCGGAGCCGGACACTTAATCTGCTCCGCTTTTCTGTGCCCATACCTGAAAACATAACTAGTGGAGTTTAGGTATCTTCCTTGAATAAGCAAGTAGAGGATACACCTGGAAACGCGAAAGACTTACCACACTGGCAGGATGGGCCAGATCGTGCCTGCAGTCCTCGTCTATCTCCGACGGTGTCTCGTTACCCTTGAGGAGCAACTTCCAGATATCTTCATGCGTGGTTCCGAAGAGCCTTTCCAAGGTTCGGGGCTTCTCCGGATCGAATTCCCACAAAGGGCAAGTCCGGTTCTGGCATGGGAGGATCCGGCGAACTAACATCACCTGGATCAAGTTGACGAGCTTGATGTTTTTGTCCACCATGCTCTGGATGCGCGTTTGTAGCGCGATCAGCTCGTCCGACGAGGACCAATTCGGGCCCTTCTCTATCCATGAGGTGAGTCGCATTGGAGCTCCGGACTTGAATTCGGAAGCCGTGGCCTAGGTGGTATCGAGGGGCTCTGTGATATAGAACCACAGCTTCTGCCACTCTTTGACAGTCTCCACAAAAGTACCCTTGGGCCATGTGACGTTGGGCCGCTTGCTCACCATGGCGCCTCCGCACTCCACGTGTTGGCCATCCACCACCTTTGGCTCCATGTTGAAGATCTTGAGCCACAGTCCGAAGTGGGGTGGAATGCGGAGGAAGGCCTCACACACGATAATGAATGCCGAGATATTGAGGAAGGAGTTTGGAGTTAGATCATGGAAATCTAGCCCGTAATAAAACATGAGTCCATAGACGAAAGGGTGGAGAGGAAACCCTAACATGCGAACGAAATGGGGGTTAAACACCACCCTCTCGTTGGGCTTCAGGGTGGGGACGATTTGCGCCTTGGCCGGAAGCCGATGGGTGATTTCCTTCGCCAGATACCCGGCCTCCCGAAGCTTGGTGATGTCCTTCTCCTTGACGGAGGAGGCCATCCATTTGCCTTGCGCTCCAGATCCGGACATGGTCGAGTGCTTCCTTGAGGAGGAAAAGATGAGGACTCGGGCGCTGGAGCTTGAGAATGGGAGGGCAGAGAGAAGGAGAAGGCGTGGGTGAAAGAAGGGAATCCTTATCTCCTTATAAAGGCAGTGAGTATCAAGCGCCTCCCCACTCGCCTTGAAACTCGCCTATTCCCAAGAGCCGTGCGAATGACGCGGTTGGATTTCCCACACCCGTGTTGATGAGAATCCCATAATAAGGGGACATGATCTCTGCTTTGACAAGACGTGCCAATGAGACCGCGTCTCGAAGCGGCGGGCCGAAAAACGGTTCGAAATAATGAACGGGTGGTGACATGGTGTCACATTACCAATAGTTGTCAACGGATTGGACTCAAGATATATTATACTCTCTGTAGTTGTGTGTGGAATTTGTTTTGCAAAGCCGGACACGTTCGTTGTGTCCGAAGATTGTGTTGGAATATTCGAAGGAGGAACCCGCCTTGCAATGCCGAAGCCAGTTTGTGCACTAGACACCTCGTCATTGAAGCCTGGTTAAGGGCTACTGAGGGAGTCCTAGACTAGGGGGTCCTCGGGTGTCCGGACTATGGTATGTGGGCCGGACTGATGGGCTGTAAATATACCGAACCGAAGATTATCTCCCATGTCCGGACGGGACTCTCCTTGGTGTGGAAGGCAAGCTTGGCTTCCCAATATGAAGATTCCTTTCTCTGTAACCGACTTTGTACAACCCTAGCCCCCCTCGGTGTCTATATAAACCGGAGGGCTTAGTCCGTAGAGACGGAGAAGAATAATCAGATAGGCTAGACTTCTAGGGTTTTAGCCATTATGATCTCGTGGTAGATCAACTCTTGTAACCCGCATACTCATCAATATTAATCTATCAGGACGTAGGGTTTTACATCCATCGAGAGGGCTCGAACCTGGGTAAACATTGTGTTCCCTGTCTCCTGTTACCATCAACCTCAGACGCACAGTTCGGAACTCCCTACCCGAGATCCGCCGGTTTTGACACCAACAGTCAGTGCAAAAGGAGTTTTGCTAAGGACAAGGGCTAGACGCCAGGGTCCGTGGCGTCTGGTCCTAGGCCACACGCCAGGGTCCTTAGCATCCGGTACTGGGCCAGACGCCAAGGTCTATGGCATTTTTGGAAACGCCAGGAACCTTGGTGTTTCGTGTTGCAATCCGAGGAGCAATTTCCTTCTGTTCCAAACCAACTTTGAGGAGGCTCCCTCCACAAGTTACGACCTTAGGGCTCTGTCGGTGTCAAAACCGGCGGATCTCGGGTAGGGGGTCCCGAACTGTGGTCTTGGATCAATGTGGCACAAGGGACGAAGGAGACGATATTTACCCAGGTTCGGGCCCTCTCTAAGAGGTAAAACCCTACGTCCAGCTTGATTATGTTGAAGTGTATAGGATGATTACAGAGTTGATCTACCATGAGATCAGATGAACTAAACCCTAGGTGAGTAAGATGATGGTTCTTCTTTGGGCATCTACGTCCTGCTCTGGTTTATATAGACACCAGGGGTACTAGGGTTACACATGGTCGGTTACAAGGAAGGAATAAACATGCCGATTCTCTTATCTTGCCTTGGAGGACACACCAAGGCTTCAAAGGTTTCCTGTCTAGACACGGAGCCACCGTATAGTTCGGCCTTCTAGTAGTCGCGGAGCGGCCTATTGGGTTCTACAATAGGGTGCGTCGACTCAAATTAAAATTTCCTATGCGCAGAACAACCAAGAACATGCTACGAGAGATGGATCACAGTTCGTTACCACTAGACGCGCAGTGCCGTGCATCGGAAGAAGATTTGGGGCGGCGCGTCTGCGTGGATCGTCTCCTCCTCGTCCGATCTCCCTCGTACAGCCGGTAGTCGGTTCCCACGTGCAGGTTCGCCGGAGCGGCACAAGTGCACCGCCTCTAACGGTATCCGCGCGTGTAGGAGGAACGTCGTGCGGCAGACTGCTAGGTCCGAACACACAACCGGCGGCGAGTGGAAGTGTCTATTCGCAACACATGCAAACCCTAGTGACAGCGCCGAAGCGATCCATCGCGTGAGTGTGCGACACCTCCACTTTATATAGGCGTCCGTCTCAGCACTTGGGTCTCGCACGGACCCTAAAGCCCATAAGTCTACTCGGCCACAATCCGAATACAGCTCGGATCACATCCGACCAGTGTCCTCGGATTCGACCTTGTAGGTTCCTTCCCTTAAGCGCGCGACCCCTTAGGTTCAAGCCGGCTTGGTCGCAGTTCGGATCACCTCCGAACTGCACAGTTGGTAGCGGCCTCTAGCAAGGCATGCCGAACACCAAACAGACTATGAAGCTGGTTAGGCGAACCTGTACATCATACTTCCATTCCTTTTGCCATATGATATATGTTGTCAGGCTCAAGGCGAGTCTGTCATCCTTGTGCTAGCCCGACCTCTTTCTCGTTCCAGTGATGCCGACCACAAACCAGATTATCTCATAATCCTTGTCGCATGGCCATGCTTATCCTGGTCGGATCACACGAGGGGCCCAGAGTATATCTCTCCTGATCGGAGGGGAAAATCCCATCTTGCTCGACCATATCTCGCAGCATGGGTCTGGACAAGCCCGAAACCTACCTTTGTAACTACCCAGTCACGGAGTAACGTTTGGTTGGCCCAAAGCAAGTCTGTTACCATCCCGAATACATGCGCCAGCTCAGGTCTTAGGACATAGAACGTATGTTGTACTAGAGACTCACAAATGACATATCGCTGCGTCTCATAGTTGGGTATGTCCGACTCGGACCTTATCTCAACTCGGATCCGACTATGTCGAATCCGACCAGATCCTTCCGAGTCCATATTATCCGGTTAGCATCCAATGCCCCATGGCTAGTGAGACCAAGCCATCGACTGTGTCATATGCTAGTCTAGATGGCTGCGCGTCCACACAGCCCTTTCGACTAGGGACCTTTTAGGGCGTTCATCATACAATGCATAGTCCCACAAACAAGGCACGTACTTGCTGATACACATCATTGATAATGTCCAAGGACTATCTTTGTTCATAAACACATAGAAAATATCATTATACATGATTGCCTTGCCTCTAGGGCATATCTCCAACACGGCCCACCTGTTCGGCATATAAGAGATAGGTCAGAAGCCCGAGGACCCCCCCCCCCCATCTGGGACTCCCTCAGTAACCCCCGAACTAGCCTCCAATGCCGGTGTTTCATTATCCCTGGAGTCCCCGTACGCCCGAAGTCTCCGGCTTGCGGGGCGAGTTTTTATCCTAAATGAGCCGATCCAGCTCGTGCTAGGCCACTGCCTCTTCTTTTTTTGTTTGACCTTTAGTTTTTGTTTTTCTAATTTCTTTTTTTACTCTTGTTTACACTTCTAAAAATTCTAAATATATATATTTATCATGCTTTACTCCCGCTGAAAGCAGTGACCTAAATGGGCCGGCCCAGCTTGTGCGAGGCAACTACCTCTTCTTTTTTTGTTTGACCTTTAGTTTTTCTTTTTTCTGATTTCTTTTTTTACTCTTGTTTACACTTCTAAAAATTCTAAAAATATACATTTATCATGCTTTATTAAAAAAACTAAAATATATTAATCATGCATTTGAAAAATGTTGAATGTGCATACAAAAAATGTTGATCATGTATACGGAAAATGTATACAAATAATACACAATGGGTGTGAAAATTTTCAAAACGTATATGTTAAACAATTATTGTAAAAATATTAATCAAGCATTTGACAAATGTTCAATGTGTATATAAAAATGTTGATCATGTATTAAAAAATGATGAAAAATCTTTTGATCAGTATATGAAAATATTAATCAGGCATTTTAAAAAGTGTTAGTCAAGCATTAGGAAAATGTTAAATCTGTATACAATTTTTTTGACAACACATTCAAAAATATGTTAAACTTGGATTTGAAAAATGTTGATAAAGCATTTGAAAAATGTTAACAATTCATAGGAAAATGGAGTAGGAAAAAAATATTGAAAACCAAGAAAGAAGCCAAAAAGGCGAAGAAAAAATAAGAAGCAATGAGAGAGAAATGAAAAATGGACAAAAACCATGAAAGAAACAAAGAGAAAAACAGAAAACCACGTGTAACAACAAAAAGAAAAACGGAGGAGAAAACAAAAAACAAAAGAAAGTAAAAAAGGATAAAATAAAAAAAATCCGGATGATTTACCTCAAGTTGATCGAGCCTCCTGTCTTAACAGGAACATGAGGTTCGCGCGATAGCTAGAATCACAAGACGCTAACAGGCGCCTTCTGCACCGGTTACCGTACCGGGCGCCTACAGGGAAGCTTAGGGAGCTGCTCTTTCGAAGCCCAGTCGGAAGCTAAATCTTGAATAGAATTCAAAAAATAAGAAGCAATGAGAAAGAAATGAAAAATGGACAAAAACCATGAAAGAAACAAAGAGAAAAACAGAAAACCACGTGTAACAACAAAAAGAAAAACGGAGGAGAAAACAAAAAACAAAAGAAAGTAAAAAAGGATAAAATAAAAAAAATCCGGATGATTTACCTCAAGTTGATCGAGCCTCCTGTCTTAACAGGAACATGAGGTTCGCGCGATGGCTTTTTTTTTTTTTTGAGCATCCGTTCGCGCGATGGCTAGAATCACAAGACGCTAACAGGCGCCTTCTGCACCGGTTACCGTACCGGGCGCCTACAGGGAAGCTTAGTGGGCTGCTCTTTCGAAGCCCAGTCGGAAGCTAAATCACAAGACGCTAACAGGCGCCTTCTGCACCGGTTACCGTACCGGGCGCCTACAGGGAAGCTTAGTGGGCTGCTCTTTCGAAGCCCAGTCGGAAGCTAAATCTTGAATAGAATTCAAAAAATTATATGCTCCCGCTAGTAGGACTCGAACTCGCACCCCTAGCTCTCCACAGTTGTTCGGCTAACCGCTACGCCATGTCGCTACTAGTGCTCGAAAGCATCTCGAACGCTTTAAAAACTACCAAACCAACCATGAGTTTCTCTAAAAAAAATGAAACTTCACAGATTTCGGGAAAAAGTTCGTGGAGATGCAAAAAACGCTGCCCCTATTCAAGGAAAGTTCATTGAATTTGAAAAATGTTCATATTTTTTTAAAAGAGTTCATGAAAAAATTAAAACAAATTCATCATTTTTGTATGTTTTCCACAAAACTGAAAAAACTTCATCAATTTTTGAAAAAAGTTCATTGAATTTGAGAAAAGTTCATCGAATTTGAAAAAAATCATCGAATTTGATGAAAAGTTCACCGAATTTGAAAAAGAAGTTCGTCGAATTGAAAAAAGTTCATCCAATTTGAAAATCATCGAATTGAAAAAAGTTCACTGAATTTGAAAAAAATTCATCGAATTTTAAAAAGTTCGTCAATTCCAGAAAAAAATCACAAATTTGAAAAACAAAATTATCAATTTTGAAAAACAAAACTCAATGACTTGAAAAAAGTTCACGGATTTTGATAAAGTTTATGGATTTAAGAAAAAAACGAAAAAAAAGGAAAAAGAAAAAAACAATCAGACAAGTAAGAACAAAAGAAGGAGAAAGTAAGAAATGCCACAAGAAGCGGTGTGGGGGAGTGGTTAGCACAAGTTATATGTAAGGATGGCAATTTTATCCATGGATATCCAATCCAAATGGATAAGGTTTGGATATACTTTTATGTCCATGGGAGGCGCCTAAACCTAACCCGATTGTTCGTTGATAGGGCATGGATATAATTTTGTACCCATGGATATACTTAAACCTGACCTGATAGTATGACTTAATGGGGGGAAATCTGCTATCCCTGCCCCACGGTCATATGTCCCACAACAATTTTACACTTTTTTTATCTATAATATGCATAAGAAATTACACAATCCCTATCGTAACTTTTATTAGTTGACATTCAATCCCCTTCGTAACATACTCCAACATCCCTTCTCTTATTTTGACCTCCTTCTTAAATGACTCGTCATTCTCATTAGAAAAATACTAATGATCTTAGGTTGTTAGTGGATGCTGATTTACCATAAGTGAAGCCTAGCCTGCCACGAGGTGAAGAATGAAAGAGTTTATGTTCATATTGTGTTATGTCTTATTTATATGTTTCGAGAGGACCCAATGGATATCCATCGAATTTGGACATGGACACAATTTTTCACCCATGGATTTTTTCATAGGCGGACAAAAACTATCTTCATGAATATGGATATGGATTTGATATTGTTCAAACCGATCCAAACCCGCCCCATTGCCAACAGCAAAATCACGGGATCGAATCACCGCGAACGCACGAAGGGACTCGGTTTTTGCTGTTTTAGCGGGAAAAAGGAAACTAAACGGGCCAGCCCAGCTCGTAGGAAAGGTGTGTGCCGCTTTGCGTTTAACACGTTAACGGGCGCAGGGGGCGCCAAATAGGAAACGCCCACAAGACGCTATCTAACCCACCAGGGAACGATTCCCTAGGAGCTCTATTTTCCAGAATATCCTATTTAACGCTCTTTGCGTCAAACAGCCGGCGCTTCGCGCGGGTGTGCGACGCGATGGGCCGGCCAAGTTTTTGCGCGTACAATCACAACTAGCCAGCCCTTTTTTTATTTTACTGGGTTTTCTGTTTTGTTTTGTTTCTTTGCTGTTTCTTCTTCTTCCTTTTCTTTCTTTAGTTTTTTTCATTTTTCATTTTTGTTTCTTTTTCCTTTTTCAAGGTTATTTTATCTTTTTTAAACTACATTCATGTTCTAAAATTCAGAAAAATGTTCTCACCTTTAAAAAATGTTCGAACTTTTGAAAAAGGTCGTTTTTAAAAAAATCTTAAATTTAAAAAATGTTCATGTTTTCACAAAAAGTCGCGAATGCTTTTGTTCAGTTTTTTTCACAACTTTTAAAGAAACGTTCGGGTGTTGAAAAAATGTTCGTCATTTTTATTACGTGCTCATGCTTTCAAAAATAGCTTTTCTTGTAATTTTTAAAAATGTTCTTCCTTTAAGTTTTTTTCACATTGTCCAAAAATGTTCGTTCTTAAAAAAATCTACAGGAATTTCAAAAACAATTTTCGTTTTTAAATTCCGTTCACCTGTTCACAATTTCAAAATATCTCATTTATAAATGTTGTTCAGAATTTCGAAAAATGTTCTCGTTTTAAAAAAAAAAATCACAGTTCCAGAAATTTGTTCATGTTTCAAAAAATATCAGGAATTTCAAAAAATATTTTTGTTTTCAAAATTTGTTCACCATTTCAGAAAAAAGTTCATTTTTTTAAAAAAAATTATGATTTCAACATTTTGTTCGCCATTTAAATGAATATTCTCATGTTTAAAATTTTGTTCGCGTTTCCAAGAAAGCGTACAATACAAATTTTGTTCGCATTTAAAAAAAGTTTGTTGTTTAACTTTTTTGGTGCTTAATTAAAAAATGTTCCCCTTTTCCATTTTTATAAACTAGAAACTGTTCGCCATCTTAAAAAATGTTTGTGTGTTTCATAATTTGTTTGTTTTGCCGAAACACCTTTGAAAATTGCTCGCCTCTTAGGAATCTAATTGAGGTTTGTAAATTTTATTCTAGTTTCATTTTTAAATCATCTTCACTTTTCCAAAAAATGTAATACAAAAAATTGCAGCATTTTAAAGCTGCTCACAATTTTCGAGAAATATTACAAAATATTTTCAAATTCTCGTCGCTGTTGTATGTTCTTAATTTCTACACCTTCATGTGTAGTTTGTGGTGTGTGGTGTAGTGGCTAGTGGCTCGTGGTTGTAGTGTCCGGTCGTGGGATTAATTCCTCGAAATCACTAATTGAGGAGTACTCGTTGCAAAAATTACTCTAACTCTCCAGGTTGCAACAAGTGGCGCACACGTTTTTTCTTTTTTTGTAGATTTATTTATTCAAAACGTTTTATCTTTCAAACTATGCGTCTAAATCTCAAACCGCTTTCACCGTTGGATTCCTCGTGTCAAGCTTTTCAAAACTAAATTCCATGTTGATAAATTTTGACAAACTTTTTTTCACAAAAAAACCGGCCCAAAAAACAGACGAAAAAACCGAACCGGGAGCACGGGTTTTGCCCCTTTTCCAAAGAGGCACGGACGTGCCTCTCCCGAAATCACAACCGTGACTCTCGCAAAAGAAAAAAAAAGAAAACAAATTTTTTCGTTTCCGAGGAGGTACGACCGTGACTCTTGCGAAAGTACAACCGTGTCTCTCGCGAAAACAAAACTGTGACTCTCGCGGAAGGTAAAAAACAAAAAACGCGTTTTTTCGTTTCCGAAAGGCACGGCCGTGACTCTCGTGAAAGCACACCCATGCCTCTCGCGGAAGCAAAACCGTGACTCTCGCGAAAGGAAAAAAAAACAGAAAACGCGTTTTTTCGTTTCCGAGAAGTACGGCCATGACTCTCGCGAAAGGACAACCGTGCCTCTCGCGGAAGCAAAACTGTGACTCTCGTGAAAGAAAAAAACAGAAAACACGTTTTTCCGTTTCTGAGAGGTGCGACCGTGACTCTTGCGAAAGCAAAACCATGCCTCTCGCGGAAGCAAAACCGTGACTATCGCGAAAGGAAAAAAAATAGAAAACACATTTTTTTCGTTTCCGAGAGGCACGGCCGTGACTCTCGCGAAAGCACAACCGTGCCTCTCACGGAAGCAAAACCGTGACTCTCGCAAAAGGAAAAAAATAGAAAACACATTTTTTTCGTTTCCGAGAGGCACGGCCGTGACTCTCATGAAAGTAAAACCGTGCCTCTCGCGAAAGCAAAACCGTGACTCTCGCGGAAGCAAAACCGTGACTCTCACGAAAGGAAAAGAAAAAGAAAACGCGTTTTTTCACGAAAAAAATATAAACTCTAAAGGAAAAAATCGATTTTTTTGCCGAAAAGCTACGGAAGACCAGTGAAAAACCAAAACATCGAAAAAAACAGAAAAGACCGTTTAAATAGTCAAAAACGCATGCGGAAAAATGAAAAAATAATCAAAGAGGGCGTCCAGAGCGCCACACGTGGCGAATTGCTGAAAGCGCGGCAAGTGGCGATGATCGGTGCGAGACTCCTGAAGGAGCGCTCGCTAACTAGTGGCTTCCTCGATTCGTGGTACTTGCGCGAAAGGAAACGAAACAACGAGTGGGTAGGTGGGCTGGCCCAGTCGTGCGTCAACCCTGTGCGTCAAGCTGCTGCATGACGCAAAATGTGTCACATAGCAGGAGAGCTCCTATTGGACGCGCTTTGCGTTAAAATGTCGTCGGCGCGCACAGGGGCGCAGCCTGACTGGGCCGGCCCATCGTGCTGTACCGGTGGTAAGAAAAGAAAGCAAAAAGGGGAAGTGAAACGCGATGGAAACACGAACCTGCGACCTACAGATTCGAAGCGCATGCTCCCAGCCACTCCACCTGACTAGCATTGCTTGTACTAGCAAACAAACGCGCACTTATAATAACTTAATACAACCGTACAACCACAATTACACACTGTAGTGAACATCTTAAAACAAATTGTAGATTTTTTCTGAAAGTGTATATTTTGAAAAAATGCGACCATTTTTTTCATTTCTGAACATACTTTGTACACAGGAACATATTCTGTACAAAAAAAGTGTATATTTTTTGTACACAATGTTCTGAATCTTGAAGACAAATTTGAAGCACAAACATTTTTTGAATCTTCAGAACAAATTTAGAAATGGAGAACAAATTTGGAAGCGCGAACAATTTTTAAAGCACGAACATTTTTTGAATCTTGAGAAATTTTTTTGAAAACTCCCGAACAAATTTGGAAGCGCGGACAATTTTTTAAAGCACAAACATTTTTTTAAACTTGAGAATTTTTTTTGAAATAGAGAACAATTTTGAAAAATCCCGAACAAATTTGGAAGCATGAATTTTTTTTGGAAAATGTGAACAAAATTGGAAGTCCGAACAATTTTTTAAAGCACGAACATTTTTTGAATCTTGAAAACATATTCTGAAACGGAGAGAAATATTTAAAAATCCCGAACAAATTTGGAAGCGCGAACATTTTTTGAATATGTGAACAAAAAATTGAAATTCAGTACATTTTCTGAATTTTAGAAGTTTTGTACTTTTTTTTGTAATGAGAACAAATTTTGAATTTTGAGAACATTTTTTGGAAACACGAACAAAATTTAAATTTTTGATTTTTTTTAAAGGAAGAGAAGAAAAGGAAAGGAAATAAAAAATAAAATCATAAACATTTTGTAAAACTACGAGCATATTCTGAAAAAAAATAAACTTGAAAAGAAAGTGAAACAAGAAACAAAAAACGAAAAAATGAAAAAGAAACAGAAACGAAAAAAACAGAAATAAAAAAACAATAGAAAGCCGAAAAAGAATCAGATAAAAACAATACAGGAAAAGAACCCGGTTCCGGGAACCTTCTGGAAGGTTCCCAAAACCGGTTTGGACGCATTATGTGTGGGCCGGCCCATTTCTGTCGCTCGCTGCTGGACAGTTTGCCGCAGCGAGCGGCGAATAGGATTTTCCACATAGCAGGTCCCGCCCCCTTTTCCCTCCCTAGTTTTCTTCCTATGCGCTAATGGGCCTGTGCCTTAATGGGCCTCCCGACTCTTCTGCTAAAACTTCTTCTCTCTGGCTTAACGCTAGATATAGCTCCCGCGCAAGTGCCGCTTACAGGCGTTTGTATACCAGGTCCACACATCCCACGCACGCTAGCTTAGTAACAGGCCGGCCCCTATACGCTAGAACTATTACCAGTTTTGGGAGCTTCTAGAAGGTATCAGATCATTTCTCTTTCTTTTAGGTTTTAAATTTTAATATTTAGGAATTTATTTTCGACCTGTGAATATTTTTAATCTTATGAACATTTTTCAAATCCGTGATTTTTTAAAATTCATGAACTTCTTGAAAATCTGTGAACACTTTATAAATCCAGGAAGTTCTTTCAAATTCACGAACTTTTTGGCTTCATGGATATTATTTTTGAATTCTTGATTTTTTGTTCAAGTTTGTGAATTTTTTTTCAAATTCATGAACATACTTAAAATCCATGAACATTCTCGAATCCGTGAAATCCATGTTTTTTTAAATTTATAAATATAATTAAAATCTTAGATTTTGTGCTAAAAGTCAATGGTCAAATGTGAACTGATCGAATTGGTGCTGCCTTGCTACCTAGCAAAGGGTTGTTGGGTTGGAGTGGGCCTTCCCGACTCTTTTGTGAAAACTTCTTCTCTCTCGCTTTACACGAGATATAGCTCCCGCGCAGGTGCCGGTTACAGGCGTTTGTGTACGGGGTGCACACACCCCACGCACGCTAGCTTAGTAACGGGCCGACCCATATACGCTAGTGCTATTACCGGTTTTGGGAGCTTTTGGAAGGTTTCAGCTCATTTCTCTTAATTTTTGTTTCTATTTTTAGGTTTTAAATTTTAATTTTTAAGAACTTTTATACTACCTGTGAATGTTTTTAATTTTATGAACATTTTTCAAATCCATGATTTTTAAAAATTCATGAACTTCTTTAAAATCTGTGAACACTTTATAAATCTGGGAAGTTCTTTCAAATTCATGAACTTTTTAGGTGCATGGATGTTATTTTTGATTTTTTTTCAAGTTCGTGAACATTTTTCAAATTCATGAACTTACTTAAAATCCATGAACATTCCTGAATCCATGAAAATCATGATTTTTTTTTTCAAATTTTCAAATACAATTCAAATATGAGATTTTGTGCTAAAAGTCAATGGTCAACTATGAATTGATCGAATTGGTGTTGCCTTGCTAGGGTTGTTGGGTTGGCCCATGGGGTGCTGCCTCGCTACCTAGCGCACCGGGCATTGAGGACGTGGTCTCCTACAGATAGATTACATTAACCATTTGGTACCATTGTGGGTTTTGGTCCCGTTACTCGGAGGTTGGAACCTTTCTATCCCGAATTGTTTCTGATGAAACAAAAACACAATTGGTACATTTGAATCGTCAACCACCAGAGTTTTCAAACTCAGGGACTGGGTCATGCAAAGGGTGACATGGTCCGCTTCCATACATGCGCCATGGATGGCGGGAGTGTTTCAGGTACTCTATTACATTCACGATAACATGTTGTTTGTGAATAGCGGTGTCATTCTCACTAAGGTAAATCTGGCAAAGCGTAGGTGACAAGGTAGTAAACAATGTTGTTTCTATGATCACGAGGAAATAGTCCACCATTTGTTTGTTGCGTGCTTGTTGGCTACTTAGCTACGATTTATGACATTTAACTTGCCCTCATCTTCTAGCATATCAAACATGTTTGAAAACTGACTGGAAGGGGTTGAGCCTAAAATATAGGCACGTATCTCTGTGAGAGTATGTGCATTGCTTTGGGAATTATGGAATTATCGGAATGAATGTATTTTTAACATAGTAAAGGTCCATAATTTTTTATAGGTTATCTTCTGAACTACAGGATGGATTCATATGTGGTCCTTACTTCATCATGTAGAAGCGCGAGAGCTTATGATATACGGTTGCAACCGGTGAAAGATAGTAGAATAGGATTTATACAACCGGTTTGAATAATGGTTTAGTCGGGTGTTCGAAGAATTCAGTTAGATGCATGTCACACGTTGAGGCTAAGGCTATCTGGACGGTGGTGTAGCGATATTGAATTAAGTTTTTCTTCAAGAAACGCCCGTACAATTCTGAAACGTGAGCACCACCACATGCACGCACGGGTATCCTCATATACAAAGTATAAAAGGTTGCTACCAAAACTTCTTTTTGAAGGTGCTTGATTATGTCGACAATGATATTCCAAAGCTTTGCTTCAAAAAATAGGGACCTATCCAAATTATTTGGATGGTCACAATCTCGTCTCAGTAAAATTATCACTTCGATGACGTTGGAAAGACCAATGTTTTATATGTCGAAATTCGAAACAGATCATATGTGGACTAGTTGTTGAACATGTGTATATGTATGTAAGTCTGGATTTTTATATGCCGCATCGGTAGTTTGGGAGACAAGACACCAGTTGCACCCCTTATACCTATATATATGTGCCTAATGCACGATCAATGAAAATATCGATACATCAAATCATTCTCTACATGGTATCAGATAGCATCACAATCCTCTCGCGAAACCGCTTCCGCCTACCCTAGCCGCCGCCCCCTCGGGCCGCCGCCGCCGCCGCTTCCCTCTCCCCGCGCGCGTCTCCCTTCCCAGCCGCGCCCTCCCTCCCCTGACGCGCCGCCTTCCCCGCCATGCCGCTTCCCCTGCCGCGCCGCGCCCTCACCCAACCCTAGCTGCTGCCTCCCCCCCCCCCCTCATCACCGCGCTGCCACCATGTCATCCAACGCCTCCACCTACTCCAACCCCTTCGCCGGGCCGGACCCCGCTGACTCCGTGATATTAACATCCACGAACGCGTCCCCGTCGTTCTTGGTGCCACCGACTCCACATACTTCGTGTGGAAGATGTACTTTTCACTACTCTTCCGCGAGAACAATCTCGTGGATCATGTTGACAACACCATCGACTCCCGTGTCATGGTGGGTGACTCCGAGTAGACCGCGATCGACGCCACGCTCATTCGGTGGTTCTTCACCACCATCTCGAAGGACCTGTTTCATACGTTCGTGAGCGATGGTGATGACGCCCGCGTCGTGTGGGTCAAGCTCAACGGCCTCTTCATCGACAACAAGCTTCAGCGCCATGTTTTTTTGCAGCAGAATTTTTTTGACTGTCATCAGGATGACCAGTCTATCGATGACTACTGCCGTCGCCTGAAGATGTTGGCGGATGAACTCCGTGACATCGGCGCCAAGGTTGATGACGACCTCCTCCTCAGCACGCTCACCACCAACCTCAACAAGAACTTCAGCAACACCGCCTCCAACCTCACCTTGATGCCAGAGCCCTTATTCCCAAAATTTGTGGCGTACTTGCGGTTGGAGGAGCGCCGAATGAAGGGGGTCAAGAAGCGCGTGCAGCACCACGCCCTCGCCGCTGGCACCTCACGCGGCGCCCCGCTGCTGGCCGCCCCACCTGCGCCGCGGCAACAGCCGCCGCCCCCCGCGCCCCCGGGATTTTCCCCCCTCCCGCTGCCCCCCAGCAGTAGCCGCAGGGTGGCGGGTGGCGCGGCAACCGCCGCGGGGGCGGCCGCAAGCAGCAGCAATAGGTGCACGAGGGGGGGGGGGCTCGTCAGCAGCAACAGGCCACCCCACCGTGGACTTACGGCACCAATCCGTGGACGGGTGTCATTCACGTGTACTCGATGCTGGTCCCGGGCTCTTACCGACACAACATGATTGAGCTGGCTAGTGATATAAGGGCCAGCCCGCAAATTTCCTCAGTGTCCATCCACGGACACGGATGCAAAAGACCGGCTCACATGGGATACCAGATGCTGTCGTCTCCTGTGGCCTACTCATCCTCGAAGGAGTCTATGACCTGTCCGTCGCTGATGGACGTGAGGTCCACGATGGAAATGGTGGCGCCGTCGTCGTTCCATCGGGCTGCATGATAGTTTGTCGGTGGGCATAGGAGGAGCAGCTGGCGTTGTTCTCCTCGGCGATCGCCTAGAGCTGTGCCCCGGTGGCGACCGCTTCCTAGCAAGCGGCGGCTTGAGCGCGGACGACATCGTAGATGGCACGCTGCCCGGCGACGAAGTTCGGGTTCGCCGCAGCCATGGCCGCCACGGCCTCCTTGTTTGCGCGCTCGCCTTAGATCTCGCCCTCCGCCAGCCGGTGCTGCTTCAGGAGGAACATGTTGTATCGTTGTTCCTCCTGCGCCTGCTGAAACGCCGACAAAGACGCCGACGCAGGCTATACCCCTGCCATGGTGGCGTTATAATGCGTCTGCGCCTGCTCCATGGTGAAGCCAGCGTGCACAGGACGCGCGGGAGCCGGGACGGTGTCATCTGAGCCCGTCTCCATCATGGTCTTGTCCTCGTCATCAGAGACCTAAGGCGAGTTGGTCGGCAAGCCGGCCTCGATCCGCCTAGCACGGCGGCTCTGCCAGGCGGCAGCAAGGGCGAGTACAACATGCTTCATCTTCGTGGAAAGGCTCTCCCACAGAGCTTCCCCGTCTGCAGTCTTGGTGGATGCAGTGCAATGGGGGAGGATGGGGAGCGGCTTGTGGTGTGGTGTGGAGTTAGCCGTGTATGGCCGCATTTAAATAGCGGATTCCGGTAAAGCGAGGCGTCTGGGTGCATAATGTGCGGCGCCGGAGTGGGTTTCTCGGCCAGCGAGCCTGCTTAATGGCGATATACGGACGGGGCATTGAACGAGTGTGGTAGATATATGTCTTGTTCCGTCCAGTCACGCGTCTCCGGCATTGAATATACGCAGACACCAAAGACGCCTTGCAGGCGGCGCGCCGCTTCAGTGGCAGAGGCAGTGGGAGGCCGCGTCACCCTGAACCGCCTTCAATATGGAGCAGTGCGCTGTACAACAGCATGAAGTAGGGCAGAGCGGTCAAAAGCTGGCGTGGCATCGGTCTGGGAGCTCCCTCCACCACTATGTCTCATGTTCACGAAAAAAAGTACGTCCGGACCACACCACGCATCGATATAGAACCATATTGGATGACTTTCGTTGTCCAGACAACACAGCCCAAAAGGATGCAGGAGGTTTGAGAATCGACGTTGAAGATGCCCTAACCAAGTTCCTCGTCTATATGCATATTTACGCAACTGCATATGCAAGACATGGATGTCAAATTGCTCGGCATAGTTCAACCAGAGCGGCTGCAGTCTCAGGGGCAGTATAGCACGCAACCCGGAAGGCTAAGTCATTGCGATATCGATCTCCAAAGACCGAACACCTAAAACGACCCGAGATCAACTTGAATCCCTCTTTGTCGTCGGGTGGTTTAATTTGTCAGTTCAGCTTTCACCTGTCGAGGTCGTTCAAGGTCCCCTCTCTTTTTTTTGAAAAATGCAACGGTCACTCTTTCAAAAGGGATTGGATAAAAGGAATAATAGACAAGGCACACACATAGTACTCCCTCTGTTCCGAATTATTTGTCTTGGATTTGTCTAGATACAGATGTATCTAGACTCATTTTAGTGCTAGATACCTCCGTATCAAGACAAATTCAAGACAAGTAATTTGAAACAGAGGAAATAGAACGAGAACGATTTTCAAGGCAGAAACCAGCAGGCATTGACTGGTAAAATGGAAAATGGCAGCTCTTGCGTAAGGATCATCTTCTTGGACCTTTTTTCTCGGGTTCTATGGCAGCATCTGATCCTAGCTTTAGTTTCTGTGTTCAGATTTTCTACGTCCGTTTACAGGATTGCTAGCTCTACTAGATTTAGGAACAATCTTCTTTATTTTTTTGAAACAAGTGAACGATCTTCTTTACTCCCTTCGTCACAGTTTAGAAGGTATGGTTAAATTTGCTTACGTTTCCACAATAGACAAGGTTTAGGGCGCATTGCAGTTATTTCTACTCCCTCCGTTTGGAATTACTTGTCTCGAATATGGATGTATGTAGAACTAAAATACATCTAGATATATACATTTCTGCGACAAGTAATTCCGAACGAAAAGAGTAGTAGCTAATTAGTACTCCGATATACTATTTCTATATGCATGCGTAGTGTGAATGCTATTTTTTAGCACATCTCACAACCAATAGATAACCACCTGGGTCCCAGAGAATTTTAAAGTGCGCCTTCTAAACCGTGACGGAGAGAGTAGTTTACTAGTAAATGCGCACGTGCAATGCACGCTAATATTTAGACAATATATTAATTCTACGCGGATATTAGGTATGTCATTATTTGTGTGTTAATTTTGATTAGTGCAATATTTGGTATCATATTAATTGCACATTAAACACGTTGAACGCTCGCCATTGAAGCAGTCTAGGTCGTTGGATTGACTTAAAGGGTGCTTGGATACGTTTTAGTCCCATGACTAAAAGTAGTGGGACTAAAACTTGCTAGCCTCACCCATGCTTGAATCCAAATACTAAAGAGACTAAACTCAAGTTATTGAGCATTTATTATCCTCCAAACCCTCCAATCCAGAACTCGATGTATTCAAGGAGAGGAATTAAATGAGGAGAGAGAGCGCTAATACATATTCTAGTAGGTTTTCTATGACTAAAAAATTTTAGCCTCAAAACTAGTCATAGCCTCTCTTTAGTCAGGGGTGCTTGAAACTTTAGCCTCTAAAAAAGACTATTTTTAGTCAAACTAAAAATAGTCCCTTGGATCCAAGCATCCTCTTAGTTTGATGGCCGAGATCAGTTGGATCTGCCCCTTTGGGTCTTTTTATATTGGTATAGAGATAAAGAGTAAGTGTTTTGTTTTCCTTCGGAAGAGACGGACACCCGGGCTGTGTATCGATTTATACACATATCCATTGATTATTTATCATTAAGAACAATGATAAGGAAATACGAGTATCAATGTCGAATAAATCGGTAAAAAGGAAAGAATATTCCAAGGTCGTCCACATAGGAGTTATGCCAGCGGCAACATCTCCATAATCCTACACAAACTCTATCGATATGGACCACAATCCATTGGCATGAGTTTGGGCACTAGATAACCTGCGCCATGGCCTCATGGGCTTCCCTTGTCGTGGCCGACAACGCGTTGGCCTCATAGACACCCCCTCCTGCCAAATGCTTGGCCCCCGCCCCTTACACGAGCGTGGGGCGCAAAAATGAGGTGGGCAAGGATGGCAAGAGGTGTTGCCGCCGCACGATCTTTGTTGTATGACGTCCCCAGCCTTGACATTGGCTACCCGTCCCATTTCCGTTTGACTTCATGAGATGGATTGTAGAGATCCCTTTAGGTGCTCTCGCTGTCTTGAGAATGGTCACCGGGCGCTTACGTGCTGCAACGCCTAGCGCCCGCTCGGCTCTCTTGCAAACCCGCAGCGACGCCACCGTCCTGCTTCGTTGATGACCATCATCAAGCTCGAGCTAAGATGGAAGCCAACCTTCCCTTCAAAGCAATTCATCGTGATTCTTTTTGGGCGTCAGTCATTTCCACTCCTCCCAACTTGGCAACCTCGGGCGAGGGGGGAGGTTGGAATCTCTCCTTGCCACGCAAGCCAAGTTATTATGTTGTGAGCTACGAGGCATGGCTTCCTTTCAGTTGAAGGAGGCGGTCTAGCCTTTGCATAATGTCACGGAGTTCATGCAAGGGTCGTTCTACTAGTTGGGAGCCTTCTAGAGCATGTGAAGGTTGGGTTTCTCTTAGCAGGCCCTCTCTTGTGTTGGTGGCTACGAAAACCTCTCACGCGTTACCTCATTTCACTGAGCTTGATGTTGGCTTAGAGGGGTACAAGGCTCTACGGCTGCTTCTGCCCTCGGCATAGGGCTAGTTTTGCGTCTTTGCCTACTTTGCTCATTGCGATACATGCCTCTGTGGGGGTGAGGGAACTATCATGGTCGTGGCTCTGATGCTGCATCTCATGCAATAACTATAGGTGATGTGTGAGGGACGCTCCCTAGAGTCCACCCAGACATCTGCAGATGAGGAGAGTGTTGCTCTTGATGTTGCTGTCACGCACTCACCTGAGTCCATTTGGCATGTGGTTCCTATGGTTCCTATGGGGGATGATGTTGTTATGGCCGGAGTGTCAGTACCTAACCTCGAGGACATGTTTGCCATGAAGCTTTGTGAATTTCTAATAACTTGGATTATGAAAAATCAAAGACGGTTGGATCTCTCTTAAAGGTAAAGGCATGGAGGGACAAATGGAAGGAGGGTGGTGCTCACACTCAATCCGACATCTGCAGGAAGAAATCAAGCAAGTGAAAGGCAAGAAGGGTGGTGATAATAGGGAGATGCATGTGGTTTCATATGTGACTTTCTAGGATGTGCTCTTCTCATGTTGCAGCGAGTCGATGATGTTTCATTGGTGATGTTGTGACCCAAGGGTTGGGGGATTGCAGTAGTAGTATGTTGAGCGTGTATTTCGGTCTGCCTTTGTGGTCTTGTGGATCCATAGCTTGGAGTAGTCCGCATGGGTCAAAAAGTTAATATTTGTTTTGGCTAGTTTTTCATAAATTTATTAGGCAACTCTCATCTCCTTAATTAATTGATGAGGGAAATATTTTCCCGTTTCAAAAATAAATCATGAGCTGAGTGACATGTGACCTAACAAAGTGTTCAAGACTTAAGACAAGGACTTCAAAAAGGAACTGCCAATCGCACACTGATGCTGGTTGATCCATTCAGAAGAAAAGTTAGGGGTCATGGAAGAACTTCGAGCCTACACCTTCGACAAAGAAATAACGTGCGGCCATCAGAGTTGCCTAAACTATCCGGCTAAATCATGGTTCCCCGAATATAATACAACCATAATGTCAATTACCAATATCACCATCCACCTATATGTTGACCTTCCCACACATAACTAGACGCACAAACCACCTTCATGTTGATGGTTTCCATCCATGCCAGAACAACACCTAACAACCTCCGCCACAAGATACACTGCTTGGACTCCACGATATACTTGGGTCTAGATATGGTCCATGGGAGATCCACATAGGTACTATAGAGTCGCTGCTCCATGCACCCACCACCGTGCAACTTCTTGAGCACTACCATGTCATTGTGGCACCTACTTGGGGCCAATCCATATGACCAGGCTATCACAAGCTAGATGCTATTGGACCCCCTTGTACGCCTCCCAAGCTCAACATCTACGGTCAGATGCAACACGCCACCACTTGAGAAGTTTCACTTGACTGCCTCCACCTCAAGAAATATCTACGGCCCCCTTCATCGGTACTCATGCAACTTCGTCCTCACAAAAGCCTCAAGAGGATGAGATAAGAGGGATTGAAGGGGGAGGGGCACGAAATCCCACTAGCCCCTCTCCACCCCCCTAATATACAGGAGGTGGCAACATGAGGGTCCTTCCATCGGGCTCATTCTAGATAACCGATATAATGTGTTCTTGGGCTATCTACACCCTCGAATGTGGATATTTCAGAGTTGTTGTTGTTCGTACGGGAGAAAATCGACTCTTAATCAGGTGGGTTCTCGAGTGTTCGCATGCAACATAAAAGCCAAAGCATCGAAAGATATAAATAATACTTACATAAAGAGAAAGTCGAAACAAATCAAAACAATATTAAAGAAGAAGAAGCCTATGATGGAGAGGAAAGGCCACTAAGCTCATGGATCATCATCCATCATGTACCAAAGTCACCCTCGACAAAAAATATGGAACAAATAAGACTATTATGAATGCTCTCATTCTCAAGTCAAATTACTACCCAATAGTGGTTTTTTTGGTTGGAGTATCAGCCTTCGTAGATTTGGCAAGCCATTAGTGAGGGATGTGATGGCTTGAAGTTGGGATTAATCTGAAAGATCATTATAGGCACAGAGAAGAATGTGTTTAATAAAACATGGTTGTTGAGATATGGCTCGATGAGACGCATCGCCAGTTTAAGGACAACTTGCCTCTAATGGTTAGTGAGTTCACAAATACACCTTGGCATCTTGGAACATGCTACTTCTTGAGTTTGCGTTGGTTTTTCCCTTGAAGAGGAAAGGGTGATGCAGCAAAGTAGAGATAACTATTTCCCTCAGTTTGAGAACCAAGGTATCAATCCAGTAGGAGACAACGCACAAATCACCGAATACCTGCACAAACAATCAAACAACTTGCACCCAACGCGATAAATGGGCTGTCAATCCCTTCACAGTTACTTGCAAAAGTGAGATCTGATAGAGATAGATAAACGATAAAGTAAATATTTTGGGTTTATAGATCGGAAAGTAAAAGATTGCAAAAAGAGTAGATCGGAAACTAATATTGTAGATCTGAAACTTATATGATGGAAAATAGAAACTTATATGATAGAAAATAGACCCGGAGGCCATAGGTTTCACTAGAGGTTTCTCTCAAGATAGCAAATAATACGATGGGTGAACAACTTACTGCCGAGCAATTGATAGAAAAGCGCAAAGTTATGACGATATCTAAGGCAATGATCATGAATATAGGCATCACGTCCATATCAAGTAGACCGAAACGATTCTGCGTCTACTACTATTACTCCACACATCAACCGCTATCCAGCATGCATCTAGAGTATTAAGTTCGTAAAGAATGGAGTAATGCATTAAGTAAGATGACATGATGTAGAGGAATTAACTCAAGCAATATGATGAAAACCCCATCTTTTTATCCTCGATGGCAACAATACAATACATGCCTTGCTGCCCCTACTGTCACTGGGAAAGGACACCGCAAGATTGAACCCAAAGCTAAGCACTTCCCCCATTGCAAGAAAAACCAATCTAGTTGGCCAAACCAAACCGATAGTTCGAAGAGAATTACAAAGATATGAAATCATGCGTAAAAGAATTCAGAGAAGATTCAAATAATATTCATTGATAAGTTGATCATAAATTCACAATTCACCGGATCTCGGCAAACACACTGCAAAAAAGTATTACATCGAATAGATCTCCAAGAACATCGAGGAAAACATGGCATTGAGAATCAAAGAGAGAGAAGAAGCCATCTACCTACTAGCTATGGACCCGTAGGTCTGTGGTAAACTACTCACGCTTCATCAGAAGGGTAATATAGTTGATTTAGAAGCCCTCCGTGATCGAATCCCCCTCCGACAGGGTGCCCTAGATGGGATCTCACGGGTACATAAGGTTGCGGTGGTGGAAAAGTGTTTTCGTGGATGGCTCTGGTGGTTTGGGGATATATGGGAATATATAGGTGAACGAATTAGGTCAGGAGGTGCACGAGGGGCCCACAAGTGTGGGGGCGTGCCCTACCCTCTAGGTGAAGGAAATATGCCCTAGAGGCAATAATAAAGTTATTATTTATTTCCTTATATCATGATAAATGTTTATTATTCATGCTAGAATTGTATTAACCAAAAACATAATACATGTGTGAATACATAGACAAACAAAGTGTCACTAGTATGCCTCTACTTGACTAGCTCGTTAATCAAATATGGTTATGTTTCCAAACCATGAACAATGAGTTGTTATTTGATTAACGGGATCACATCATTAAGTGAATGATCTGATTGACATGACCCATTCCATTAGCTTAGCACCCGATCGTTTAGTATGTTGCTATTGCTTTCTTCATGACTTATACATGTTCCTATGACTATGAGATCATGCAACTCCCGTTTGCCGGAGGAACACTTTGTGTGCTACCAAACATCACAACGTAACTGGGTGATTATAAAGGATCTCTATAGGTGTCTCCAAAGGTAAATGTTGGGTTGGCGTATTTCGAGATTAGGATTTGTCACTCCGATTGTCGGAGAGGTATCTCTGGGCCCTCACGGTAATGCACATCACTTAAAGCCTTGCAAGCATTGCAACTAATGAGTTAGTTGCGGGATGATGTATTACAGAACGAGTAAAGAGACTTGCCGGTAACGAGATTGAACTAGGTATTGGAATACCGACGATCGAATCTCGGGCAAGTAACATACCGATGACAAAGGGAACAACGTATGTTGTTATGCGGTCTGACCGATAAAGATCTTCGTAGAATATGTAGGAGCCAATATGGGCATCCAGGTCCCGCTATTGGTTATTGACCAGAGACGTGTCTCGGTCATGTCTACATTGTTCTCGAACCCGTAGGGTCCGCACGCTTAAGGTTACGATGACAGTTATATTATGAGTTTATGCATTTTGATGTACCGAAGGTTGTTCGGAGTCCCGGATGTGATCACGAACATGACGAGGAGTCTCGAAATGGTCGAGACATAAAGATTGATATATTGGAAGCCTATGTTTGGATATCGGAAGTGTTCCGGGTGAAATCGGGATTTTACCGGAGTACCGGGAGGTTACCGGAACCCCCCGGGGAGCTAGATGGGCCTTAATGGGCCTTGGTGGAAAAGAGAAGAGGCAGCCCATAGTGGGCCGCGCGCCCCTCCCCTCCCTTGGTCCGAATTGGACAAGGAGAGGGGGCCGGCCCCTCTCTCTCTTTTCCCCCTCCACGAGTCCTATTCCAACTAGGATTGGGGGGGGGGGGGGAATCCTACTCCCAGAGGGAGTAGGACTCTCCTGGCGCGCCCTATGTGGCCGGCCAGCCTCCCCCTTTGGTCCTTTATATACTGAGGCAGAGGCACCCTAGAGACACACAAGTTGATCCATGTGATCTATTCCTTAGCCGTGTGCGGCGCCCCCAGCCACGATAGTCCTCGATAATATTGTAGTGGTGCTTAGGCGAAGCCCTGCAGCAGTAGTACATCAAGATCGTCACTACGCCGTCGTGCTAACGAAACTCTTCCCCGACACTTTGCTGGATCGGAGTCCGGGGATCGTCATCGAGCTGAACGTGTGCTAAAACTCGGAGGTGCCGTAGTTTCGGTGCTTGATCGGTCGGGCCGTGAAGACGTACGACTACATCAACCAAACGCTTCCGTTGTCGATCTACAAGATATGTAGATCACACTCTCCCCTCTCGTTGCTATGCATCACCATGATCTTGCGTGTGCGTAGGAATTTTTTTTGAAATTACTACGTTCCCCAACACTAGGCGCGCCCTCCATTCTTGTGGCCGCCTCGTGTCTTCTCCGACTTCATCTCCAAGTCTCCTAGTTATCTTCTAGTCCAAGAAAAATCACCGCGAAGGTTTTATTTCGTGTGGACTCCATTTGGTATTCCTTTTCCGTGAAACTCGAAAACAAGGAAAAACAGGAACTGACATTGGGCTCTAGGTTAATAGGTTAGTCCCAAAAATAATATAGAATAGCACATTAATGCATATAAAACATCCAAAACAGATAATATAATAGAATGGAACAATAAAAAATTGTATATACATTGGAGACATATCAAGCATCCCCAAGCTTAATTCCTTCTCGTCCTCTAGTAGATAAATGATAAAAATAGAATTTTTTATGTGGAATGCTACCTAACATATTTATCCATGTAATTTCTTTATTATGTCATGAATGTTCAAATCCGTATGATTCAAAACAAAAGTTTAATATTGACATGAAAACAATAATACTTCAAGAATACTAACAAGGCAATTATGTCTTCTCAAAATAACATGGCCAAAGAAAGCTTATCCCTACAAAATCATATATTCTAGCTATGCTCCATCTTCATCACACAAAATATTCAAATCATGCACAACCCCGATGACAAGCCAAGCAATTGTTACATACTTTTGATGTTCTCAAACTTTTTCAACTTTCACGCAATACATGAGCGTGCGCCATGGACATAGCACTGTAGGTGGAATAGAAGGTGGTTGTGGAGAAGAGAAAAGAAGGAGATAGTCTCACATCAACTAGGCATATCAACGGGCTATGGAGATTCCCATCAATAGATATCAATGTGAGTGAGTAGGGATTTCCATGCAACAGATGCACTAGAACTATAAGTTTATGAAAGCTCAAAAAGTAAACTAAGTGGGTGTGCATCCAACTTGCTTGCTCACGAAGACCTAGGGAAATTTGAGGAAGCCCATCATTGGAATATACAAGTCAAGTTCTAAAATGAAAAATTCCCACTAGTATATGGAAGTGACAACATAGGAGACTCTCTATCATGAAGATCATGGTGCTACTTTGAAGCACAAGTGTGGTAAAAGGATAGTAACATTGTCCCTTCTCTCTTTTCTCTCATTTTTTATTTGTTTGGGCCTTCTCTCATTTTTTTGGCCTCTTTTTTTCGTCTGGAGTCTCATCCCGACTTGTGGGGGAATCATAGCCTCCATCATCCTTTCCTCACATGGGACGATGCTCTAATAATGAAAATCATCACACTTGTACTTACTTACAACTCAAGAATTACAACTCGATACTTAGAAGAAAATATGACTCAATATGAATGCCTCCGGTGGTGTACCGGGATGTGCAATGACTCAAGAGCGATATGTATAAAAATGATGAAAGGTGGATCTGCCACAAATACGATGTCAACTACATGATCATGCAAAGCAATATGACAATGATGAAGCGTGTCATAATAAACAGAACGGTAAAAAGTTGCATGGCAATATATCTTGGAATGGCTATGGAAATGCCATAATAGGTAGGCATAGTGGCTGTTTTGAGGAAGGTATATGGTGGGTTTATGGTACCGGCGAAAGTTGTGCAGCACTAGAGAGTCTAGCAATGGTGGAAGGGTGAGAGTGTGTATAATCCATGGACTCAACATTAGTCATAAAGAACTCACATACTTATTGCAAAAATCTATTAGTTATCGAAACGAAGTACTATGCGCATGCTCCTAGGGGGATATACTAGTAGGAAAAGACCATCGCTCATCCCCGACTGCCACTCATAAGGAAGACAATTAATCAATAAATAAATCATGCTCCGACTTCATCACACAACGGTTCACCATACGTACATGGTACGGGAATCACAAAATTTAACACAAATATTTCTCAAATTCACAACTACTCACTAGCATGACTCTAATATCACCATCTTCATATCTCAAAACAATCATAAGGAATCAAACTTCTCATAGTATTCAATGCACTTTATATGAAAGTTTTTATTATATCCCTCTTGGATGCCTATCATACTAGGACTAAATTTATAACCAAAGTAAATTACCATGATGTTTAAAGACTCTCAAATTAATGTAAGTGAAGCATGATAGTTCATAAATTTATATAAAATAAAACCAGCACCGTGCTCTAAAAAGATACAAGTGAAGCACTAGAGCAAAATTGCCTAGCTCAAAAGATATAAGTGAAGCACATAGAGTATTCTAATAAATAATGAGTCATGCATGTCTCTATCAAAAGGTGTGTACAACAAGGATGATCATGGAAAACTAAAAAGCAAAGACTCAAATCATACAAGACGCTCCAAGCAAAATACATATCATGTGGTGAATAAAAATATAGCCTAAAGTAAAGTTACCGATAGACGAAGACGAATGAGGGGATGCCTTCTGGGGCATCCCCAAGCTTAGGCTCTTGGTTGTCCTTGAATATTACCTTGGGGTGTCTTGGGCATCCCCAAGCTTAGGCTCTTGCCACTCCTTATTCCATAGTCCATCAAATCCTTACCCAAAACTTGAAAACTTCACAACACAAAACTCAACAGAAAATCTCATAAGCTCCGTTAGTATAAGAGAATAAATCACCACTTTTGGTACAGTTTTGAACTCATTATTTATTTATATTGGTGTAATATCTACTGTATTCCAACTTATCCATGGTTCATACCCCCCGATACTACCCATAGAATCATCAAAATAAGCAAACAACACATAGAAAATAGAATGTGTCAAAAAGAGAACAGTCTGTAGTAATCTATAACTCTCGAATACTTATGTAACTCCAAAAATTCTGAAAAATTAGGAAATCCTAAGAATTTTTTTTATTAACCTTATTTGAAAAGAATCAGTATTTTATCATGCTAGGTGGGCCGTGGGCCAAAAGTGGCCGCGGCTGTGCTACAGTGGCAGGACTTGCGGTTGGCTGGGCCGTGGTTGCTGGGCCGCGTGGCGGCTGGCTGCGCTGCTGCCTTCTCTTTTTTAAGGACATCAGCAGAAAACAAAATAAATAAAATAAATACACAATATAAAATCTAAATAAAAATACCTAAACACACAGTAAAAATAGCCGTACATCTATAAACTACAGGAACACTAGTGCCAACACTAATGCAATTTTGTAAAATAATTTTGATGCAATAGGCCACTCAAACAGCAATAAAACGATCAAATAAAATATTTTTAAGATTGCAAAAATTACAAGAACATATCAAATAATTGGAAATAATATTCTGGACATTATGAAAAAAATTAAAATAGGGGAGAAGTCATGTTATCTCTACTCCAATAAATTGCCTTGAGTTGCATAATGAAAAGAATATTTCAGAAACACAAATAATGCATGGAAAATATGAGATGCATATGAATGAACTATTAACATCCTAATTTAGGAAAATTGGGATGTTATAAACCTACCCCCCTTAAGATGAATCTCGCCCTCGATATTCGGGCTGGCTAGCAAATAGGTGTGGGTGATCCTGCCTGAGATCTTCCTCTCGTTCCCAGGTAGCTTCCTCCTGTGTATGATGATCCCACTGAACCTTGCATAACTTAATTGTCTTCGTGCGTGTAACTCTCTCTACCGTCTCCAAAATCTTATCAGGCTTCTCCTCATATGTCAAATCACTCTCCAACTGAAATTGCCTCAAGTGGCACTGTGTCTCTCAATGGAACATCCATCATCTCTGCATGGCACTTCTTCAACTGGGATACATGAAACACGTCGTGAACTCCTGACAAAGATTCTGGCAACTCCAACTGATAAGCTACCTCGCCTCTATGCTCCAAGATCTTGTAAGGCCCCATAAAACGTGGTGCTAACTTACCTTTGATTCCAAACCTCTTAATTCCACGAAGTGGTGAAACTCTGAGATATGCATGGTCTCCTACCTCATATGTCACCTCCTTACGTTTTGCATCTGCATAACTCTTATGTCTGGACTATGCTATCTTTAGTCTATCACGAATCAACTTGACCTTCTCCTCAACATCTTTGATCAAGTTTGGTCCAAATAATTGACGCTCTCCAACCTCATCCCACATCAATGGTGTCCTGCACTTCCTACCATACAATACCTCAAATGGTGCCATCTTCAAACTAGCCTGATAACTGTTATTATATGAGAAATCTGCATAAGGTAAATTATCATCCCAACTGGACCCATAGTCCAAAGCACAGGCTCTCAGCATATCCTCCAAAATTTGATTTACCCTCTCTGTCTGCCCATCTGTCTATGGATGGAAAGCTGTACTGAACTCCAGCCTGGTGCCCAAGGATTCATGCGACTGACGCCAAAATTTGGATGTGAACTGAGTACCTCTATCAGACACTACCTTCCTTGGAACTCCATACAGACAAATTTTTTTAGACATATAAATCTTTGCTAGCTGAGCACTGGTATAAGTAGTCTTTACCGGGATGAAGTGAGCAACTTTAGTCAAATGATCAACAACCACCCAAATAGAATCATAACCTGACCGAGTCCTGGGTAGACATGTAATGAAATCCATACCAATCTCATCCCACTTCCATTCAGGTATAGGTAATGGCTGTAACAAACCTGCTGGTCGCTGATGTTCTGCTTTAACCCTCTGGCACATATCACATGTTGCAATATATCCAGCAATTTCCCTCTTTAGGCTAGGCCACCAAAATCTTTCCCTCAAATCCAAATACATCTTAGTATTACCTGGGTGAATAGAATAAGGTGAATCATGCACCTCCTGAAGAATCAACTTCCTGATATTTGCATCTTGAGGTACACAAATACGCTTCTGGAACCATATGGCCCCATGTTCATTCTCATGGAAACCTTTTGCCTTACCTTTAACCATATTCTCTTTTATCTCAGCAATCTCCTTACCACCCTTTTGAGCTTCTCTGATCCTGTCAAGCAAAGTAGGCTTTACCTCCAGTGTTGCTAAATATCCCTTAGGAACCATCTCCAACCTGAGATTCCTGAACTGTTCACGTAACTCCGGTGGCATATCATCAATATTAATTGCATTAGCTTGGCTCCTACGACTTAATGCATCAACAACAACATTAGCCTTACCGGGATGATACTGCACATTCTAATCATAATCCTTAATAAGCTCCAACCGCCTCCTCTGCCTGAGGTTCAAATCCTTTTGAGTAAAAATATACTTCAAGCTCTTATGATCAGTAAATATATCACAATGATTACCAATAAGATATGGCATCCAAGTTTTCAATGCATGCACAACTGAGGCTAAGTCCAACTCATGTGTAGGATAATTATGCTCATGATTCTTAAGCTGATGTGAAGCATATGAAATAACTCTACCTTCCTGCATCAAAACACTGCCAAGTCCTTGATGAGAAGCCTCACAATATACCTGGAAGTCCTTATGTATATCCGGCAGAGTTAAGACCGGTGTTGTAACCAAACGCTGCTTCAATTCTTGAAAGCTGGCTTCACATTCATCAGTCCAAACAAATTTCTTCTCCTTGTTCAACAATTCAGTCATAGCTTTGCAATCTTGGAAAAGTTCTCAATAAACCTCCTATAATAACCTGCAAGGCCCAAAAAGCTGCGAATCTCCCCAACTGTCGTGGGTGTCTCCCACTCTGTAACTGCAGCAACCTTAGATGGATCAACTGCAACTCCATTACCTGACACAACAAGTCCAAGGAAAGCTACCTCATCTAGCCAAAACTCACATTTGCTGAATTTGGCATACAACTGATGTTCCCTCAGTTTCTCCAATACCAAACGCAGATGCACCTCATGCTCTTGCTTATTCTTGGAGAACACCAATATATCATCAATGAAAATAACCACAAATTTATCCAAGAACCCCATAAACACCTTGTTCATCATATTCATGAAGTATGCAGGAGCGTTAGTCAATCCAAATGACATAACGGTATATTCATACAACCCATACCTCGTAGTAAAAGCAGTCTTTGGAATATCTTGCTCACGAATCTTCAATTGATGATAACCAGAACGAAGATCAATCTTAGAAAACGCAGTAGCTCCCTCCAACTGGTCAAACAGATCATTTATCATAGGCAAAGGATACTTATTCTTAATGGTTACCTCATCCAGAGAACGATAATCAACACACATCCTCAACGTCCCATCCTTCTTTTCCACAAACAAAACTGGAGCTCCCCAAGGTGATGAACTTGGGCGAATAAATCCTTGTGCCTGCAATTCTCTTATCTGCTTCTTCAATTCCTCCAACTCTTGAGGAGTCATTCTATACGGTCTCTTTGCAATAGGTCCAGTGCCTGGTATTAAATCAATAAGAAACTCAATATCTCTATCTGGTGGCATACCTGGCTACTCCTCTGGAAACAATCTGGATAATCCCTCACAACTGGCACCTCTTCTATGCTACCCCCTTAAGAGAGTTCACTTGCACCTGATCACACTTATACTTACACACATATTTGATCCTCTTCCCTCCTGGTGCACTGAGAGTAATAGATCAACTAGCACAATCAATACGACCTTTATATAAATGCAACCAATCCATACCCAAAATAATATCCAGACCTTGCGACTTCAATATAATCAAATCTGTAGGAAACTCATGCTTCCCAATAGACAAAGTCAACTGATGACAACCAACACCTGCTATCATCTCAGATCCTGGGGAACTCAGTCTAATAGGCATACTAAGTGTTTTGGTTGGCAATCCATGTTTATCAACAAATACCCTCGAAACAAATGAATGTGATGCACCGGTATCAAAAAGAACAAGTGCAAGTACTGAATTAATCAAGAACTTACCAATCACTGCATCAAGTTCACTGCAGAACTCCTCAACATTAACATGATTTACATGACCGTTTTGGAAGGTGTTTGGTGAGGGAGTCCTGGATTAGGGGGTGTCCGGGTAGCCGGACTATACCTTCAGCCGGACTCCAGGACTATGAAGATACAAGATTGAAGACTTTGTCCCGTGTCCGGATGGGACTTTCCTTGGCGTGGAAGGCAAGCTTGGCGATGCGGATATTTAGATCTCCTACCATTGTAACCGACTTTGTGTAACCCTAACCCTCTCTGGTGTCTATATAAACCAGAGGGTTTTAGTCTGTAGAACAACTTCATCATACAACAATCATACCATAGGCTAGCTTTTAGGGTTTAGCCTCCTTGATCTCGTGGTAGATCTACTCTTGTACTACCCATATCATCAATATTAATCAAGCAGGACGTAGGGTTTTACCTCCATCAAGAGGGCCCGAACCTGGGTAAAACATCGTGTTCCTTGCCTCCTGTTACCATCCGGCCTAGACGCACAGTTCAGGACCCCCTACCCGAGATCCGCCGGTTTTGACACCGACATTGGTGCTTTCATTAAGAGTTCCTCTGTGCCATCGCAATCAGGAAGGATGCCTCTTCCCGTCTTTAAAGACGGCGCCGTTACTAAGGGAGCCTTGGCTGTCGGCCAAACTCTTCGGCTAGGCGGTTTTCTCATGACCGCCTGTTCGGCCGTTGCGCCGACGGTGACCTCTCGGGTCATCAAAAGCAATCTTCACGTCAGCTCGGAACTCGTCGAGCAGTTAGATCCAATGGAGCTCTCTTCCGTAAACGAGATCTTGGATCGCATCGCCGCCTTGGGGGTCACTACGGATTATGACCAGGTTAGGCTTAAACCCGATCTAAGAGAAATTAATTCTCCCCAAGTCACCCATCACATTGCCGTGGTAGAGGCACAGTGCGGCGACTCTTCATCTATCTTAAGGACTAGCTACGTACGGATTCCCGATCCCTCCAAGCCGGATACCCGCGGAGGGGAGGATGTAACTCAAGACATGAACTTAGAATCAGGCAACGTGCTAGATTCACTGGACAACATCCAAGAATCCAAACTTCAGAGTTCGGAAACTCCTTGGCCTCTGGGTCTTAGATTGGGTGAAGTTCCAGATTTAATTCCACCCACCCACCCGAACATAAGCGATCTATCCCAAATCAGGCAAAAGCCTGAAGAAACAGTACATCATTACTAGGCAAGGTTCCTCCTGGTTATGAACAGGATAAAGGACTGTCGCGAGGAAGACGCAATCTCAATCTTTTGCAGTAATTGCACGGACAAGGGAATCCTCAACGCCACAGGTCGTCATGATATTACACGCTTCTCTGACTTGGCATCCATAGTACAAAAGTACTGTGCGATGGAAAGCGCCCGGAAAACCGAAACTAAATTTTGGGACAATCCGGCCCTGAATAGAAACCTCGTCCGAAATAAAAGGGTGCATCATCATCACACACCCGGGTTAAAAACCAAAAAACCAAAACCCTCTACAGGGCATGGAACTGTACTGGAGGGATGGCTTAATGGACCATATAAAATTCATAGTACAGAGGACGCCACACCAACTCATAGCCTTAGAGCATGTTGGATACTCTGGCAGGTGGCCAAAAGGGGCGAAGATCTCCTAATTCCAGAGGCCGCAGAAAGCCACCTCAGGGACTCCAGTACAGTCTTAACAGTCTTCGAGACTTTCGCATCAAATAATATGCGAAAAAGAACACTCCGCAGCCTCACTGAAGTCTATCAAGTAGCAATAATAAACCCATGGAGTGATACGGCTATTACTTTTAATGCCAGTGATGAACCTAAAATCCGAAGAGCTCGAGCACCAGCCGCATTGGTACTCAGTCCTATAGTGGACGGCTTTCGCCTCACCAAGTTACTCATGGACGGAGGCAGCGGATTGAACCTCATTTATGAGGAAACCCTTCAAAAAATGGAAATAGACTGGAACCGCATTGAGCGAAGCAGCACAACCTTTAGAGGAATAATCCCCAGTCGGGAAGTGCGCTGTGCAGGAAAAATCACACTAGATGTGGTGTTCGGTACGCCGGATAATTATAGGTCCGAAGAGGTCACATTCCAAGTGGCCCCGTTCAGTAGCGGATACCACGCTCTGCTGGGGCGGGAAGCGTTTACAATCTTCCAAGCAATACCCCATTACGGGTACATGAAGCTCAAGATGCCCGGGCCGAACGGAATCATCACTCTCGCTAGTGATCCGGACATAGCACTCCGCGCCGAAAACAAGACAACCGCATTGGCCCTTGAGGCACTGTCCGAAGCCCTAGCGGCTAAGGAACTGACTATGCTGCGCTCCACGATAAACAGGGACGATGTGATACTCGATAAAAGATCCAAGTCCACCTCCTTTAAACCAGCAGATGAAATAGTCAAATTCCAGGTCCATCCAACGGACCCCAATAAAACAGCTTCCATCGGGGCACGATTAAACCCCGATGTAGACGCCGCACTGCGAGAATTCCTACGGGAGAACTGGGACATTTTTGCCTGGCACCCTTCAGACATGCCAGGAATCCCACGCAGGCTGGCCGAACATAGCTTAAATATCCTAAAAGGATTCAAACCTGTCAAACAAGCCCTTCGGCGTTTCTCTGAGCCCAAGAGACAGGCAATGGGAGAGGAGCTAGCCAAACTATTGGAGGACGGCGATTGGCTGGGCCGCGGTTGCTGGGTAGTGCGGCGGCTGGCTGCGCTGCTACCTTCTCTTTTTTAAGGACAACAGTAGAAAACAAAATAAATAAAATAAAATACACAATATAAAATCTAAATAAAAATACCTAGACACACAGTAAAAATAGCCCTACAGCTATAAACCACAGGAACACTAGTTCCAACACTAATGCAATTTTGTAAAATAATTTTGATGCAATAGGCCACTCAAACATCAATAAAACAATCAAATAAAATATTTTGAAGATTGCAAAAATTACCAGAACATATCAAATAACTGGAAATAATATTCTGGACATTATGAACATTTTTAAAATAGGGGAGAAGTCATGTTATCTCCACTCCAATAAATTGCCTTGAGTTGCATAATGAAAAGAATATTTCAGAAACACAAATAATGCATGGAAAATATGAGATGCATATGAATGAACTGTTAACATCCTAATTTAGGAAAATTGGGATGTTACATCAAGTCTCCTGGTTATCTTCTTGTCCAAGAAAAATCACCGCGAAGGTTTTATTCCATTTGAACTCCATTTGGTATTCCTTTTCTGGGAAACTCAAAAACAAGGAAAAACAGGAACTCGCACTGGGTTCTAGGTTAACAGGTTAGTCACAAAAATAATATAAAATAGCATATTAATGCATATAAAACATCCAAAACAGATAATATAATTGCATGGAATAATAAAAAATTATAGATACGTTGGAGACGTATCAGAACATGACGAATATGTAGCAAGGTTTTATCCCAATGGACATAGAGGTGATTGAAAAGATCCTAGAGAGCATGTGATAATAGGAGGACTTTTGGGCTTGGCAATGGAGAAGACAAGCATTTTTATGGTCGCTCGGCATATAATCCTTTAGAAAAAACAAAGTGGGAGGCCTAGATTGGTTGGAGGGTCGGCCAACTTCATCTAATAGTCACGAGAGGAAACTCAGTGGAGCTCAATCTCATAGATGCAACTACCATTTAATGTTTGTGTATTTATTTGGAGACTTGCTAAGTTGTCCTTGTCGTTTGGGGATCTATCGTACCATAGAAATGACCCCAACGAGCATATATGCAATTTGTGTCAATGAGGATTCATAATCTCACTCCCTTCTTGAAATTGCACCATGGCAAGGTGAGTTGGGGTACTTGCCAACGAAGCAATGACATATTACCTACCTCTTTTTCAAGAATCTTGAGCAAAGAACTGGTTATTCAATTTTGTCAAGAAATTGCATCTGATGAGGTTACATGATTGTAGTGACCATGTGGCCGATGAATGTTCGGCAGAAGCCAGAAGGATATACATGAGGACATATTCCGGACTCTGATGGGGACACCTAGTTTCATTAAGCGGTTCATGGAAGACCTTGAGTTGTTGAGGTTGGAGCAAAACAACATGGTTGTGTGCACAACAACAGAACAAGGCTGGATACCGCCATCTATTTGTCCTTATGAAGATCAATATTGACCTCATCATTAGAAAAAGTTGTGACCGTGAGCGGCTGCAAGGTTGCTTGTGAAGGGAGCAACATGTTTTTCGGAGCACCATCAATGACCTTGCCTGGGCAGGGCGATCTGAATGTCCTAGCGACTTTCACTTACCAACAAGCACTGGCATAGGCCAACAATCTAGTGGTGGAGAGTTACCGCCTATGGGTGATCAACATCTACACTAGAAAACATGAGGCCATCATATGTTGTGGTGGTAGAAGAGATCAAGACAACTAGTAGGAGTTTCCAATACTTCAGATCCTCACACCATTGACTGGGTGATGGCCTGCAAGACACGGGGTAGTGTAGCACCTTCGTGTAAGTATCTCAATAGTAATCATCCTAACGAAGAGCACATGAGAGTATTTTATAAGTGGTGTTTCGGTCACACATGAGTTATCATAGGTCTCATATGAAGTAACTGCACGAGATTCTTATAGAGCTATTAGTGTTCTTTGGAACAAATAACCAGAATAGAAAAACAGATTGATTGAAGCAACATGAATTATAACGACTTTAGAAGTAAAGAACACAAATTAAAAACTTGAAAATAGAGGTGATTTCCTGTACTAGAAAGGTTAGGCATGGAGATAATTCAGATCATGGTTTACATCAAGTGTGCCAGTGCGAAGGTAATAACAGTTACCTTGTATTGTGAGTCTAATATACTATTTTCTTGTCCAGTCAGCGGATTCCCCTTTGGGTTGTATAACTCCTCCACTCAGGGTTACATTCTACTCTACGATCATGCTTCAATGTTGCCACATCTCCTCCACTCAGGGTTATATTCTAACAGTCATGTTTGTCTATGACAATGCATGCACAACCAACCTCTTGGCTTGCTTCTGTCTATAGCGACATGTCCACGGTCTACCTCTTGCATGACCATGGAGGCTTCTACTACCGTGACATTTGTGGCTAGTTGTGGTGGCGAAGAAAGCAGCATCCATAAAGGATCTGCCAAGATCCTACAAGCGGTGATGTGTGTCTGATACGTCTCCAATGTATCTATAATTTTTGATTGTTCCATGCTGTTTTATTATCAATCTTGGATGTTTTATAATCATTTTATATCATTTTTTGGTACTAACCTACTGACATAGTGCCAAGTGCCAGTTGTTGTTTTCTGCATGATTTTTACATCATAGGAAATCAATACCAAACAGAGTCCAAATGCAATGAAACTTCACTGATATTTTTTATGGACCAAAAGACACCCGATGGGCCAAGGCAGTGCCTGGGGGGGGTGCTCCGAGGGGAGCACAACCCACCAAGGCGCGCCAGGAGGCCCAGGCGCGCCCTGGTGGGTTGTGCCCACCTCGGGTTCCCCCCGGACCGCCTCTTTGCTCTATAAATACCCCAATATTCCAGAAACCCTAGGGGAGTTGATGAAAATCAATTCCATCCGCTACAGAGTCCAGAACCACCAGATCCAATTTAGACACCATCACGGAGGGGTTCACCACTTCCATTGGTGCCTCTCCGATGATGCGTGAGTAGTTCTTTGTAGACCTTCAGGTCCGTAGTTAGTAGGTAGATGGCTTCCTCTCCCTCATTTGATTCTCAATACAATGGTCTCTTGGAGATCCATATGATGTAACTCTTTTTGCGGTGTGTTTGTTGGGATCAAATGAACTTTGAGTTTATGATCAAATCTATCTTTTTATATCCATGAAAGTTATTTGAGTTTCTTTGATCTCTTATATGCGTGATTGCTTATAGCTCGTATTTCTTCTCCGATATTTGGGTTTTGTTTGGCCAACTTGTTCTATTTATCTTGCCATGGGAAGAGGTGCTTTGTAGTGGGTTTGATCTTACTGTGCTTGATCCCAGTGACAGAAGGGGAACCGACACGTATGTATCGTTGCTACTAAGGATAAAACGATGGGTCTATCTCTACATAGATAGATCTTCTCTACATCATTTCATCGTTCTTATCGCATTATTTCGTTTCCCCATGTACTTAATACACTAGATGCATGTTGGATAGCAGTCAATGTGTGGAGTAATAGTAGTAGATGCAGGCAGGAGTCGGTCTACTAATCTTGGACGTGATGCCTATGTAATGATCATTGCCTGGATATCGTCATGATTATTTTAAATTCTATCAATTGCCCAACAGTAATTTTTTTACCCACCATTTGCTATTTTTCTCGAGAGAAGTCACTAGTGAAACCTACGCCCCCCGGTTCTCTTTCTCATATTATTTGCCTTTGCGATCGACTTGTCCTTTGCTTTTATTTTCAGATCTATTAAAACAAAAATACCAAAATACCTTGCTGCATTTTTTTTCTTATTTATTTTATTTGGAGTTCGATCTGTCAATCTACTACAATTTATTTCACGTCTATTTGCCTATCTTGGGGCGCCATGGCCTAAAGTTAAACCGGGCCGGCAACGTCCTAGATGCACCACAGGCCACTAACAGGACGAAACTATTATCGGGCCGAACTGGTAAACGGGCATTTAACAGGCTGAAATACAAACCTGGCTTATAATGGGCCCAAAAGAACAGTGGCCTGTTAACGGGCCTGATCCGATATAGGCCGTAATTTGGCCCAAAAAACGGTTGGCTGTGAACGGGACTATTCTAATATGGGCCTCAATTTGACCAAAAAACATGGTAGGCTGTTAACGGGCCAGCCCACTAGTGTCCGAAAAAATATGGTGGGCCTTTAGCTGGGCCGGCCTTTTACCTTAAATGGGCCACTGTTGGGCTGTTCCACGTGTCGACATATCATAAGCTTCTTCCATCCATTGTAGGGATGACATCTGTCCCAACGATGAGCTGACACGTGCATTATCTGGCGAATGAGAATTTGACACGTGGAAAATCCCCATTGGTCCGGACTGTTAACGGGTTATTAGATCCAAACCAGAACCCGATAGCTTAAGGGCGACCCGTTATGGTGGATGCCACGTGTCAGTTACCCTTGACGAAAGCAATTCTGTGACGCGCGGTTTATCTTCATGGAAGTGGACACTTCCGTGATGATAATTTTGGTAATGTCATGGAACACTTCTACGACAGCACAAGTATGACTATCTTGATTCTGTCATAAAATTGTCATGGATGTACATGCATGACAGAAAACGTGACCTACTGTGACAAACACGTATCATTACAGAAGTGTTGTTTTTGTAGTGTAATGGCGTGGCTATGTCTCACTTGAATGAGATTTAATAGAGAAAAAGAAAATCTGAAAAGAAAGTTCTGCACAGATCTTGATGTAAGATCTGACGTACACAAGGACAAAAGAAGAAGGAAGATGCAGCCAACGATCTGGCTCGCTGATCTATACTATCTTGATGCACTGTAGGCTTCGGAGACTAGTTATTGTGGTGAGCGGTTATGATCTCTTTCATGTCCTCAACATGCTGCTTGGCAACATCCACATATTCCTCCACCAACCTTTCACGCTCGATGCGGAGCATGGCATCCTCGTCCATAAGTTTCTTGAGGATGACACGTGTACTCTTCAAGAAGGCAGTGGTCTCCTCGTGCTCCCTCGCCCTTCCAACGATCTTCACCCTTAGCAGGTCGCGCTTGGTGCGGAGCTTCGCCTTGTCCTCCCCTAGTACCCGGATGACGCCGGTAGCATTTTCAAATGAGGCATTCATCTCGTCCAGCAGCTTCATCCAGCCGGAGATCCAACCCATCAAGTCATTAAGTATAGAGCGCATGCGCCTGTGAGAATCCTCGCCTTCCCGCGAGCCATTTTCCTAGTCCGCCGCAGTAGGGGAGGACATCTATGCTGCATTCGTGGTACAACGGGACATCTCTGATGCTTCCGCGGCGCGGCCGAACTAGTCTGCTGCATCGACGGTGCGGCGGGACCTCTGTGCTGCTTCGGCGGTGCGGCGGGACCTCTGTGCTGCTACGGCAGCGCGGCAGGGCATGTCGGCTGCTTTCGCGGCGAGGCGGGACATCTCTCATGCTTCTGCTCCCATGCTCGCCTCTCCCTGGTAGTAATCTCTCGATCCAGAACTCATGCGGGCCATGACAGACACAAGGGAACGACGATGAAAGACTTGTTTGTTTTTGTGGATGAGGAGGTGAGGAGGAATGCGCAGTCATCTTGGAGTAGGTAGTATTTATAACCGAGTACTAATACGATCCTAAGTGGGAAACCGTTTAGGTTTTGATCGGTGTGAACTCGTTTGCATTTAAATATAGCATGGTAGTAATTTGGAATGTGAAGGGACGAAGGCTCAAAATTTATTAATGGTTCTAATTTCTAAGTGCGGTACTATTCCTGGATGGCATAACATGGGCACGCATTCTCGGCCGCGTACATGGTGTTTGGACCATAGGGTGCACCGTAATAGGCGATTTCAGCACACGTCTTGTTCCATCAACCATGTGTGCTCGTTATTACCATCGCGCATGCTTCTTTTAATTAGAATATGTGCCCGTCTAGCGCACACATGTTGATTTGTCTGACTGTTTCTGTTTGTTGTGGCTAATCGCAAACAGTTCATCCGTGTGAAGTGTATGCTATCAATCGCAGACACCTTGATCTGGCTGACCGTTTCTGTTGTGTTTCCTAATCGCAATCATCTCAAGTGTATGCCGTCAATTGCAGACACCTTGATCTGGCTAACCATTTCTGTTGTGTTATCTAATCACAAACAGTTAATCCGAGTGAACTATATGCCGTATACCGCACACACCTTCATCTGGCCGCTAGTTTCTGTTCTTCTGCATCATCACAAATAGTTCATTGGACTGAACCATATGCCCCGCATCGCAGATGCAACTAATATCGGAACCGTGTTTGATGTATCCGCCATCGCAAAAACTTTGCATCTTTTTTATGGTTTTTACATCATCGTTTGTGATTAATGCATCACACACAATTTCGTCGAAGGGTCTATGATTGTAGTGCCGCGTTAGCAGCATCCTGGAGTAGTGATACGTCCGAGCTATGTAGGGACTGGGTGTGTGCTCATTGTGTTTGTATCCTCTTGATGCTTCATTTCGAGTCAATAAAATCCACCCTTTGTCGAAGAAAATAAAGTTGTATAATCTAGTCTAAGTGTGACATTCGAGCAAGATTGTCAAATGGATCTAGCTGCAATTTTTAGCTAACCTAATGGAGACATTTCAATATATTTCTTCCCTTTTTGGTGTCTCTATAAGGTTAATGGATACTGAATGGGAATCTAAATTCCCTATGGTTTCTGTGCGTGCATTACCACGTGTCGAGGCTCTATCAGACCATGCCCCATCCTTCTAACCACTGGTTTTCCCCGACCCCAGAGTAGATGCAAGTTCAAGTTCGAACCTGGTTGGTTGTTCCGTGATGGCTTTCATGATATGGTCAAGGAGGTGTGGGAGAAAATTGTTGTCGGACTTACTCCAATACAAAAATGGTATAATAAAATATGTGCAATACATAAATTCCTTGGTGGTTGGGCTAGGCATATTACGGGTATCCACAAAAAAGAGAAGATTCATCTCACATCTATTATTGACGATTTAGAAGCTCTGGTAGAGGTTTGATCACTATCTGAACATGAAACTGAAATCAAGAGTCAATCAAATGCATAGATAGCTCGACTTCTGAGAGAGAAGGAGCTCAAATGGTACCATCATTCAAACTCTCAATTTATTCTCAAAGGGTACTCGAGTACTAGAGATTTCCATGGTGTAGCCAATGGCAGACACCGGAAGAAACTTATTCATTCTCTTATACAAGAGGAGGGTATGATTGAAGGTCATGAGAAATTAAAATATTATATTACTAATTACTATAAAAATATGTGTGGGGCTCCAGAAGAGGGTAACTTCTTGATGGATGAGTCCCGGATAGAGTATATTTCCCACGTTTTTGTTGAGGAAAATAACCTTCTAACAGTTCCTTACTCTCAGGAGGAGGTAAAGAAGGTGGGTTTCCCAATGGAACACAACAAGGCCCCGGGTCCAGATGGTTTTCCAGCTGAGTTCTATCAAAACTTCTGAGAGGTTATCAAACCGAACCTTCTAGATTTGTTTGGCCAACTCCATGCTGGACAACTAGATTTGTTTCGCCTAAACTTTGGTGAGATAATTTTATTACCTAAGGTTCATGAGGCGGTAAGGATACAGCAATATAGACCAATCTACCTCCTTAATGTTTGCTTTAAAATCTTCACGAAAGTTGCGATGATTAGGCTAAACTCGGTGGTTGACCATGTGGTTCGCCCTTCCTAGACTGCTTTCATTCAAGGTAGAAACATCCTAGATGGGGTGGTAATCCTTCATGAAACGGTTCACAAACTACATCGGAAGAAGTTGTATGGGGTAGTCCTAAAAATTGTTCTTAAGAAAGCTTATAATAAAGTCATGTGGTCTTTTCTTCAATAGACTCCTAGAATGAAAGGATTCTTTGTATAGTGGTGGTCCATAGCTTCATTTCCAGAGGTAGTGTGGCCATTAAAGTCAACGATAATGTTGGTCGCTACTTCCGAATGAAGAAAGGATTAAGACAACGTGACTCGTTATCGCCCATGCTATTTAATATAGTGGCTGCTATGTTAGCCGTCATGATTGAGCATGCAAAGAATGATGGTCAAATTGATGGGGTAGTTAATCATCTTGTTAATGGTGGAGTTTCTATCCTTTAATATCTCGACGATACGATTCTCTTTATGGATCATGACCTAGAGAAAGCGAGGAATCTGAAATTATATTTATCATCGTTCGAGCACCTCTCCGGTCTTTAGATAAACTTTAATAAAAGTGAATTACTTTGTTTTGGTGTGGCCCAAGACGAGGCCCACCTATACGCTGGCTGCTGGTTAGGCCAGTTTTGATCAGTTATTTGGAGATACCAATACATTATCAGAGACTCACAAATGCTGAATAAAAACAAGTTGAGAAGAGACTACAAAAAAGATTAAGCAGTTGGAAAGGTAAACTACTATCCCTGGGTGGAAGATTGGTCCTCATAAATTCAGTGCTAGGTAATATGGTACTATTTATGATTGCCTTCTTCCAACCGCCTAAAGGAGTCTTACATAGTTTGGATTATTTCGGATCAAGATTCTTTTGGCAAGGAGATACTACATCCGTCCGGGTTTATTAGGCCTAAAGACAACTTCTCTTAGACCAAGACACATAGTAGTTTGCTCACATTAATTCTTCCATTTCACTCCCAATGCATTCTCTCACATGCATACAACCAATCAAAAAGCATGCATGAAGTGTATTAATTCCCAGCCATGACACAATGGCTTTTAATGCAACCAATGAAATGATTGCATGCATGCACCTTTTCAAAGTGAGGCCTTATAAAAAGGGACATCCTTGTGATGCTAAGAGACCTAATAAACCCGGACGGAGGGAGTAGAATCTGCTCTAATCGCACGAGAATTACTAGCAGAACATTGGCCAATGGCGTCCTGTGCATGTCTCTCTAAACAAGGCAATTAGTGCTTGCATGTTGGCAGAGTAGTACTACTCGTGCAGAAGTACTAGTACTAGTGCGCTCTCTCTCCATGGCATGATTACTTTTTCTCTCTCTTCCTCACAACTTTTTCACTTTTTGCAAGACAATCGAGGCAACGACTTTGTATATGGTACGCGCGTCTGGTGACTAGGGGACCTAAAAACCCAGACGGAGGTAGTCGTGAAAAAAGAAACATGGACTCCCTAAATGAAGTGTGTTTTGTCGTCCCAACAACCAAGGAGGGCTCGGTATTCATGCCCTTGAAGTTAAAAGACTGCCCTCCTCAGCGAATGGCATTTAAACTGCCGACCAAAAATGGTGTAGGGCAAACCCTCCCAAGGAGAAAATATGTGGGCTCAAACGCAGTGTCCCAAGTATATTGGATGTCTGGGGACTCACACTTTTGGGTTGGTCTAATGGCTACAAAGAAATACTTCTTCAACTATGAATCATTTGCTATTAAAGACGGGTCGGAAATTAGATTCTGGGATGATAAGTGGCTAGGCAATGCTACACCCCGAGAACAATATTTGGCTCTATACAATATTGTGCGTAACAAAGGTGATACTATCGCCATGGATCTCAAATACTTTTTTGCCAAATGTGACGTATATAAGAGATTTAATTGGTCCTAGAGTTGAATCATCAAACACTTTGTTATTGAGTCCATGGTACAACTGTCACAAGGAGCTGGTGAATTTCATTGGAACCTACACATGACTCGTCAAATCATGGTGGACTCTATGTATAGTGCTCTAATCGGGTCAGAGGTGGCAGATGATAATAATAAGATTTGGAAGATGAAGATACCGCTTCAGAATAAAATATTTGGGTGGTATCTTCATCGAGGAGTCATTCTTTTCAAAGATAACCTTCTTAAGAGGAATTGGTATGAAAGTATGCAATGTGTTTTTTTGTCATCATGAAAAAACAATAGAGCACTTGTTTTTCTAATGCAAATTGGCTCGTTCTATATGGCCAGTCATCTAAGTAGCTTCTAGCTTGTATCCTTCATGTAGTGTTGCTAATATATTTGGCAACAGGTTACATGGGATAGATTACAGGTTTAGAATTCTTCTCATGTGGGAGCGTTTGCCATTATTTGGTCGCTTTGGCTATGTATAAATGATAAGGTTTTTAACGATAAAAGTACTTCTCTTATACAGGTTATCTACATATGTACCCGCACACTCCATTTATAGTCATCTCTAGTGTGGAGAATCGAGACCTATTTATGGAGGTTTGTACATGCTTGGTGAACACGATGAGGGATACTTTTACCCAACATGGATGGCAACATAATCTTAAGATTGGCCCTCCCACAGTTTAGGCATCATGCAATCTTTTCATGACTACTTTTGTTTTGTCCTTTTTACTTTATGAGACTCGACTTGGTTTGGCTATGTGCATCTTAGTTATGCAGAGGCTGGGTGTAATACTTAAACCTTTTAAGTAATAAAGTGCCCTTTATAAAAAAAATGCATGGCACCAGGTATATAATCCAATGGTCCACTTGATCGAGCAATGGGCTAAAATGTCAACATTAATTGGTACCAAACAGGAGGCTGGTATCGACCCCGTGTGTACTATGAAACTAACGGTATCTTGATTTAGGTCATCTCGGCATCTCTACAATGCAAATTTCTGTAGCGCTTACCAGCAACTTGGAACTTGTGTCTGCCCATTAATTTTTGCGAGATAACAGTGCGGCTAAATATTTGACCCCTCATTGTTTGTAGGCCTCTGCCCACTCTCTAGTCTTCCCCTATCGATGTTTCAATGGAGCATGCATGCATCTCTTTGAAATATTTTTGTGTGTGGAGAATTTTGTTTCTTTGATTGTCTCAGCTGAGCCTGCAGGGTGATTGGTAAATCAATTTTGAGGTAGATTGAATTCAGAGGGTGCTTGGATACGTTATAGTCTCATGACTAAAAGTAGTGGGACTAAAACTTGCTAGCCTCACCCATGCTTGGATCCAAATACTAAAGAGACTAAAATCAAGTTAATGAGCATTTATTATCGTCCAAACCCTCCAATCCAGAACTCACATGTGTTAAAAGAGAGGAGTTAAATGAGGAGAGAGAGGACTAATCCACATTTTAGTAGGGGTACCCCTGACTAATTTTTTAGTCTCAAGACTAGTTTTAGCCCCTCTTTAGTCAGGGGTGCTTGGAACTTTAGCCTCTTAAAGATACTATTTTTAGTTAGACTAAAATAAGTCCCTTGGATCCAAGCACCCTCTCATTGTGGTATGAGTTCAATAAGTCTCACTTCAGTTGATGATCTTTCGGTGACGTTGTTAAGGGAGAAAAATTGTGATGGCCGAGAAAGACGTGGTCTTACATGCATCTCAATCGTAAACCTTGTGTATGTACGCGTACGAAAAGCATTGGACACACACATAGACATAAGTGAGACGTCTCATGACCCCCTCCACTCCCTCCTCCCTCCCGCGCCGCTAGCCACTCTGTCCGCAATGGCAACAGATCCTACCATCTGATGTCAAGCATCTGCCCCTGTGGTCCATTGCCATGACCTACCTCCCCACTGTCCCCGGCTACAACAACGGTCGGGTCAGATCTGGCCTCGATGACGCGAATCATGCTCCGGGCCGAGTCTTCAAGTGCGGTGCTGGATCTTGGACCAGTGGATCTGAGCGTGTCGCCAAATATTGGGCAAGGCCGCCTTAAATCCATCATGGTTGCACCCAAGCCCTCGGTCAACATTTCCTCTTCGGGCGACAACGATGGATGGACAGAGTTATTTCTCAGAAGAACCAGCTCACAGGCAAAGCCACAATGTTCCATAGACCGCGCCTACTACGACATCGCTTGGACTAGTGTCACGGATCCAAGGCCATGCCAGGGCGCGAGGCCTTGTTAAGATAGTTTGATGGTAAGTGCTTTCAGTGCCTTAGCAAACTCCACTGTCGCAGTGACTTCCGCGACCTGCTTTGCTGCATCATCTGCGAGCAGCTGGGGGCACTTTGGCTGTGAGTGGTCGCAGAACCCGAGAAACAGGGGTCCGGGAGGGGCTGCCTGTGCTCACCTAGGTTTGGCACAACACAAAGCGGATGTCCATGACCGACTGTGCTTCCCCACACCGCCGCCTCGGACATCACCCACACCTGCGCCGGCCATGGAGCAGTTCCTGCACTGCGACTCGTCATGGTGCCCACGCGTTAGCAACAAGGTGGTCGTTGCTTCACCAGCACTGTAGCACGAGATGAGTTCATCCTGTGCCAGCACACGGTCACCCTCTCCGCCGTCAACAGGGTCCACTCCACCAATCCCATGGCGGTGGGAAGGGCGATCAAGGAGCAGCTCACCAAACCACCGTGATGACCCACAAGTATATGGGATCAATTTTAGCTCTTTTTGATAAATAAGAGTGTCATACCCAACAAGGAGCAGAAGGAAATGACAAGTAGTTTTCAGTAAGGTAATGTTTGCAAGTGCTGAAATCGTAAGTAGCAGAGTAGTTTGATAGCAAGATAATTTGTAACGAGCAAGTAACAATAGTAGTAACAAAAGTGCAGCAAGGTAGCCCAATCCTTTTTGAGGCAAATGATAGACCAAAACAGTTTCTTATGATAAACAAAGCGTTCTTGAGGGTACACAGGAATTTCATCTAGTCACTTTCATCATGTTGGTTTAATTTGTGTTCGGTACTTTGATAATTTGATATGTGGGTGGACCGGTGCTTAGGTGCTGTTCTTACTTGAACAAACCTCCTACTTATGATTAACCCTCCCGCAAGCATCCACAACTACGAGAAAAGTATTAAGAATAAATTCTAACCATAGCATTAAACTTTTGGATCCAATCGGTCCCTTACGGAATAACGCATAAACTTGGGTTTAAGATTCTGTCACTCTCGCAACCCATCATCTAATTGATACTCCACAATGCATTCCCTTAGGCCCAAATATGGTGAAGTGTCATGTAGTCGGCGTTCACATGACACCACTAAGGGAATCACAACATACATACTATCAAAATATCAAACACATATCAAATTCACATGATTACTTGCAACATGATTTCTCCCGTGACCTCAAGAACAAAGGTAACTACTCACAAATGATAAACATGCTCATGATCAGAGGAGTATTAAATAGCATATTGGATCTGAACATATAATCTTTCACCAAATAAACCATATAGTAATCAACTACAAGACGCAATCAATACTACTAGCAACCCACAAGCACCAATCTATAGTTCCGGTAACAAGATTGAACACAAGAGATGAACTAGGGTTTGAGAGGAGATGGTGCTGTTGAAGATGTTGATGGAGATTGCCCTCCCCAAGATGGGAGAGTTGTTGGTGATGACGACGACGATGATTTCCCCCTCCGGGAGGGAAGTTCCCCTGGCGGAATCGCTCCACCGGAGGGCAAAAGTGCTCCTGCCCAAGTTCCACCTCGAGCCGGCAGAACTTCGTCTCGAAAGTACTCTCCTTATTTTTTCTAGGTCAAAATGACTTATATACCAAAAGATGGGCACTGAAGGTGGGCCAAGGAGGGCACAACACACCAGGGCGCGCCTGGGCTCCCTGGCGCGCCTAGGTGGGTTGTGCCCACCTGGTGGGCCCCCTCTGGTAGTTATTTGCTCCAATAATTCTTAAATATTCCATAAAAATTCCTCGTAAAGTTTCAGCTTGTTTGGAGTTGTGCAGAATAGGTGGCCTGACGTAGCTTTTCTAGGTCCAGATTTCAAGCTGCCAGAATTCTCCCTCTTGGTGTGTACCTTGCAAATTATGAGAGAAAAGGCATTAGAATTACTCCAAAAAGCATTATTATGGATAAGAACATTATAAATAACAGTAAGAAAACATGATGTAAAATGGACGTATCACACCGCACCAGTTGTGTCTCACCACCCACCACCCCGAGGCTTCCCTCGTCTACTTCAACCTAACGGTGCGCCATGACAAACACGGTACGACATGACATTCTCAAGGTGGACGGTGCCAAGTTCTTCATTCGCTCCCGACACGAAGATGACCACGCGACTATCATGAAGTACACGTTGCACGTCCGTGTCATCGTCAAGGTCTACTGATGCAATTCTAGTCTCTGGAGGGTGCAGAGGAGGTGCTCAGTGACTTTGGGTAGATCGACTGTTTGGGCAGCCCCACGCTGTAGCAGGGACACACGAAGGCCTTCACGTGCTGGCTATGGGTGTGCGACATTGCCCACACTCCACGCGCACTGTGGGTGCTCAAGCGCGGGGCTGCTGCGTCGAGGAAATCCTGGCCTTCTCCCCCTCCCAGATCGTTGCGTCCCCCGCCCTCGGGCATGCGAGGCTACGCTCTAGTGGTGCGCGTCGGCAGGGTGGAGGACTGGACTCCACTATTGCCGTGCTCATCGCACTCTGGCCAGAGCGAGACCCCCTCCTCGGATGAAGATGATGACTGTCACTTCCCATGGATCGAGCCTGACACCTTAGTGGGTGGCGTTGAGGATGGGCAAGCTGGGTGACGTCGCATTGTGCTACTTGTGAGCTGTGTTGGGATTTTCTTCGAAGAGGAGGGGAGATGCAGTACAATAGAGATAAGTATTTCCCTAAGTGAGAACCAAGGTTTATCAAACCAATAGGAGAATCATGCAAAGCCTCGTGAATAGCACCTGCACACACAAAAGCAAATATTTGCACCCAACGCTGGCAAGAGGGTTGTCAATCCCCTTGAACTCATTACTTACAAGGATTAAATCTTGTATAGGTAGATGGATAAATTGCAAAGTAAAATAAAAGTAATAAAATTGCAGCAAAGGTGTTTTGGATTTTATAATATGATAAAGGTAGACCCGGGGGCCATAGTTTTCACTAGAGGCTTCTCTCTCAAACACATACATACGATGGGTGAACAAATTATTGTTGGGCAATTGATAGATTATGACGTATTCGTGGCAATGATCATGTATATAGGCATCACATCCGAGACAAGTAGACCGACTCCTGCCTGCATCTACTACTATTACTCCACCAATCAACCACAATCCAACAAGCATCTATGGTATTAAGTTCATAAAAATGGAGTAACACCTTAAGCAAGATGACATGATGTAGACAAAGTAAACCCAATCAATATGAATAAACCCCGTCGTTTTATCCTTAATGGCAGCAATACAAATACGTGTCTTGTCTCCTTCTGTCACTAGGATATAGAACACCGCAAGGTTGAGCCCATCACAAAGCACCTCTCCCACTAAACTCACTCAGATAGAACTCTAAGAAGATCGAGGAGAACATGGTATTCAGGACCAAAGAGAGAGAAGAAGCCATCTAGCTACTAGCTATGGACCTGTAGGTCTGTGGTGAAATACTCATGCATCATTGAAAGGTAGCAAGGATGATGTATAAGCCCTCCGTGATCGATTCCCCCTCCGGCAGGGTACCGGAAAAGGCCTCCAGATGGGATCGCGGAAGAACATAAGCTTCCGGCGGCGAAAAAAGTGTTTCAGGTGGCTCTCTATTGGTTTCCCAATATTAGAGAATTTATAAAACTGGAATTAAGTTAGACGGAGCCTCGTGGGGCACACAAGGTAACAAGGCGCGCCCTGTTGCCTTGTCGTCTCCTCGATCGTTGTCTGGTCTCCTCTTGAAACTTCTAGGGTCTCTCTTGTCCAGAAAAAAAACATCAAAAAATTTCATAGCGTTTGGACTCCATTTGGTACTAATTTTCTAAAAAACCAAAAAAAGAAGAAAACAACAACTCGCACTAGGCACTGGGTTAATAGGTTAGTCCAAAAATGATATAAAATAGCACAAAAAGAATATAATAGCATGAAAGAATAAAAAATTATAGATACGCTAGAGACGTATCATCATCCCCAAGCTTAGTTCTTGCTCATCCTTGAGTAGTTAAATGATAAAAATAGAATTTTTGATGTGAAATGCTACCTAACATGTGTATCATATAATCTCTTTTATGCTATGAATATTTAGATTTGAGTGATTCAACGCAATAGTCTATAATTTGATATAAAGACATCAATACTCAGGCATACCACCAAACAATCATGCCTTTCAAAATAAAAAATGCTAAAGAACACCATCCCTACAAAATCATATAGCCTTGTCATGGTTGGTCTTCCTAACATAAAGTATTAATCATGAACTACCCCGATTATAAGCCAAGCAATTGGATCATACTTTTTAACGCGCTTCAACTTTTTCAACCTCATGCAATAAATGAGCATGAGCCATGGATATAGCACTATGGGTGGAATAGAATGCGGTGATAGAGGTCAATAAGGGGAAGTCAAGAAGGAAGATAGTCTCGCATCAACGCGGTTAATCAATGGGCTATGGAGATGCCCATCAATTGATGTGACCACGAGGAGTATGGATTGCCATGCAACAGATGCGCTAAGAGATATAGGTTTATCAAAGCTCAATGGAAACTAAGTGGGTGTGCATCCAACTTGCTTGCGCATGAAGACCTCAGGCATTTGAGCAAACCCATCATTGGAATATACAAGCCAAGTTCTATAATGTTAAATTCCCACTAGTATATGAAAGTGATAACACAAGATACTCTCTATATGAAAAACATGGTGGTACTCTGAAGCACATGTGTGGAAAAGGATAGTAACATTGCCCCTTCTCTCTTTTTCTCTCTTTTTTATATTCTTTTGTTGGGCTCTTTTTGGCCTCTTTTTTTCTTTTATTTTTTGTCCAGTTTCTCACCCCGACTTGTGGGGAATCATAGTCTCCATCATCCTTTCCTCACTGGGACAATGCTCTAATAATTATGATCATCACACTTTTATTTACTTAGAACTCGATATCACAACTCGATCACAAGAATAACATGATTCTATATGTATGCCTCTACCAGTGTACCAGGATGTATAATGACGATGAACGGTGGCTGAGCTACAAATACTATGTCAGTTATATGGTCATGCAAAGCAATAGGACAATGAATGTGTATGTCATGAAAACGGGACGGTGGAAGTTGCATGGCAATATATCTCGGAATGACTATGAAAATGCCATAATAGGTAGGTATCGTGGCTTTTTTGAGGAAGATATAAGGAGGCTTATGTGTCATAGAGCGTATTATATCACGGGATTTGGATGCACGAGTTAAGTTTGCACCAACTATCGAGGTGAGAAAGGGCAATGCACGGTACCAAAGAGGCTAGCAAATGGTGGAAATGTAAGAGTGTGTATAATCCATGGACTCACATTAATCATGAAGAAATCACATACTTGTTGTAAAAGTTTATTAGCCCTCGAAGAAAAGTACTACTCACATGCCCCTAGGGGATAGATTGGGAGGAAAAGACCATCGCCTGTCCCCGACTGCCACTCAATAATAAATCATGCTCCAACTTCATCGCACAACTAGAGACTACACGTGCATGCTTCTGGAATCACAAACCTTAACACCAATATTCTTACTAAACCACAATCATTCACTAGTACCCCCAAATATTACCATCTTAATATCACAAAACTATTGCAAGGAATCAAACTTATCATATTCAGTGATCTACATGAAAGTTTTTATTATATCCCTCTTGAATACTTATCATATTAGGACCAATTTCATAACATGTGCATATTGTCATTACTATTTATTAGACTGTCAAAAATATTTAAGCGAAGCATGAGATTGCAACTATTTCTTAAAATATAACCATTACCGTGCTCTAAAAGATATAAGTGAAGCACTAGAGAAACTGCCTAGCTCAAAAGATATAAGTGAAGCACATAGAGTATTCTAACAAATCATAGATAGATGTGTGTCCCTCTCAAAAGTGTGTGCAGCAAACAATGATTGTGGCAAGGTGAAAAGCATACAAAGCAAATACTACTATAATACAAGACTTTCCAAGCAAAACTCATATAATGTGATGAATAAAAAAATTGTTCCAAGTAGTATATTGATGGATTGTAGACGAAAGAGGGGATGCCATCCGGGGCATCCCCAAGCTTAGACGCTTGGGTCTTCCTTGAATATTACCTTGGGGTGCCTTGGGAATCCCCAAACTGAAGGAAATATGGCCTAGAGGAAATAATAAAGTTGTCATTTATATTTCCTTATATCATGATAAATGTTTATTATTCATGCTAGAATTGTTTTAACCGGAAACTTAGTACATGTGTGAATACATAGACAAAACAGAGAGTCCCTAGTATGCCTCTACTTGACTAGCTCGTTAATCAAAGATGGTTAAGTTTCCTAACCATAGACATGTGTTGTCATTTGATGAACGGGATCACATCATTAGAGAATGATGTGATGGACAAGACCCATCCGTTAGCTTAGCATAATGATCGTTAAGTTTTATTGCTATTGCTTTCTTCATGACTTATACATATTCCTCTGACTATGAGATTATGCAACACCCGATTACCAGAGGAACACCATGTGTGCTATCAAATGTCACAACTTAACTGGGTGATTATAAAGATGCTCTAAAGGTGTCTCCGAAGGTGTTTGTTGGGTTGGCATAGATCAAGATTAGGATTTGTCACTCCGAGTATTGTAGAGGTATCTCTGGCCCCTCTCGGTAATGCACATCACTATAAGCCTTGCAAGCAATGTAACTAATGAGTTTGTTATGGGATGATGCATTACAGAACAAGCAAAGAGACTTGCCGATAACGAGATTGAACTAGGTATGATGATACTGATGATCGAATCTCGGGCAAGTAACATATCGATGACAAAGGGAATAACGTATGTTGTTACTGCGGTTTGACCGATAAAGATCTTCATAGAATATGTAGGAAGCAATATGAGCATCTAGGTTCCGCTATTGGTTGTTGACCAGAGATGTGTCTCAGTCATGTCTACATAGTTCTCGAACCCGTAGGGTTCGCACGCTTAATGTTTGACGATGATTTGCATTATGAGTTATGTGTTTTGGTGACCGAAGTTTGTTCTGAGTCCCGGATGAGATCACGGACATGATGAGGAGACTCGATAAGGTCGAGAGGTAAAGATTCATATATTGGAAGGTAGTATTCGGACATCGGAATGGTTCCGAGTGATTCGGGTATTTTACCGGAGTACCAAGGGGTTGCTGAAACGCCCATGGAAGTATTGGGCCTACATGGGTGAGGGAGTCCTGGATTAGGGGGTCTTCGGACAGCCGGACTATATCCTTTGGCCGTACTGTTGGACTATGAAGATACAAGATTGAAGACTTCATCCTGTGTCCGGATGGGACTCTCCTTGGCGTGGAAGGCAAGCTTGGCAATACGGATATGTAGATCTCCTCCCTTGTAACCGACTCTGTGTAACCCTAGCCCCCTCCGGTGTCTATATAAACCGGAGGGTTTAGTCCGTAGGACAACAACAATCATACCATAGGCTAGCTTCTAGGGTTTAGCCTCTACAATCTCGTGGTAGATCAACTCTTGTAATACTCATACCATCAAGATCAATCAAGTAGGACGTAGGGTATTACCTCCATCAAGAGGGCCTGAACCTGGGTAAACATCGTGTCCCCCGCCTCCTGTTACCATCCGCCTTAGACGCACAGTTTGGGACCCCCTACCCGAGATCCGCCGGTTTTGACACCGATATTGGTTCTTTCATCGAGAGTTCCACTGTGCCGTCATCGTAAGGCTTGATGGCTCCTTCGATCATCGATAACGATGCAGTCCAGGGTGATGTTTTCCTCCCCGGACAGATCTTCGTAGTCGGCGGCTTCGCACTACGGGCCAACTCGCTTGGCCATCTGGAGAAGATCGAGAGCTACGCCCCTGGCCATCAGGTCAGGTTCAGAAACTTAAACTACACTGCCGACATCCGTGGAGACTTGATCTTCGATGGATTCGAGCCCATGTCAGGTGCGCCACACAATCACGACGAGCATGACGTAACTCTGCCGTCGGACAGTGTTCAGGAGATCGCATATGCAACTACTCCGGCCCTCAATCCGGAGCAAATTGCGCCATCCGAGGACGGGTGGATAGACCCTGCCATGGAGGCCGCACTCTTAGTGGCGATAGAGCCGAATACTGACTTCACCCCTTGCGAGAGCCACGTTACCGAACAATTGGATTCGTCCCCGGCCATGGGCTCCGAGCCGCCTGCGTCCGTGCCTATCGAATCCGATTGGGCACCGATCATGGAGTTTACCTCTGCGAATATCTTTCAGCATTCGCCTTTCGGCGATGTGCTAAATTCATTAAAGTCTCTCTCCTTGTCAAGAGAACCTTGGCCGAACTATGTCCGGCTAGAATGGGATACGGACAACGAAGAAATTCGCTACCCGCCCACCACCCACTTAATAGCCAATGTCGACGATTTAACTGACATGCTCGATTTCGACTCCGAAGACATCGACGACATGGACGACGATGCAGGAGAGGAACAAGAACCAGTGCCCACAGGGTGCTGGACAACCACTTCATCACATGACATATACATGGTGGATGCACCCAAAGAAGACAATGATGAAGAACGGCAGGATGCAGCGAAGAATATCTCCCTCGAGAAGCAATCAAAGCGTCGGCGTAGGCGCCGCTCAAAATCCCGCCTCGGCAAAAACAGCGATAACAGCGCAAGAGAAAATAACACTCCAGTCGACTCCAGAGGAAACGACGACCACATTGACCCAGCGGCAGAGCACGATGAAACTGCAAATGGCGAACATAGTACGGATCAGATGTCTGAACACGGCAACACCGAGGATAAACCTCATCAACCCCCCTCTAGGGAGGAAAACAGTCCGGGCGAAGATGCACACATCATCCCGGAAACACACTTGGAGCAAGAGAACCTCCGCAGAAGGTTTATTGCCACAGCGAGGAGTCTGAAGAAGCAGAAGCAAAGGCTTAAGGCCGCACAAAATACACTCAACAGCAGGTGGAACAAAGTGCTCGATAACAAAGAAAATTATGGTGGAAGTTACCACACAAAGAGCTATCCAAAGCGCAAGTTATTACCTGAATTCGACGATGAGGCCTTAGAGACCACACAGCCGAAAAATAAAACGGACAACCGGCCGGATCAACCACCTTGTGACCGCGATAGAGCGGCTAACAAGGCCCCACATAAGTCCACACACGATCTACGTGAGGACTTGCGCCAAAAATCCAGTATGACCAGATCCATCTATGGATCTAGGAAGCGTGCTCCGGCACAAAACTAAAACCGAATACTACAACCGTCCGAACACCATGATACATCCAAATACAGGGGTGCCACACACCCCCTATGTTTCACCGATGAGGTGCTGGACCACGAATTCCCAGAAGGATTCAAACTAGTGAACATAGAGGCGTACGACGGGACCACAGACCTTGGGGTCTGGATTGAGGACTTTATCCTCCATATCCATATGGCTCGTGGAGACGATCTCCACGCCATCAAGTAGTTGCCCCTCAAGCTTAAAGGACCAGCTCGGCACTGGCTGAAAAGCCTCCCCGTAAACTCAATTGGAAGTTGGGAGGAGCTAGAGGATGCTTTTCAGGCTAATTTTCAAGGGACCTATGCCCGACCTCCGGATGCAGACGATTTAAGTCATATAATCCAACAGCCCGGAGAGTCAGCCCGAAAGCTTTGGAACAGGTTTCTCACTAAGAAGAACCAAATCATCGACTATCCGAACGCCGAAGCCTTAGCAGCTTTCAAGCACAGCGTCCGAGACGAATGGCTCGCCAGACACCTCAGCCAAGAAAAATCGAGAACAATGGAAGCCCTGACAAGCCTCATGACCCGCTTTTGCGCGGGTGAAGATAGTTGGTTAGCCCGCAGTAGCACCAGCGACCCAAACACACCCGAAGTCAGGGATGGCAATGGAAAACCACGACGCAGTAAAAGCAAGCGTCGAAATAAAGAAGACAACCCAGATAATACGGCGGTAAACGCCAGATTCAGGGGCTCTCGACCAGGTCAGCGGAAAAAGCCTTTCAAAGGCAGCAGAGATGGACCGTCCAGCCTAAACAAGATTCTAGACAAATTATGTCAGATTCATGGCACCCCCGATAAACCTGCAAATCACACCCACAGAGAATGTTGGGTCTTCAAGTAGGCCGGTAAGCTAAACACCGAACACAAGGGGATGGAGACACCAAGCGAAGACGAGGACGAACCTCGCCAGCAAAGCACTGGAGAACAGAAAAAATTCCCACCAGAGGTTAAAATAGTAAACATGATCCATGTGACGAAGAGGAGAAGCAAACATGCACTCCGAGGCATACGCGCCGTAGAGCCCGTCACCCCTAAGTTCAAACCCTGGTTGGCCTGTCCGATCACTTTTGATCGCAGGGATCACCCGACAAGCATTCGACATGAAGGATTGGCTGCCTTGGTGTTAGATCCAATAATAAACGGATACCATCTCACACAAGTCCTAATGGACGGTGGCAGTGGTCTAAATCTGATATATCAGGACACAGTCCGTAAAATGGGGATAGACCCGACAAAAATCAGCCATAGTAATACTACCTTCAAGGGAGTAATACCAGGCCCAGAGGCCCGCTCCACGGGCTCTCTAATACTAGAGGTTGTATTCGGTTAACCCAACAACTACCGAAGTGAGAAGTTAGACTTCGACATTGCTCCATTCCGAAGCGGCTATCAAGCACTACTCGGAAGAACAACTTTCGCTCGTTTTAATGCGGTACCATATTACGCTTCTCTTAAGCTTAAGATGCCTAGTCCACGTGGCACCATCACAGTTAGTGGAAATATTGAGCGTTCTCTATGCCCGGAAGAACATGCGGCGGCTTTAACAGCCGAGCACTAGACGGCCTCACCAACCAGAATAAATGATAGGTCGTTAAGACCGCAGACACGGTTCGACGAGTCCGGCGCATCACTAGATATACCTGAGATTGGTTTGATGGTTAAACCTTCATAGACGGTACCAGGGGCTTCCGACGTGTAATCAGGGCTAGTTCGGCTCAACTTGACTTATCTTGAATTTTAATGGTTTATCGAGAATAACCAATTTTTTGGCACGACAACTTTCACCTAAGTTCTTCTCTTTTACAGATGACAATCGTGCTACACCCGTCCAGGACACGGCACAATGGAGACACAGGCGTAGATGTGCAGCAGGGACCCGCTCAAAGGTTTCTTTTCAGATTAAGACCCTGCGTAAACCTTTTTTGCTGTCTCTTGTTGTTCACATCCCCCGGATACTCAGTACAACCGAGAAGGATGCTGACATTATTAGCATTTTGCTACGTCAGAATATTGCGCGTACCTGGACACTCGGGGTTTATTATTAAGGGCATTGTTCAGCCCGGCATATGTTATAAAGACCGAATACCTTAGGGAGTGTTCGGCGTCGCGAGTTTGGCCTTATATGCATCAGCTCCGAATCATGTCTTTGGAAAAAATGTTGGGTTTGCCTGGCTCCCATGTTTTGCTACCTTACGTTCCACTCTATTGGCTAAGGCGGCACCGGGAGAACTACTGCGATTGTGCCCTGGTTCATCCGGATGAGCACCTCAGTAGAGAAAGCCGAAAACTGACTATCATGATAAAGCGCGAGACTGGTCAACCACTTGATGACTTAGTGGAATCTTCGGGATTCCTCCGCATTAACGAAGGGCCGTTTCCTAGTCATGTACATACGTGCACCGTATTCGGGCGAGCGCGGAGGTGCCAGGGGCTATATAGTAGCCCCACCGTCAAACTCCTATGGCTAAGTGAAAGTGTTAAAGCAATATAGTCCGATTGCCTCATTCGTTGCGCTACCACCTCCTTAATGGACCAAGACGTTGGATCAAGTGTGAATACGCGTTTTTTGCGAACACCCCAGCATTATATGCGTCGGGGCTAAAGCCGACGACTGCAAACTTTCAGGTTATATACATATATACATAAACACCACACAAGAGGCATCATAATATTTTCAGGCAAAAGTATAAACACAGCCTTTATAATTCAATAAAACATTTTTTTACAATGGGAATACATGTCACTAGAACATTATATTCTTCGAGCACTGAGTCTCTATTGAACGAGCGCCTTCAAGGACTTCTTCGAAGTAATGCTCGACAGATACTCGGCCTACGGCCAAACTCTGAGTTGCAATAGCGGTGGCCTCCATCTCCGCCCAGTATGTTTTGACACGGGCAAGTGCCATACGCGCACCCTCTATGCATGCCGACCTCTTCATAGCGTCGATGTGCGGCACAACACCAAGGAACTTTTGCACTAAACTAAAATAACTATTCGGCCTTGGCCCTTCCGGCCACAGATGATCCACAACAGACCTCATGGCAAGCCCGGACAACCTATGGAGCTCGGCCCACTCAGCCATTTGCTTATTCAACAGTAGCAGACGCACTCGAACATTGAACTATGACCAGAACAACTTTTCCACTTCACGATCTTTTTGATCCTTGAAGTACTCGGCCGCATCAGCATCACTTGCTGCCAAATCCATGTATGCGTCTGTAGAACTCCATAGTTGATCAAGAGGGGCATACTTCGGATCTCCGAACTTCGTCCGCAACAGAAATGGCTTCCCATCCGCGATATCTCCAGCTTGACGCAGATCCTCCTTCGCCGCTCTGATTTTGGAGCGGACTTCCTTGGCTGCTACCATGGCCTTCTCCAGGTCCGTCGCCTTCGCTCGGCTTTCTTTTTCAAGAATCTGGTAACGGTCGGCAGCATCTTTCAACTCAACGGCCATCTTGGCCATTTTTTCCTTGCTTTGACAATGCGCAGCCTGTTCGGCCCTCAGCTCTTCGACCGCCTTTAGAGCGGCCGCAGGCTTGTTCCTTGGCTCGGGCAAGTTCCGCCCGAAGGGTCTCCACGGCGGCAGCTCCATCTGCAGTCACAACATATTAAAGATACTGGCATCATGCTCCTCTTACTATGTGTTGATCACCAGAGAAATCACATACCATGTGCCTCGTCGGGCCGCTTGTTGACAAGCACGATGTCGGCATCTGCCGCATCAAATTGCCGCTTTAACTCGGCAAACTCACCAGTCCGGCTAGCCACCGGACCTTCAGCCCCTGCACATGAAGGCAGCCTGATTATTACCTGGGACTATGATCCTTTGTTTGCCGCTGTTCTCGATGGCAACCAGAGTCTCAGGGGCTACTATCTGCATAGGGCACACCTAACGTGTGCGGTACTGTCAAAAACATACACTATTTCACGTACCTCAAAGCCTTTCAATAGACTCATAAAAGCTTCGTGCAACCCGCTTTCGGCGGATGAAATCCTCTCAATCACCGTACCCGGTAGCGTACGATGCACTTCTGAGATGGCCGCTTGCTCCAGAAGATCCTTCAGTGCGTCCGATCACACACCGGACGGTTCCGGACTCTTTTTGTTACTCTCTTTAGGAGCCGAATACTGAGGACTTCGGGTGGCCAAAGTATTACCCTCTGGCCTTGGCGGATCAGGAGAAACCCTCCGCGACGACACTTCAGGGTCGCCCGCCTCATGAGGTGGGGTGGCATGGGGAGGTGTTTCACTCTCCATCATCTTCGGAAGAAGATCCCCCGAAGACGAACTCTGTCGAGAAGGGCTACGATCTGAACTACAAGATATATGCTTCGGTCATTGTCTTCAGAAGTAATGTAGGACATTTTTACTATTAAGTACTATGTGTTTACTTACAGCTCGGTAGAGGGCTGATCCCCTTGCGGGCGCTGTGCGGCAAGAGTACCCTCCGAGGCAGAACCCTCTGGCGAAGATTTCTTCTCCCGTTTGGAAACATTTGTTTCCGGGTCTTCAAAGGTGGTCCTCTTCCTTCCTTGGGGAGAGGGAATTTCAGATTCTTCTCCCTGGTTATCCTCCTTCGCGGAGGCGCTAATTACCCCGGTTTGGATGAATAATGAGTGAGGCCTGCTTTCAGCCTCTTTATTCCCCCCTTTATCTTCCCCTGAGGGCGCCTAATAAGGCACCGACTCGAGCATTCTGGCTAGTACTGGATTGGTCGAGCCTTCGGGAAGGGGGGCCGAACACCTGATCATCTTCGCCTTTGTTACCCAGTCCTGGTCAAAGAGCGACTTTTCAGAATGATGTTATGATAAATAAAAAGACAGCATGTTCGGCCGCGGGATTACTTACTTGGGTATCTGGGTGATTACAGCTCAGACTCGCGTCCTCGGTGGTGTCCGGACACTTTATTTGTGGTCTGAAGAACAATTTGTACATCTCTTCGAGCGTCATGCCGAGGAAGTGCTGAATAGTTCGCGGTCCTTCCGGGTTGAACTCCCACACACGGAGGGGTCGACGTTTGCAATGCGGGACTCGATGAACTAGCATGACTTGCATTACCGTGACCAGGCTGACATCTCTCTCTCGAAGATCTCGGATGCGACTCTGCAATATCGGCACATCATTTACTGGCCCCCAGTCCAGCCCCTTGTTGATCCATGACGTCAGTTGTGGTGGGGGGCCCGAGCGAAAGGCAGGAGCGGCTACCCACTTGGTACTCCGGGGAGATGTGATATAAAACCACTCCCGTTGCCATAAACCGGACACCTCTAGGAAGGAACCCTCTGGCCATAGAACATCTGCACTTTTTCTTATTATGGCACCTCTGCACTCTGCGTGTTGCCTCTCGATCATCTTCGGCTTCACATTGAAAGTCTTGAGCCACAGGCCGAAGTGTGGGGTAATGCGGAGGAAGGCCTCACATACGACAATGAACGACGAGATGTGAAGGAGGGAATCCGGGGCCAGGTCATGGAAATCCAGCCCATAGTAAAACATGAGCCCCTTAACAAAGGGATCCAGAGTGAGGCCTAGCCCTCGGAGGAAGTGAGAGATGAATACAACGCTCTCGCTGGGTTCAGGAGTGGGAATGACTTGCCGTCGAGCAGGCAGCCTGTGCCAGATTTCGCCGGTCAAATACCTGGCCTCTCTTAGCTTATTGATGTCTTCCTCTGTCCGGTCAAATACCTGGCCTCTCTTAGCTTATTGATGTCTTCCTCTGTGACAGAGGAAGGCATCCACCGACCTTGAAGGTTGGATCCAGACATGGTTGAAGGTCCAAAGAGCCTGACCTGAGCCTTGGGTTTTGGAACTCGAGGCGGGGGAAGGATTCGATTGAGTACGAGAAGGAAAAAAGGACATACCTTGGCCCCTTTATAAAGAGGGTGAATATCAAGCGTCCTCCTCGTGGCCGTTTGGGACTTGCCTAAAATCGAGGAGTCATACCAACGGGCACGATTGGGTTACCCACGTCCGTATTGATGAGAATCCCGTAATAAAGGGGACATGATCTTTGCTTCGACAAGATGTGTCAAGAAAACCACCTTGCAATATGTGCAGCGCTGGTTAAGAAAAACGGTTCGAATAATGACCGGGCCATGACGTGACGTCATGTTGCTAAATGTGTCAGCCGATTAGATTTGTGGAAATATTATTCTCTCTGCGGTGGTATGTGGAACTTGTTTTGTAGAGCTAGACACTATCCTTGTGTTCAAAATCTTCTATGGAGTATTCGGAGGAAGAACCCGCCTTGCAATGCCGAAGACAAATCTGCGCGCCGAACTCATCGTCATTGAAGCCTGGATCAGGGGCTACTAAGGGAGTCCTGGATTAGGGGGTCTCCGGACAGCCGGACTATATCCTTTGGACGGATTGTTGGACTATGAAGATACAAGATTGAAGACTTCGTCCCATGTCCGGATGGGACTCTCCTTGGCGTGGAAGGCAAGCTTGGCTGTAAGTGCATCTAGTGCCCCTTAGTGATTTTGGTGTATTGAAGACTTATAGGTTAAGGGACTAATGCGTTTGTGAGTGTACATAGGTCTATAAGTCTATGAGGAGTTTGATATTTACAGAGAAAGTCGACCCCTAAAAATGAAGTTCTTCGACTGAAGACTTTGAATCTCTGAAGACTTTCTAAAGACTTTGAAAGTGAAGAAATTGGCGTGACCGTGAAGACTTGGTATTCATTCGAGGAACATGAAGCGTGAAGGCTTTTGTTTTTCTAGTTTCATTTTCTCTTTCTTGAGTCATAGGAAACACCGTACTGTTAAAGGGGGTCGAGGAAATACTAAGGAGAAATTTCCATGTGATGCTCAACTCAAAATCCTACACCTACCAATCCCTTCGAGTGAAGCCATTGGAAATCTCATACAGTTCAGTCATATTCTTCAGTGACAGAGACAAAGTTCTTCTGGTCTCTGAGGAATTTGTTCTGACTGAGGAGTTAGGAATTCACCAGTGCGGATTGCCTACACAGTGAGGAACATGATAGCCCTGAGGATTTTGCTACTCAAAATTCCAACCGTTGCTGTGCTATGCCCCGGCTGTCCCAAAATATCTATCCACCTAACGGTCATATCATTGAAGGGCATTTATGTCTTATCATGTCGGGCTGCTCCCTAGGCTATAAATAGCCGCCCCCTACAACCACTAGCTGGTTGGCTGCTCCGAGAGAAACTGACACTTGTCATTTGAGAGCAACCCATCCTCCGAGGACTTTGAGCAAAAATCATCAAGTGAGGAAAAACCAAAAACCCAAACCCAAACACCTACAAACCCCAAGTGATTGAGCATCACTGAAGAGATTGATCCTGCATGGATCCGACGCTTGTTACCTTTGAAGACTGTGCTTCTTCCAGACGGTTAGGCGTCATGGTCTAGAGCATCCAAGAGGAATTGTGGATCATCGAGTGACCAAGTTTGTGAAGGTTCAGAAGTCACCTGAAGACTTACCACGAGTGATTGGACGAGGTCTGTCTGACCTTAGTTCAAGGAGAATACGGTGAGGACTTGGTGTCCTGAGCTGCGTGTTCAGGACTGGGCGTCCAGGACTATGTGTCCTTGAGTTTAAATACTCAGCCGCTCCAACCAGATGTACAACTAAGACAGCAGTTGGAACTGGTCTACCAAATCATTGTCTTCACCAAGCTTACTGGTTCCATTTCCTCAACTCTTTCATTTCATCATAACTATGTTGTGTACTTGTTCATATCTGTGCTTGAAGACTTTGACTGAAGACTTTCTCAATTTCCTCAGTCCAATCTCTTTAGTCTGATTGTCTTCATCCTGTGTTATCCTATGCTTACGCTACCTGTACTCTGTGCCTGTCTTCATTTTATCATGATGACCATGCTTGTATTCTGTTATGTTTGCTTTTGAGTACTTATTCCGCTGCTAGTAGTTCTTCGCTAAGGAATTTCCTCACCGGCAAATTCCTCAGTGAAGAATTCATAAAAATTGCCTATTCACCCCCCTCTAGTCGATATAACACACTTTCATTGGCAATACGGATATGTAGATATCCTCCCTTGTAACCGACTTTGTGTAACCCTAGCCCCCTCCGATGTCTATATAAACCAGAGGGTTTAGTCCGTAGGACAATAACAATCATACCATAGGCTAGCTTCTAGGGTTTAGCCTCTACGATCGCATGGTAGATCAACTCTTGTAATACTCATATCATCAAGATCAATCAAGCAGGACGTAGGGTATTACCTCCATCAAGAGGGCCCGAACCTGGGTAAACATCGTGTCCCCCGCCTCCTGTTACCATCCGCCTTAGACCCACTATTCGGGACCCCCTACCCGAGATCCACCAGTTTTGACACCGACAATGGGCCTAAGGGAGAGAGAGGGAAGCTC